>NC_056747.1:38109888-38439899 GCF_019279795.1 Protopterus annectens
TTTACTCAGCATCTTGTGTGAATTCTTGGACTATTCTCAACGTTCTACTTTTCTGTGTTACTTGTGTTAATAACATACCAACAGTGTGCCCTGCTGGACAGAGTAAGAAATATACATGTATTACTGCAACTGCTGAAATGTATATAATGGAACAGAGGATACTGGAAGAGGTTAATCTCAATTCACCTGACTTTGAAAAAATAGTAAGTAATTAAATTACCTGACTTAGGCCATAAAGATTGCATCTTACAGTTCTCAATGCAGTCAGACACAAAATCTGTACTAGGAAGCTTTCTGCATTGTCTGTGGAGTGAAAGTACAGTTGTGTACACTTAAATGTGCATGTTCAAGTGTATTCAATGCTGCAGTCATTAAATTTGGGGTAATCTGCTGGCAGGCTGCCCTCAGTCAGCCTGAATTCCGAAGTCTTGGATCCTGCGTCGGTTGCGGTCTTCTCTTCCATGACGTCAGATCGTCAGGGGTATAAAACATGCAGCCGACGCCATTTTCTTTAGTTTTTCTTGCCCCCGATGTCAGGTGCCCCCAAAAAGGTAGCTATATATATATATATATATATATATATATATATATATATATATATATATGCATCAAAAAAACTTTTACCTTCATCTACAAGCAAATACACCACATTGGTTGTAGAGGATAGAAAAGGAAAGATAAACTTTATCCATTAGGGGGATGGCGGGAGGGTAACCTGGACTGCAACAGTGAATACACACGAACATCTACATTTATGGTTAAGTGTACACAACTGTACTATGTTCTTTGTGTTTCACTGTTGCAGTCATTACATCTGGGTAGAATCCCAAACCTACGGCTGGGAGGCTGGAGCTAAACAGCATTAGGTGCGGCTATGAGACCCTGCAGCACTGTAGTGGCAAAGCCTGCCCTGGACTTAGAGTAGAGAGGCAAATGGTAATGCTTTGTAAAGGTGTGGACAGAATTCCAAGTAGCAGCCTCTAGAATGTCTTTGGTTGGTACTCCTCTGAGAAAGACTGCTGAAGCAGCTGCAGCTCTGATGGAATGAGACCTAATGCCCTTGGGCACAGGTTTGCCATGGTGTAAATAGCAGAAACGGATACAGTGGCTTATCCACTTTGAAATTGTCGGCTTTGAAATAGGACAAAACCAATTGCTGTGCGCATGGGTGATGCACGGCCGGAAAGTACCACAAACAAACACAGTTGGCCAGCAATTCGCAGCTGAACAGAATTCAATCAGCCAAAAACAGATGGTGGAAATTCAGACTATTTTCAAAAATAACAAACCGGTTTCGGCATCAGCATGCCTTCTTCAGTGTAAGAGTAACAAACATATGAAGTATAATCAAATATACAAATTTATACCCAAAGATAACCAATGAGCATTAGTAAATAACCTATGCTCATGAATAATACATGAATATTTTAATTAAATATGAAAAAACAAAATGCAAGGGACCAAAGCTATAATCCTGACCTCTAATAAATTATTATAAACAGTTAATGTAATATAGGTTCATAGGTTCATACTAGGCTATCTGCCCGAGGGCATTTATAAGCCTAGCCCATTGTTTTGTGGCTTACGCCACCCCTTTAGTATGGGGAACTATACCCATTATTTTGCTGTGCCTCTGTCGAGCAGTGACACTGAGGTAATTCCTGGGGTATATCTGCGATCTCCCATCCATTGGTCAAGATTTCTCTTGAACAAGGCCAGCGAGGTGCTCTGCCTCACATGTACCGGGATTTTGTTCCACAGCATAGGGAGTCTTTGGGTGATGAATCTATCCCTCCAGCACGCCCTATTAATAGCCGTGTCGAGGTTTAAGTCTCCCGCCCTTGTGGCTCTGATGGATCTAGATTTTTGAGGTGAAGCATATTCATCAAATCTGGGTTTGACATGGCCTTGTATGTTAGGCAAAGGTCACCTCTGAGCAAGTGTTTACTGAATAGAGCTGGAGTTCTTTCAGTCGGGCAGCATAGGACAGATTTTTGAGACCCTTTATCCTTTTGGTGAGGAACTTTGTGGCCTCTCCAGCTGCTGCAAGTGTCGGGTCAGATACATTCCGAATGGGGCATTGTACTCAATCATTGGTCTGATGAGTGATGAGTAAAGGGAGACTATGACCTCCCTTGATCTAGATGAGAATCCCTTCATGATAAGGTGGGCAATGTAGAAGGACTTCCTAACTACTTTAGCTACATGGGTGTCGAATGACAGACTACTATCAACCTGGGTCCCCAGGTCCCTGATAACTTCTTCTGTGCTCAGTGGATTGCCACCTATTTGGTAGCTAGGGGTAACCTTGTTTTTCCCGAAGGGTATGACTATGCATTTTTGGCATTTAACTTTAGGCCGTGGCTCTGGCACCAGTTATCCGCTTCTGTGAGACCCTTCTGAAGGATATCTGTGTCAGATGTGTTTTCTACTATGGCCAGTTTGCAGTCATCTGCAAACTTTGTCAGCCATAACCCTCCTGTGTTTGCTTGTACTGAAAAGTAGATGCCAAACAAGAGTGGGCCCAGGACTGAGCCCTGTGGGACACCACTTGTGACAGGCTTTGAGTCTGACATGGCGCCAGCAACTCTGACCCTGTGGGTTCTGTCACTCAGCCAGTTTGCAACCCATCTTGTGATGTATGGGTTAACATTTAAGCTGATGAGTTTTTCAATGATACCCGAGTGGGGTATTGTATCAAGGCCTTAGCCAGATCGAGGTAGGCTGTATGGACTGCCTTTCCTCATCAATGGCTTTGGTGACTGTTTCGAAAAAGTCAACCAAGTTTAAAAGGCATGATCTGCCTTTGACAAAGCCAAACTGGGTTGGATCCAAAGTCTGCAAATTCCCTATGTCTTTATTTATGAGGTCCATTATGATCCTCTCCATGGCTTTGCAGATAAGGCTTGTCAAGCTAATGGGCCGGTAATTTCCAGGGTCTGTGGAGGCACTGCCTTTGTGAAGTGGGACCACAGTTGCAGTGCGCCACTCCTGCAATGTATCCAGAGGTAAGACTTTGATTAAACAGCTGTCCTAGCTGTGGGTTTAATTCCTCATTGAGTTCGTGGAGCACACAGCCGGGGACACCATCGGGTCCCATGGATGCTGTGTTTTTTGCTTTGGAGAGAGCAGTTCTCACTTGGGCGCTGGAGATGTTTGGGGGGCTGCACTCATTTGGTATAGATATCTCTCCTTTGGGGAGGGGAGAAGTTTGCACTGAACCTGTCAGCCAGTATGTTGGCAATGTCTGTAGGATCAGTAATCTTCATATATTTGCTGTTAACAAACTAATAGTGTGTAAGAACCTCGAAAATTAATGTTTAAGATAAATTGTATTAAACAGCAATATTGCAAGATAGAAAATTGCAATATATATTAGGCATATATTAAAGAGTATTAATTACACAATAAAGATATGTATGACAAACCCAATGTGTTAAAAGGACAGTTGTCTATATTCATATATTAAATATGTGGAAGAACTGACTTCCATATTAACAAATATAATAATTGTACATGGAAATTGTTATAAGATTGTGCAGGTTGAATGCCATAAAATTGTGGTGATGAATAGTCGTAAATTCCAGGCAGAAACAATGAACCTCATAGCTAAATTATTGAAATTGACACTGAATGGATACCATTCACCATAAAATTGTGGTTATAAGTGGTCATTGAGTCCAGGCGGAAACAATGAACCCAGACCAATAATCCAATATTTCTCCTTGTAATTCAATATATCATGCCAACCTTGTGTATTACTACGATCACCAACAATTTTATCTATAATCATAAACATGAATTGTGCTTGTTGATGTTTTAACACATGCCGATATAAAGCATTTGTTTCCTTTTTGTTTCTAATATCATTCCAATGTTCATTTATGCGTGTCCTAAGTGGCCTAGATGTCTGGCCCACATAAAATGCCCCACAATGACATAAGGCCAAGTAAACAACCCAATCACTACTACAGTTGCCAAAGATTTTACAATCATATACCTTACTGGTGTTGCGACTTGAAAAGTGCTTAGACTTAGTGATCTGTTTGCAAGATCCACAATGGCCACATGGGAAGGTACCCAACAGTTCATGTCCCGTAATGTTAAGTTGTTTGTGAATTGCTCCCCCACTACCTATATGTTTATAATGGGATAATAGGGAACCCAATGTTTTTCCTTTCCTGTATGAAAATTGACATTCTTCCCCCAAAACCACTCTAAGTTGTTCATTGGCCATTAATATATTCCAGTGTTTATTTATAATATCTCTGATGACATAATAATTTCTGCCATATGTTGTTATAAATCTAATAGTAAATATCCTGGAATCTGCAGAAGTTATCTTATAAGCCAACATAGTCTTTCTATTCATTTCAGAGGATCGTACCCATGCTTTATTGATGTCCTGTATTTTGTACCCTCTATTGACAAATCTATGATATAAATCCTGACTAGCCGCCTCATATCTGATTTGGTTGAACTAAGATGCTTCATGCGCATGAACTGTGATACCGGTATGTTCCTGATGGTGTGGCGTGGGTGCATGCTGGAAGCATGTAATAACGTATTATATTGTGGATATTTGCGGAAAACGTTAGTAGCCAGAGTATGGTCTGGGTTTCTCAAGATAGTTACATCAAGAAAATTAATAGTTTGTGCATCAAACATGATCGAAAATTCAATACCCCAGATATTGCCATTTAAATAATCTACAAATTCCTGCAAGTATCCAGCATCCGCACACCACACTATCCAACAATCATCCAAGTACCGGCGCCAAATATCCATTTCAACCAGATAGATATTGTGAGATACATCGTAAATCATGCATTCTTCAAAAAATGCCATAAAAAGGTCGGCATGGATCTTGGTCTCTTCTTGGTGCGATTTGGGGCGGACCCCGGGCCAACCTCTGCAAATCTAACAGAGCAGTTAAGCTCAAAGGGACGTCCCCTTTGGTAATCAGAATAATCCCTGTGATATTTTTTAATTTTCCTTTCCTTAATAGTTTTCTCATGGTTTGTCAAATCTTTGGATAATTTCCTCAGATGATCCTGAAAACTAGACGAAGACTCATATTTTTTACAATCAGAACATAAAGTTTTGACTTTTTGGATATTCTCATCCACTATCCTCTCATAATATAGTAAAAGAACATTCACAAATAACATAGATCCTGTTTGTAAAGCTTCCTTCCAATCCTTGTTCAACTTGTCATCTGGTCTACCTACTAAAGGTTGGAGCCGTATTCTTAAGCCCCTAGGGGCAATGTTTTTATTTGAATACGCTCTAAATAATTTTAAGTGTCATATGTTTGACCTTAAATTTTTAAGGCCTTTAGTAAGAGAAAGAAAAGATAGATCACAATCAGATGACATCTGTTGTTCTGTGTTAGTTGGATTACTGCTTGGTGAGGCATTGATCCCAAAGACCCCAATGTCATCCCGATCAGCACATAATCCTGATAATATGCTCTCAAGGTCCATGCTGTGAATGTATGTCCAAATCTGCTATAGTACTCAAAAAAATATGTAAAGTGGGGTGGTATTAGTTGACAAACCAAGAGAAACCTAAATGATTAATATGTTTTGGGCCTAAGTTGGTCTGGGGTACCCCAAATCGGTCCAAGAGGAGACCCAAGAAACTGTGCAGCACTCAAAGAGTGTCCAATATTCACATGAAAAGGAAATGATTCAACAATATAAAGTATTACCCAGGAAAGGCTGAGAAACTGGTAAGGTAGAACTACCAAATATTTATCCAACACATTAATATTGTTAATAGACCCAAAAATGTCAAATATTTGAAAAATTTCAGAAAATGTACCAAACCTGAATGGTGATACTGACATATAATATCAATAGCAAGGGTTAATAATAATCTTCTGTGGGTCCTATTATCACAAAATATAGTATCAAATTGAATTCCCATCAAATGGTGAAACAATAATATAACAATGTAATGATAGTATAAAGAGAAGAAGAAAATCCGCCAATGGTATTCAATAAATGATACTAGCAATTGTAGTAGTGTATAAAAACCACTGAATCAAAAATCAAAATGTCATTTGGGAGCAAAAAAATATAGTATGACAACCTAAGTATATAACACATGTAATCCATACATATATGTTAACAAACTTTAAGATGTTCTAGGACTATACTATGTTAAAAACCAATAAAGTCCCATAAATCATAACATTATGTATAGTATAATCAAAAGAGCCACCCTAGCTCTATAGAAGTGTGATGAAATCACTGACTAATTCCAAAGGGTGTTCACATATATCATCCAACCACCTGAAAATGCTAGTCCCTATATGGTGAACCTGTTGGGCCACTAAGAGAATTATATTATCATAAATAGGTATATACAAAAATGACAATGTTTGTATCAAAATTGCTGCGCCTTAAGTTGAACAAAAATCATGACAAAGTTGGCTAATTTCTTCCCTAAACGGAACCATGCCTATATAAAGGTTTCGGAATGAACATCCTATATTGGACCATTGCTTGATAATAGAAACGTACAATGAATAAAACACACTTGTGTATAAATAATATGTCCCTACATAAATATATTCCCTGCATGCACATGGTATACTAGAGAGTCTTGTACTAATATCTAGCGAAGCACATTAGGATCCAATACCTTAATGTTCGAAAACACTATACATTTCCCCAATTAGCAGAGAAAAAATATACTGGTTTGGTCCGCTAACGCCAAGTGTAGGAGGAACAATGTTCAAAGATACATAGGTGTTAAATGCCAAATTGCTATACACAAGAAAAAATATTGTCCAAAAAATTTTTTAAGTCCCAAATAATGGTATGAAAAACCGTCCCACGCTGTTCAACACTAAAGAATGTCATTCATGTTCACCATATCAAGTTCTGAATGTATATGCTGTTATACAGTTCCAAAATAAACATAGACTAGTGTCAATGATGGCAAAATGAGTCAATAAACTTGATATTTGTTATATTTCAGTCATGAACCACGAGCGTATAAATCAAATGACCAAATGTACCCGAGTGATTAGATAATACACCACGAAGACTTTGATATATAAATGCAACCTCGCGTTGATGTAATTCCTTTAAGCACAATCCCAAATCAATGGCATATGTATAGTCAATATGAAAAACATTCAAACATTTTAACAGTTGTCTCACAATCTTCCAGGTAGCGTAATCCAGAAGCTTGTAGGCCCTACCACAAAACAACACCACTTTAGTCGTCGTAGCCTTGGTCCCAAAATGCATAGGATATCAGCAACGCAAAAATGGCAAAGACGTCTGTTACTCCAAAAAAATGAAAACCCTAACGGTAATCCAACATGGAATGTGTTGGATAATTATGTCGTCCATGACACCATCAGGAGAGGATTCCTCTGTGTGCAGATAATGGCGGATCAACTGCTGGTCCCACAGCACAGCCCAAGACCAAGGACAAAACCAATTGCTGTGTGCGTGGGTGATGCACAGCCGGAAAGTACCACAAACAAACACAGTTGGCCAGCAATTCGCAGTTGAACAGAATTCAATCAGCCAAAAACAGATGGTGGAAATTCAAAATTTATTTACAAAAATAACAAACCGGTTTCGGCATCAGCATGCCTTCTTCAGTGTAAGAGTAACAAACATATGAAGTATAATCAAATATACCTCTGCCCATTGATTTTTTGGCAGATCTGGTCAACCATTTGCCATTGGCAGAGTGTGGAAATGAAATCTGTATCCCTGTGATACGATGTTTAGTACCCACTTGTACTGGATCATTAACTGCCAATTCTGAGCAAAAAGTGCTAATTTTCCCCCTGTGTGTGCTGCCAAAAGATAAGTGCTTGGTGTAGGCAGAGAGAAGTCATTGGGGTTACTTTCTGTAGGTTTGCGCTTTATCTCCTCCAGATTTGGAGGTGGATGCACCCCATTGTTTTGACCTGTATGAGTCTTGCGCCTGGTATCTGGAACCCTTAGGGCGTCTGGATTTGCCCCTTTGAGCTCTGTCTGACACAGGAAAGGACCAATTTTTTGTAGGCCAGTGTCTACTGAATCTTAGTGGCTGCACTTGTAAGAAGTCTTTAACAGTTTGCATGGACTTAGCTTTGTCTTCCATTTTCTTTAAAACCTCTTCTGCCTTAACACCAAACAGAGAATCATGCTGCAAAGGTGCATCTAGCAGTTTAGCTTTAACATGATCAGGCACATTTTGTTCCTTTAACCAGGCATGCCTTCTAATCACAGATCCAGTAACTGTGGCCCTGCAGGAGGACTCTAAAGAATCCAAACCACATTGCAAAGTATGCTTTCCAACTTGTTCAGCTGCATGCAATAATTCCTGCAATTCTTTATTTTCTGCACATTCTGAAATCAACATCATTTTCTGTTTCAACAATCCCATAACATGTTGCTGGTACTTAAGCATATGAAATTGACAGTTTAAGGCTCTGATTGCCAAGGTTGCAGATGTATAAACCTTTTTTCCCCATTTGTCCAGTGCCCTTGAATCTCTGTCAGAGGGGATGGGATTTTTTACTGTTGAGGCCTTAACTGCCTTTGGACCCTGTGATATAGTTTCAGGATCAGCAGCAGAGTTTCTAAATAAAAATTTATGCGAGTCAGGGACCCTGTAATATCTGTCACGCTTACTGGGAGCCGGAGGTAAGGAGTCAGGGGTCAAGCTTGACGCCGAAAACACATCATCCACAATGTCTAAAATGGGGGAATGGCTTAAAGGCTTGTGCTGAGAGAGAAGGAGGAAATCCCTGAGCCTCTTTTTTGATTCTGAGAAGTCTTGACTCTCCCAGTGAAAATGCTCCCTCAAAGTATGCAAGGTTTCTCCAAATGAATAATCCTCAGGAGGAGATGCAGATGGAACAGACTCCTCAGCATCAGAATCCTCATAGGGAGGTAAAGATAATTCCTGATCAGAAGAGGAATCAGAGGAAATAGAAACCTGATCTGAAGATTCATAATCTGGGTCTTGCCTAGACCTCTTATCTGGAGGGGGATGGGTATCCCTGATCAAGGTAATAAGGTTGTCAGCCATTTTGATCATCTGTTTTTTAGGCATAGTTAGAGGCCTATGCACATGGCTCAGGCGTCTTTTTTTTAGTTTTAGAAGTTGCTTTTGTCTTTGATTTTGCAGCTGTCGTCAGTTTGATATACAAATGTTGAGGTCTGAATACACCGTCAGAAGCCAGTGCCTGCTCAGCGGCTCCAGACCCATCCGAGGGAGATACATCCGTCAGTCCAATACCCTGAGTTTCTTGTGGAATGCCAGACTCCACATGGGTGTCGGTAGAGGCCTGCGACTCGAAGGTAGCGGGTATCAGGGGCTGCAAAAGTGCCTCACTGAGTACCGGCAAACTGGTGACTGGTTTAGGAGAAGCTTCATCGTCGGTTTTGGATCTCGACTGCCTTTCTCTGTCCTTTTCTTTGCGTTTTTTTATGTACTCCAGAGTGGCAGATTGTTATCCGACGACATTTCTGGGTAGTTAAATCTGTTTCCAAAATACTTTGATGCAAAAATATACCAACACTTAATAGTGCGCTGGTTAAATCTAGCACAAAACCGACAGCCAGGCACATTGTGATCAGGGCCTAGGCAAGGAATACAGTATAAATGGAAATCCTTATGATGTATTTGCTTCCCACATGTAATGCAATTATTAACTTTTTCTGACATCGGTAAAAGGCAAGAAAAAAGTTTCCCCAACGGGGTACTTAGCTTTACTGAAGACTTCAGTTCTGAAACTCGAACTCATATATTTCAATGGTCGGCCAACCGGCACTTGTGAAATGCTTCTGCTTCGGGCACCGCGTGGCAAGAAAGACTAAAGAAAATGGCATCGGCCGCATGTTTTATACCCCTGATGACCTGATGTCATGGAAGAGAAGACAGCAACCGATGCAGGACTCAAGACTTTGGAATTCAGGCCGACTGAGGGCAACCTGCCAGCAGATTACCCCAAATGTAATGACTGCAACAGTGAAACACGAATAACATCTAATTGTTATTCTGGAAGGATTGGAGGTTTGAAATTGTTTTAAGAATTCCAGGAGCTGCAGTAGATCTTAGCAAGGGTCTCTGTCCGTGTATTATTGACACATATGTGCTACATCCTGACAGCTTCTAGCCAAGGGGGGGTGGTGGTAGTATGGGAACCAAACGTCAGAGGATCAGATGTACGTAATGTCATTATGTAATCCATCACTAAAAATATTTTAATACTAGGTGACGAAGAAGTCTCATGACTCTTTTTGGAACCTGACAAAGAAGGACTCCCTCCCTTACTTCATCTTGCCTTTCTGGTAAATGAACCAGGGAATAGTAATTATTTAGATCAGTCTGGAGAATATAGTGAGAATAGTCAAGTACTGTTTTTCTATATCTGTGTGAGTCTATTCATCTGTGTTATTTTAATAGTTCCTGTGGCTGAAACTCTGGTGTTTATTGTAAACAGATATTTAGCATTTTCATGTACTTTTCTTATTTATTATTAAACAAATTTAAACTTTTCAATGTGGCTTGTCTTTTAGAGAATATTTTAATCTCCGAGAGTAATTATATATATCTGATGTCAACTCTGGCTGCTCCTGAAAGCCTTGCTGTTGGTCAAACTACCATTTGTACAAATATTAATTTCACTCAATATAACTACATACCTTTGTAAGAGCCTTAGTGTAGGTGGCTGTGAAGTGTCTGGTGGCAATAACTACCCTAAAGCTTGGACAGAGGGGACATAGCTAGCAAATCTGTGTCAGCCTTTCCCAGGTGTGTATATGAGAAACCACATCTCAAAGAGTGTGTGTCAGCTGCTTGGAGCAAGCACTGGTTTCACAGAGAGAGTGGTGTAGAACTTGGCTGAGGTCTCAGCTCTACAGCTGTGCTAGTGGGAAGTCTTACTGGTGTATTCTCAGCAGCCAGAAGGTAAATATTCAGAGTTTCATTTCACAACAATTTTATTTATTTTTTGTTAGTTTAGTTTAGCTTAGTCAGGGAAAGCAGGTAAAGATGTCAGCAGAGGATTATGGCAAGCCGACAAAGAATCAGATGGCCAAGGTGTGTGAAGCCAAAGGTCTGGTATATTTCATCTTGACTACAGAGGAAATGTTCTCAGCCTTAGTCGCAGCTCAGACCAACAACCAGTTTTGGTGATGGGGATGTACAGCCCTCAGAAACAGGTCAGTTCACCTTTTCCTCAGAAGACAAAAATCTGTCTGGTGTTAAACAGACTTGAACTGGAGGTCAAACATTTGGAATTAGAAGCAGCAGAGAGACTGCGGTGTTTGGAGGCTGAAGAAAATGAAAAGCAGCGTCAACATGAGAGAGAGATGTTGACTCTGCCAGGGTCATGGAGGTAATGGGGAAGGGAATAACCAAACCCAGAAGCAATAAAGGTCAGTAAAATTCTTCCACAGTTTACAGAAGGTGACAATTTTGATAGTTTTATTAATATATTTGAAAGAGTATGTAAAACAGTATAATGTTGACCAAGGGCTTTGGGTACAG
Source organism: Protopterus annectens (assembly GCF_019279795.1). Classification (NCBI taxonomy): domain Eukaryota; kingdom Metazoa; phylum Chordata; order Ceratodontiformes; family Protopteridae; genus Protopterus; species Protopterus annectens. Next base: position 38,121,406 of record NC_056747.1, read on the forward strand.
TTCTTGATCCCCTTACTCCATGGTAAAGCTATAACTGCTGTTTCTAAATTGTCTGATACTGAGTGTTTAAATTATGATAAAATAAAGAAATGTTTTAAGTGAACTGAAGCTTACAGAAAAAAGCTTTGCATGCACAGATTCAAGACAGATGAAAGTATGTGGGATTATATTGCTGAGTTAAGCACTTATTTTCAGGTCACCACTTTTGAAGGGTTGGCAGATATTTTGGTGAGGGAACAAGCCCTTACAGCACTATGCCTGAGGACATGAGATTCTGGTTGGAAGACTGAGAATGTAACTTTGCAGATGAGCTGGGGAAAAAAGGAATCTCTATTTAGCAAGCAGGGCATCACTGCACGGGAAGAGGATACCCAGTGCTACACATGGATATAAGGAAACCCATGGTTGGCAGCCTAAACCACCCCAAACAGAGTCCACCAGTAATGGGGGAAGCCACTAGTTCAGGTACACAGTCAGGATCCAGGGTTAAATGTTTTAAATGTAACCAGTGGGGCCATGCATCATACAGATGTTCATGGAGTTAAGGGTGGGAACAAACGGTGGGGAAGCAAGTGGGAATAACAGTATGTCAGTGGTAAGCTGTCTGGAGACAACAGAGGTACCAAACTATCACCAGAGTTTATAACCAATCTTAGTGGATGAAAAACAGGCCATTGCTAAGAGAGAGACAGCCTCTGACATAACCATTGTGAAGCCTGCAATGGTTAAAGAGGAGCTGTACTTGCATGGGCAGTCCACTCTAGTTAGAGGTTTAGGAGGGATCCTATTCCAATTACTTTTGGCCAGGATTCACCCTTGACCGGAAGGGTGGAAAAGGAAGCAAGTGTGTTTGAGGATATCCCGGCAGAGATCTTGAAAGGGAAAGATTCTGATAATGCAGCACCTTGTGTGCATGCAGTTACATGCAGTCAGGCTTGGAAACAGGCATGTGGCTGTGGCATCCTGGGAGAGACCCAGAAAGACCCCACACCTGAAGCCAAGGCTGGTGATGTGGCTATTTCAGGGAGGGAACTCCCCTGTAACAGTGAGGATGCAGGATGCAAAAAATTCCCTTACTAGCCTCAGTAAGAAACTGAGATGCCTCATAAAATCCTCCAAAGCTAGTTACGAAAATAAAATTGCCAAAGATTCCAAAGACAACCACAAAGCATTCTATAACTATGTCAAAAATCTAAATGGCAATGCTCAGATCTGCTCTGAGCTAAAACAGAATGGCATTAAATATACTGATCCAAAGGATATTGCCAATATCCTGGCAGATCGATTCAGTGCCAACTTCACCCCCCTCTCACCCCCTAAATGGTCCATCTCAATACCGGAAGATTGCCAAATTCCAGTAATAATGGCCACACAGGTACAAAACGCACTCTCTAAAGCCAAGAATACAGTATCCATGGGACCAGATGACATCCGGGCTGTGTACTACATGAACTACAATATGAACTGGCACCTCACCTAAGTGTCATGTTTAATCATAGCCTCACCTCAGGTTTCGTGCCCACTGAGTGGTGCAGAGCTACAGTTATCCCATTCCACAAGGGGGGATCCACCTTGGATCCCGGAAACTACCATCCCATCAGTCTGACAAGCCTTATCTGCAAGGCCATGGAGCGTATTATCATGAAACTTATAAACAAAGACATTGGCAACCTTCAAACACTGGACCCCACCCAGTTTGGGTTTGTGAAGGGCTGATCTTGTCTCCTGAACCTGACTGACTTCTTTGAATCAGTCTCCAGAGCCATGGACAAGGGTAAGGTGGTCCACACAGCCTATCTAGACCTTGCCAAGGCCTTTGACACCATCCCCCACTCTGGAATCATAGATAAACTTACTAAGTTGGGCATTAATCCCTATGTCACCCAATGGGTTGCTAAATGGCTTACTGATAGAACTCACACTGTAAAAGTAGCCGACTCCAAATCCAGCTCCAGACAAGTGACAAGTGGAGTACCTCAGGGTTCAGTCCTGGGGCCGCTCTTGTTTGGCATCTACTTCTCTAAAGTACAGGTCAACACTAAGGGACTCTGGCTAACAAAGTTTGCAGATGACTGCAAACTGGGAGCCATTATTGAATCCCCAAATGATGTGGATACTCTACAAAAGGGCCTTACAGAAACAGATGCTTGGTGCCAGAGCCATGGGCTCAAGCTCAATGCCAAGAAATGTATTGTTATCCCCTTTGGGAAAAACATGTATCCATGAATTACCATATAGGTGGCAGTACACTAAACACAGAAAGTGTGATAAGAGACTTAGGGACACAGGTGGACAGTGGTCTCACCTTCAATAACCACATCGCCACAACAGTCAGGAAATCCTTCTATGTGGCACACCTCATTACGAAGGGCTTTTCATCCAGAAAAAAGGAGGTCATTGTCCCACTGTACTCATCCCTCATTAGACCCATTATAGAATACAACGCCCCATTTGGTATGTACCTCTCAAGACATCTGCAACAACTGGAAAGGCCTCAGAAATACCTCACTAAAAGAATCACAGGCCTAAAGCAGATGCCCTACACTGACCACCTTAAAAAACTCCAGCTATACTCTGTCGCATATCGTCTACTCAGAGGCGATCTCTGCTTAACATACAAGGCCATGTCAAATCCAGAGCTGTTGGACATGCTACACTTAAAGAAATCCCAATCCCTCAGAGCTACACGCTCCAGGGATCTAAACCTTGTCATCACAATAAACAAAACATGCTGGAGGGATAGGTTCCTGACCCAGAGACTCCCCAGACTCTGGAATAGATTGCTCATACACGTCAAGCAGAGTGCCTCTTTGGACCTCTTCAAGAGGAACCTTGACAAGTGGATGGGAGAAAGGAAATTCACCCCAGGGATCACGTCAGTCGCCCTGCTAGACAGGGGTCCAGGAAAGTAAATAATGTGGGAAGAAATAGCCAGGGAATTGTTATGGCTAGGCTTGTATAGGCCCTAGGGCTGATAGCCTAGTACCAACCTATGAACCTATGAGCCTGAAGGTGAGCCACAGCTGCTGCCAGGTACTGATGTTCCCTTGGACAGAGTGACTGCAAGGGCAGAAATGAGTGGTAGTACCCAGGCTGACATTGAGGTACCACTGTCAGAAGATACTAGACTTCCTGTGGAAGGGGAGCTGGGAAGGGTCACAAAGACAAAGTTGAGACAGGCTCATCTCTTGGACCCTACACTAAGAGGCTTAAGGAAGGTAACTAGGGAGGCACCTGATCCTCAAGGAAAAGGGCAGTATGCATACAAAGGGTTACTGTATAGGGAGTGGAACCCTGAGGGAGGGCTAGAGGGTGAGGTAATACATCAGTTGGTAGTGCCTATAGCCTGCAGTCTGTCACTTCTAACCATAGCCCATGACAGTGCTTTTGCAGGTCATATGAGCATAAAGCATACCAAGAGATGTATAAAACATAACTTTTATCAACCTGGGATTGTGATGGATGTAACAGGGTAGTGCAGGACCTGTGAGCAGTGCCAAAAAGTAGGCAAGACAGGAGACAAGGTCAAGGCTCATTTAATGCCTTTGCCTGTGACTGAGGAGCCATTTCAGAGGGTAGCTATGGATATTGTTGGGACTCTTGAGTACCCCAAGTTCCACAGGGAAGATGTATATCCTAGTGGTAGTAGATTATGCTACTAGATACCCTGAGGCAGTGGGTCTGTCCTCCATTCAGGCAGACAAGGTGGCAAAAATGCTTTGTTAGAGATTTTCAGCAGGGTAGGTTTCCCAAGAGACATACTGACTTACGTTTGTGCCAATTCCAAGTCAGACCTGCTGGCTTCTCTGTGGAAGCACTGTGGGGTGAAGCACCTAAAGACCACTACCTACTGTTTAAGAGAGAGTGGGACAAATATTTGCCCCATCTGCTGTTTGCATACAGAAAGGTACCCCAGGAATCCACAGGGTTTTCATGCTTTGTGTTGCTGTATGGGCATAGGGTGAAGGAGCCTTTAGATATGATTTATGATGAATGGGAGGGTGTGTGTGAGTACAACAAGGAGTCTGTTGTGGCATGTGTCCTATACCTTAGGACAAGGCTTAGGGAGCTCATGGTCTTGGCTCAGAAGATCCTGTCATGAGCCCAACAGTAGAAAAAGGTCTGGTATGACAAGAATTTTCTCACTTGGCAAGCTCCCTCTTTGGTTCTGAACCTTTCCTGGAAGCCTCCCACCAGGGAAGGTCACAGAAAATGGACTTACAATAGGAGGCATCTCGACTCCTCCCAGAAGTCTCTCATTGGGGATTCTGACTTCGAGGAAGGGAAGGTTTTTCTAAGGTCGCCTCTTGAAGATGCCTCCTCCATAGCCATCCTAACATTAATGAAACAAAGAGGGAGCTGATTCACTGAAGGCTCCTCCCTCCAAGAAGTTGGTGTTTTTTGAGGCTTTTGGGGCTGGTTCATCTACCTCTTGGGTGGTCCCACCCATTGATGAGCTCATCAACTTGGTCTCGCAGTGAGCTTGGAAGGAACCCAGTGTGGTGGAGCTGATTCTGAGAAAACCAGACAAAATTCTTGCAGGCCCTAGGAACAGGTCCCATTGAAGCAAGGGTCCCCCTATAGATACCAAGGTGGTTGAATCGGTCACCATAAAGGAGCTATACATGGAGAGCACATCTGTCCATTCCTCTAACAGTGGGTCCACAGCACTGGACAAATTTTGGAAATGGATTGCTTCAGTGACATTTGCTCATTGGGCACTGAAGTTTCTCACTCATATGACTCATTTCTGGATGAATTTGACTTAGGAACCATCCAAATCCCTCTTTGGTAACCTGCTTGCAGACAAAGAAAAAAAAGTACAGTTTTGTACCTACCATAAATGTAGATGTTCGAAGATCCACATTGCTGCAGTCCTAACACTTGGGTAGTCCGCTGTCCCAGTCGGCGCATTTGACTGACATCAGGACGTCAGGGTACAAATGTGCATGACCGACGCCATATCCTCAGTCTTTTCTTGCCCCAGATGTCAGAAGACCCTAAAAGATAAGGCCAAAACCAAAAAACCAAACACTCTTGTACCTAATATATGTACAATATATACAAATTTACAAAATAGAACCCCACCCACACAACCACCCCTAAACACAGAGGGAAGGAGGGTAATTGGACTGCAGCAATGTGGATCTTGAACATCTACATTTATGGTAGGTACAAAACTGTACTATGTTCTTCATCTCACATTGCTGCAGTCCTAACACTTGGGTAGAATCCCAAAGCAGAGGTAAGGGAGGATGGCTAAACTATAATGAAGCAGGAGCTGCCAAAATGCCCTGCAACACAGCAGTGGCAAAACCAGCCCTGGATTTAGAATAGAGAGGAAGGTGGTAATGCTTGGAGAAAGTATGCACTGAACTCCAAGTAGCTGCCTCCAAAATATCCTTAGTTGCCACCCCTTAGAAATGCTGTTGAAGTGGCAGTAGCCCTAGTGGAATGAGGCCTAATCCCAGCTGGAATCTCCTTGCCATGATGGGAATAACAGAATGCAATGCAAAACCCAATCCACTTAGATATAGTTTGTTTTGACACAGGCTTGCCCTGAGAACTCAAAGCAAAAGAAACAAACAACTGGTGAGACTGCCTAAAATCCTAGTCCTGCTTAAATAATAACGCAACTGCCTGTGTACATCTAAAGTGTGCAAAATCTTTTCCCCTATTTTGGGGATCTGCATAAAAAGTAGGCAAATGAATAGTTTGGTTTAAAGCCACACTAGAAACCACCTTAGGCATAAATGAAGGATTAGTACGTAATGATACCCTATCCTTATGAAAAATCAAAAGGGCCTGCAATTCAGAAACCCTTCTTGCAGAAGTAATGGCCAACAAAAAGCAGTCTTCCATGACAAGTATTTCAATTCAGCAGTGCTCAAAAGGTTGTAGAGTAAGTTTCTCCAACACAAAATTGAGGTCCCAAGCAGGAGTAGGAGCTCTCGTGGGGGTCTTATATTCTTTGCCCCTCTAAGAAATTGCTTGAACAAAGGATGAGAAAACAATGGTGGGTCACAATCATAGTGAGCTGAAATTGCTGCAGCATGAATCTTAATGGAAGAGAAAGACAAACCTTTGTCCAATAACTCAGTAAGATATTGAAGAGCCACACTCAAATTAGGCTCAGAAACATCCAAATCCTTTGCTGCACTCCAAAATAAAAATCTCTTCCATTTTTCTGCATACACTTTACGTGTACTAGGTCTTCTGGCTTCCATAATCACATTCAAAACTTGTTGAGGAAGTTGAGACCTGCTGTGGTTCAAAACAGAATATGCCAGGCTGTTAGATGAAGAGTGAAGCTTGACATTGAGTAGATGACCGTCCCTCTGAGACAGGTGTGGAATTAAAGGTAAAGGCCATGGAGGCTTCCTTACCAGATTCCTCAGTAATGGGTACCAGTGTTGCGAGGCCAATCTGGAGCTATCAAAATCATCCTTGGCTTGTCTTGTCTGACCTTTGGTACCTTTGGGAGGACAGGCAGAGGTGGAAAGGCATACACATGAGCATCCACTTTCCAAGCTGTGTGATGAAACGCAAAACTTTGGCAGCTGGTGGTTTAGTGGAGAAGCGAACAGATCTATGTCTGGAGTTCCCCAGGACACTGTCAATTTGAAATACATGAAGATCCAGTTTCCACGGGATCCATGATTTGCCTGCTTAACACATCTGCTAAGGAGTTCTGTGCTCCTGGCAGAAACCTTGCCTGAAGATTTAGCTGCAAGCTGTCTCCCACAAAATCATTGCTTGCCTGCATAGAGGATAAGAATGTGTTCCCCTTGCTTGTTGATGTACCACATGACAGTTGTGTTGTCTGTTAGAATCAACACCTGCCCGGAAGAAGTAACTCCTTGAAAGCCATTAATGCAAACTGGACTGCTAACATCTCCTTCATGTTGATATGTAGATGCTGTAGTCTGGCAGGCCACTTGTCCTGTATCCACTTTCCATTCAGATGAGCTCCCCAAGCTATGTCTGAGGCATCTGTCGTTAGAATCTGACTCGCCTCTGGCCGGGTCACAGAGAGTCCCTTGTTTAGGTGACATTCCTGAGCCCACCACAAAAATTCCTTTTGAATGCAAGGTATTACTGGAATGACAGTGTCCAAATCCTGGCAGTGCTGTGTCCATACATTTTTAGATACCATTGCAGCTTCCTCATATGCAGTTTGGCATTGGGAAGCACCAGAATACAAGATGCCATGAACCCTAAGGCTTGAAGGACTGTCCTTGCAGTCAGCCCGGACTGAAGAGATAGTTGATGGAAGTAAAGGAAAGATTCTTTGTTTGTCCGGGGTTAAAAGGCCATCTGGGCTGCTGTATTCAGTCTCACACCCAGAAAGCACATGTCTTGAGAGGGTACTAGACTGGACTTTATTTCGTTCACAGAATACCCCAGGCATCTTAGCACTGCTATCACATATTCCAGATGCTGAAGAAGCTTCCTTTTCTTGAGCCAGAATCAGACAGTCGTCCAAGTAAGGATAGATTTGTATTCCTTTTAGCCTGAAGAAAGCCACAACTGGAGCCAGAACTTTTGTGAATACTCTGTAGATAAGCCAAAGGGCAATGCAGAGAACTGATAATGGGAATTTCCTTCCTGCAACTGAGTCTGATAGGCACATGAAGGTAAGCCTCCTTGAGATCTAAAGTTACCATCCAGTGATCCTTGCCCAGCAAAGGTAAAAGCTGTTGCAACGTCAACATTTTGAACTTGGGAATGTCCAGATAAGTGTTGAGGATAGACAAATCCAAAATTGGTCTCCACGTGTTCCCCTTTTTTGGTACTAGGAACAGGCGAGAATAAAATCCTAGGCCCCTTTCTGGCACAGGAACCGGCTGAATGGCCCCTATCTGGAGTAACAGAGAAATTTGCTTGTGAGCCTCTTTTCTTTGTATAGGAGGAATGTCTGGCATGCCTTTGAAAGGAGGCAAGGTATGGAAATAAAACCTGTAACCGTGGTGAGCGATATCCAATACCCATCTGTCTTGGGTAATAACACTCCAATTTTCTTTGAAAAGTGCCAGCCTTCCTCCCAAAGGTGCTGCCAGGCGAGAAGGCTCTGGCAGCTGAAAAGGCAAGTCATTGGGTCTGCTTACGAAAGGACTGACCCCTGCCCTCACCAGAAGACTGGGCAGGCGAACTGCCTGTTCTAGGCCTAAAGAACCTTGAGCTCTGCCGTCTAGATCTACCCCTAGACTGAGAATCATAAGAAGGATAAGTCCACCCCTTAGTAGGCCAATTTCTACTAAACTTTGGAGGCTGAACCTGCAAAAATCTTTAACAGTCTGCATAGACTTAGCCTTGTCCTCCATTTTCTTTAAAACTGCTTCCACAGGCGCACCAAATAACACATCAGATTATAAAGGAGCATCTAAAATCCTTGTCTTTACATGTTCAGCTAAATTCTGATCCCTCAGCCAGGCGTAAGAACAGAACCAGTGGCTGCCACCAAGAGGCCTGTACAGCATCAAAACCACATTGCAAGGAATGCTTACCCACCTGTTCAGAAACATGAACTAAATCCTGCAACTCTTTACACTCAATACCTTGAGCATCTACCTTAGACTTCAATTGTGAAAGGAGATAATTCTGGTATTTCAACATGTGAAACTGGCAATTCAAAGCCCTCATGGCTAAAGTGGAAGAAGTATACATCTTTATCAGAAGGAACAGGATTTTTAACAACAGAAGCCTTAACACCTTTAGGGCCCTGAGAAACAGTTTCTGGGTCTGCCCTAGGACTCTTAAAAGATACTTATGAGCTTCAGGCACCCTATAATACCTATCCGGTTTAACTGGGGCAGGAGGCAAAGAATCAGGGTTCAGGAAGCCTCTGCAAAACATCCTCTACCACATCCAGAACAGGAGGTATAGCTAAAGGCCTATGCTGGGGTAGAAACAAAATTCCTAAGCCTTTTCCTGGAATCAGAGAAATCTTGACCTTCCCATTTAAAATGCTCCCTCATGGAATGAAGAGTCTCTGAAAAGAAAAATCCTCAGGAGGAGGTGTAGAGTCATCTACATCAGAATCAGAATAAGGAGGATACTCCTGCAAGTCTTCAAGACTCAGAAGCCTCCGAACACTGCTCAAAACTTTCAAGCTCAGGTTCCACCCTAGGCCTCTTATCAGGGGGCATAGAACCTCTAACCATAGTAATCAAATCTTCTGCCATTTTAAGCATATGTTTCTTAGGCAGAGACCCTGAAGAACTAGGGAGACCCCACTGAAGTTAACCCTGGCCTGCCTCTAGAAGAAGCCTTGGAAACAGAAGGAGGGCCTAACCACCTTAGGAAGGAGGGAGAACAGCTACCTGAGAAGCCCCTTCAGCCTGGCCTACCTCCTGAGAGGACACATCTTGTAACAGTAAAGTCTCCCTGAGAATCCAAAGGAACTTCTGGTAGAACCACCGGCTCCACGAGCCCTCTAAAGAACCGGCGTCCGGTTCTTCCACCCTAGGCTTCGCTGCTTTGTCCTTGCGCTTTTAGAGAAAGCGGCCGGAGCATCCGACGGCATGTTGTAATTACAACGCTTCCCAAAACTAACCTGGCACAATCTAATCTTCTCTTAATAGTGCGTTTGTTAAATCTAGCACAAGAGCGACAGCCAACAACGTCGTGCTCAGGCCCTAAGCAAGGTATACACAAGGTATGGTAATCTATGAGGTATCTGTTTCCCACAAGAAATACAGTTATTCACTTTTCTGACATCCGGTTAAATACTGAGGCAAGAAAAAACAAAATATTCAACTTTGATTCGGTCTGAAACTCCGACTTCAGAAAATTTCAGAACGCCAACCTGCACTCATAAACTGCTTCTGCATCGGACCATGCGGCAAAAAGACTGGATATGGCGCCGGTCATGCGCATTTGTACCCTGACGTCCTGATGTCAGTCAAATGCGCCTTGACCGCCGCTCCTCGCTTATACTTATTGAGGGCCAACTGGGACAGCGGACTACCCAAGTGTTAGGACTGCAGCAATGTGAGATGAAGAACATCTGTAGAGCCACAGCTATCTGTCCTTTAGTCTATGTCCAAAGCAGCTGATGGCATGTCAACACCGGTAGGCACTGGCATATCAATTCACCTTGATGCCTGAAGAGTTCTATGCAATTTTGTGGAAAGCTTTAAGACATCCTTTGTCAATGCTCCCTACAGTGGTTCAACCTTGTTTGGACTGACAGTCAAAGATATGCTTACACAGAAGCAAACAGGAAGCAAAACTTTGTCTGCCATAGGCATTCACTTTTCCAACCCTCAAAGAAACTTCCCCAAAACCAGAAGGGTAGAAAGAAAGTATGGTTTCAGGAAGTCCCAGAGATTTGGCCATGATGCATCTGTAGACAGATTTCCCCCTTAGGCAGAAGGGGAAATAATACTAATGGACATTGCCGCAGAGGCAGACCATAGAATCAAGGGTTTCAAGGTCCCTTTACTGAGACATTTTTTCATTACTTCTGAATGGCTGTCACACTCTAGAAACAGATGGGAGGTGTAGACTTATCTCTCCATGATCATGCTAGGCTAATCATCACTCAAAATTTGTGAGTGCAGAAGATAATTACCAGAGGCTAAGTCATTCCATTTGCTTACCCTCCAACCAACAAAAAGAAAATCTCCGACATTCCATGTAGTCAAAGGGAACTAGCAGCAGTAGAAGTGTCAAACTCACTGGAAAGGCAAGTCATCAAGGAGGGCCTACAAGACCATAAAAAATCCAAAGTCTATTCATTCAATGTTCTTTCTGGTTAAAAAAAAAACACAGACCTCAGGCTGATTTTGGACCCAAGTCACCTCAATCAGTTTTTGAAACAAAGTTCCGCACTGTCATAGTTCAGTATATTCTACCTCTTTTGAGGAAGGACATTGATTAGCTCTACGCAAGCACACAGCAACGCAGACAAGAGACTTCATTACAGTGCCAACCTGACACAATTGCCAAGCTTCCAAAATAGAGTTCTAGTTCTCAGTTGTTAAGCTTCTGAGATCCTTTCATTCTCAGATCCTCTAAGCAAAGCTAATCGTCCACTTACTGGATTCAGTGGCAGGTTCCATCACTCTGGTACCTTAGTTGAGATTTTACATGAGAGTATTGCAATGGACTGGGGCTTATCCACCCCTGCATTACTCCATTTGGCTCACGTCAATATGTAGAAATCACATTCTATGCGGCTGACCTCTAGTCATATGGGGTCGATCTTTAACCTTTCCACCTCCGATGACCACTGTTACAATGAACACCTCACATGTGGGGTGAGAGGGCATTCTAAAGGGAAAATGGTTCAGGGCACATGGCTGACGACAGAGGCTAAGCTTCGCATCAACATACTGGAGATGAAGACAGTCCTCCTACCATTGCAGACTTTCCAAGAATCCCTCCCCAAGGCTGTGATACCCATCCATATTGGCAAATTGGCAGTGGTCTGGTACATCAACAAGCAAGGAGGAACCCACTTGTACCCATTATGCCGAGAAGGCATGAGCATGTGACAGCGGGCAATGTCTTCGTAATGCTTTCCGTTGGCAACGCACATCCCAGGTATTCCAATGTCTTGGTAGACAATCTGAGCAGATCTATTCCTTTGCCTCATGAGCAGTCCCTTAACCAGTCAGTGGCAACAATGACTTACTGTCACTGGGGATAACAGTGCTGTGATCTCTTTGCATTCCATCTAAACAACAATTGCATCAGCTACTTTGCCCTGATCCCTCCAGAGAATCATCCTCGAAGGGTGCTACTGTCCACAATTGACACACAGGTCTCGTATACATTTTCAGTTCTCCCCTGATAACCAACTTTCTATACAAATCCATAAAGTGTAAGGCAACAGTGATTCTCACAGCCCCACTATGGACTCAGCAGGTTTTGTGCCCCTACCTCTGGCCTCAACTGAAACACCCTCCCTGGGTGCTGGACCCTCTTCAAGACCTTATATCGCATCCATCTGGCCAGCCTCACTGAGACTTGAAAGCCTTGAAATTAACTGCATGGTTCTTCCAAGTTCCAGTAATGGCCAGGGATGCCAGGCTTCCCATGTCAGTTATTGGTTCCTCCCCTTCCAATGATGGCCAGGGATGCCAGGCTTCCTATGTCAGTTATTCACATTCTATCTTTATCTCCAAAACCAAATACAAGTGAAGTTTACAAAAGCAAATGAAAACCGTTTGCAACCTGGGCTTCTTTCAAAGCTCTAAATCCTTTTTCAGCACCCTTGCCACATATCTTGGATTTTCTAAAATGGCTGTTCTAAAAAGGTGCTAGTTCTTTGATAATCAATGTGCAATTAACAGCTATATCTAACTTTCATGTGTGACCAAATCAAAACCCCACTGCTTCTTTGAAAATTTCTAAGGCCTTTTTTAAAAGAAAAAAAAAACTACCTTCCTAGTTGCCATTATGTCAACTAGAAGAATCTCTGTATTACAAGCTTTATTGAGTAAACTTCCCTACTTGATTTTGCATAAGGACGGGGTATCCATTAGGAGCAATCTTCAATTTCCTCCTAATGTGGCCACACAATCCAATCTTAACCAGTCTATTAACCTACCATTGTTCCTTCCAAATTGTCTAACAGAGAAGGGCATACATTACAGTTGATAGCTGTTCATTGCCAGTTGAGTTTTTGCATGTATTGTACCAAGGACATTAGAAAAACAGGCCAGCTGGCCTGTGTCATGGGTCATGGCATTTCTTAAGTCCCTTTGTTCAAGTGGCTCTCTCATTGTACTACTTTGTTTATAATGAAAATAGACTAATCCTACCACACAATACAACAGTGGCAGCTTCCACTAATCCAACGACAAAAGACGGCAATGACAGCTTCCACTAATCCTACCACACAACATGGCACTGACAGCTTACACTAACCCTACCACACAATAATGTACTGCCAGCTTACATTAACCTTACCACACAATATGGCAGTGGCAGCTTCAACTACTTACTTTGCTTGAGTATCGACAGAAGAGATTTCTGCTGTTGCTACACACCATCTACTGTTCACACCTTTGTCCCTCATTATAAGCTGGACATGCAGTCCAGATTCCATGGATTCTTCAGGATCCAACTTTCTTCAGAACAACCTTCCATGATACTATCTGGGGTTACCAGTAGCTGGGGAATCTATAATTTGTTGAGTTAGATGGAAAAGACACCGAATATAAAAATGATGTAACATCAGATCAATGCTGCCTTCTTCCATCTGACTCACCCCCCCTCCACCCCCCTCACCTAAATTGTCATCTTATGCACTCAATCAAATGGACCTGTCACGGACCTGGAGCTGACCTTTCACCACTTCCATGATTGGTAGGCTGTTTTCAAATTTATTTTTTCTGCTTTTTGCTTGAAATGTCATGCAAGTGAACAAACTCATTCTGATGTATGTTAGGAACAATGAAGGAATTATTGGTAGGGAGGAACCTCTGCCCAGATCCAACAGCCAGACAGAAAAAGACAACACAGATCTAGCATTATAGTAAGTACATAACTTCTGTTTATAAAATGTTTTTGGTAAGATGACATGCCATGTCTATTGTGGGATGTTACAACATATTAATTTGGACTGGTTGTTACCTATATAATGTATTCTATCAGAGCTCAAAGTTTCATAAATCTGTTAAGTTTATCAATGTGAAATTTTATTTTTCTAACATAATTAGAGCATTTGCTGTGCACTTTTTTCATAATAGGCTTTAGCTCAAGCCTGTCATGAAAGTTTCATTGTATACTATTATACCTATTACAGGCATAAATATCTGTCCTTGTTTCAAACAGCTATTTGTTCCTGTCACTCTGTACCCAACTCTTACATTCCACTCTTCTTTTTCTTCCCCACCCCTACCATCCATTACTCTTTTACCCTAGCTACCCCCACCACCAGTGTTTTCTTTTTCCCCTTTGTTTATAAATCTTGCACCTCTCTTTCTTCTCCTAAGCTTCCATCCTAATACCAATTACATCTGTATAAAACTTTTACTTTTCTCCACAACTCTTTTTTTCTCTCCCTAATAGTTTTCTACAAATTAGACCACTAACAATGTCACTTTCACTTTTCTTGCTAATACAAATTCCTACTATACAAAATCTAAATGATCCCTTGCCAACTTTATTTCAAATTATTTCCAACATGCATAAAAATTTGTCTGAATAAAAAAAAAAAATACTGTATCGATATAAAAATGCAATCTATGCATCTGAAACATTCATGCAAAGTCTGTACAAATGTACCTCCTATGTGTTCCACTCACATTTTAGTCTTCTGTATCTTCTTTTTATGTTACTATGTTGTTGTTGTTTGTCTTTCGGCTTTTTCCCGGTAAGGGGTCGCCACAGCGGAACTCTGGTCCGCTAATGACTGGCAGTAGATTTTTACGAAACGCCGAGGTGCCAGCACGATGCCCAACCTTCAACGAAGGCATGCCCATTTACGCACGCATGTCTTTCGAACGCTACCCAACCGCAGGGAGGACATGCAAGCCTTTATGTTACTATGTAAATATGAATATTTATGGATTATCGTATTTTTTATTACTTTGCTTTTTTTTTCTTCCCTGTATTGTTTTGGATCTTTTTTCCCCAGGCCTGAACAATCGGTTTCCTACCCAGTCAGACTTTCCCAGTAAACAAGTACCAAATAAATAAATTATAAACCTTATTTTGCAAACTTAATAAAACTTTAGCATTTGGTAGAAATTCTTTGGTCTGCACAAAAGCTAAAAAGATACATACCATTGCAACTACACAAGGTTTTTGACATAATAATACATACTAAAAAACTGGCAGATACTTTACTACACACAGTAAAATAAGAGGTTGTGTTCTTTCTGCTAACAGTGGAACAAGAAACTGTCACCTATAATGCAGTCTACTTTTATCTAATAAAATGGCTACATGTATGAATTGAACATGTACATTTTAGGACATGGTATGTGGCAAAATAATTTCTACAATGTATCCAAGAACCATGTAACAGTAAGAAATGCTTCTATACAAGTTATCATATATAATATTAATTTTTGCCCTTCTTGTTTGAGGAAAACAGGCTACATAGGTCATCCTGTTTTCAGGCACTGTGCAAGCTGCCTAAGCAAATACATATTTTTGGTGACAAGTGAAAAAGCAGTGACACTGCATATCGTGAAGGAATACTTTAATGAGGATATTGTATGTTTAAAGCAATATATTTTACTTGATATGTTGCTGGATGCAAACTAACAGAATGCAAGCAAAATAAGCTCTTCAACAGCAACCAAAAGACACACTGTAAATAAAAGGAAACTGAACGACCTTACTTTTTCTTCTGCAGGAATGGTGGATCTATTTGATACAAACATATAGACACAAACACACACACACACAAGTGTGTGTGTGTGTGTGTCTGTGTGTGTGTGTGTGTGTGTGTGTGTGTGTGTGTGTGTGTGTGTGTGTGTGTGTGTGTGGGTTGGGGGGAATAATATTTCAAAATCTCCAAATCTCAAACATCAAATAACTGAACTTAAAAGTTCAATTTCCAAAATATTGAAAAAAAAATTCACCTTTTTTGCACCCACTAATTGGGATGTTCTGCCCCCCCCCCAGCTTGTTCTTCCAGCTATTGAACAATGCACTAGCTAACCAAACGCAAAACACACACACATACATATATATGTGCGTACACGTGTGTGGATGCATACAGTTTCACTGATGAGCCAGTACAACTGATCCAAAATCATTTGTTCAAAAAATGGTAGCTGTTTGCATTAGATATCTCAGTAAGTGGAGGGAACTTACTTAGTTTCCCCACAGTACTGCTGAGTCTGCGTATATATATATATATATATATATATATATATATATATATATATATATATAAATATTTATTTGCAGAGGGTATGGGAAGGGGGGGGGGGCTTGGACCCTGCAAAAGCATTTGCTTTGTTTTTTGATCCTTTGTGAACTGATTTTTTTTGATTAGTTGTACAGTACGTTACCCAGTCCATGCCCCCTCCACCCAAGCTCTTCAACTGAAGAGCAAAAAAAAAAAAAATTCATCTTTGGACCTTTTATGCGAAGCCCATTGGCTTTCTATAGTAATGTCAGCCAATCAAGCCCCACCTAAATCCATGTCTCTGAAATTACACAAGAAAAAGTCTTCAGACTAATGTACGAAGCTGTTTGGATTCCTACAGTAATGCCAGCCAATCACAATCCATGAAATTCATGTTCCCCCAAGGTATTCAAGTGAAGAGCACAAAAAGAATGACTTCTTCAGATTCCTACAGTAATTCAACCAATCCGCAGCCCACCAAGCTCTTCAAGTGAACAGTAAAATAAATAAATAAAACCACTAAATTTAAATGTCTTTCTGTACTGGCATTTCAGTACACATACAAGCCTGCCTCTCGATAATGCCCCCTACCACTTTGTGCCAGGAGCAACTGCCCCCCTTTGTCTTGCCCTTGCTTCAATACTGAAGTGTGTGGTTGGGGTTAGGGTTAGCACACGGTAGTAAGGACAGGCTAGGGATATTACTATGCAGTCCCCAAACTGATTATACATACTTCTATTGTTTTATTTAAAAACCTCTTCCAGACAGATCAGTATCCAATACAGGTATCAAGCTTACCAAGTAAGTTACAGTAGTTTGGGGCCATGATTGTGCAACCTTTTTAGTTTGATAAAACAGGATACCACTTTTACATTACTTCATATTGTACAATATCTGGCAAACTCACTAGAAAGTTGTGCTTTCCAATAATAATTCTAAAGGTGGTCTCTGATGGACATTAACGTTATGCTTTCAGGTGTAACACCAGCGACAGCAAAGGCATGTATATCCTTTTTTTCTGAGGGATGCTGCTTTATTGTGTTTAAAAATACTTGACTGAAACAGGATTTAGCTTCATCCCGTGGCAGAGTTTTTTTTTTCAGACATTGGCTCCTTAAAAGAGGAAATAACACATTTAAAGTTGTTACAGTACAGTACAAACCTCTGCATTTTCCATACTTTAGTAAGGTAGCAGGCTGGCCACTGCAGCATCTGACAACTCCAGAATGGAAGAGATTGCTGTTAAACTTAATTCTGGAATCCACAGTTCGATTCCCCCAATTTCTACTCTCAAACTAACTCTAAGAAAAGCTCTTAAGCAGATAGTGCTCCTAGTTCACTGCTGTAAAAGGACAACGTGCGCACAAAGTTCACCTAGTTAACAAATAATTTTAAAATAAATAAATATCGAATCAAACATTTAATAGTTTGAGTGGGTTGTGAGAAAACCTGAGAGAAAGTATAAAGTTTGAGAGAAGGATAAATGGAGTCACAGACACGATGACCTTGGAGTTATGTTTGGAAAGTAGACAATGTGAGGTCTTCTCAACAAGTGACAGTTACTTAACGTAATAGATCTGACTACAAAAAATGAAGGAAGCAGAGTCAAAGGCAAAATAAGTGATGAACTTGATCTGGAAATGATTGGGTTTATAAGAAAGCATTGAAGTACTAGATGAACCACGGAGAAGATTTTTTTAAACAAAACATTCCATACAATAGCACCATCATTCAACCCTGCTGTACAACAGTACATACAAAAGAACACATTACATAACACTGATTAACATAACATTATAATTATATACCTTCTCCTTCATGTCCTGCAAATACATTACATATAGCACACCATCTGTCTTATTCAGGCACCTTGTCCTTCATGTCCTGTAAATACACTACATATACCACACTGTCTGTCTTATTCCAGCACCTTCTGCTTCATCTCATATAAATACATTACTTATTCAAGCACCTTCTTCATCTCCTGTAAATACATTACATATACCACAATGTCTGTCATATTCAAACACCTTCTCCTTCATCTCCTGAAAATACATTATATATAGCAAACCGTCTGCTTATTCAGGCACCCTCTCCTTCAACTCTTGTAAATACATTACATATACCACAATGTCTGTCTTATTCCAGCACCTTCTGCTTCATCTCCTATAAATACATTACTTATTCAAGCACCTTCTTCATCTCCTGTAAATACATTACATATACCACACTGTCCTACTCAGGCACTTTCTTCATCTCCTGTAAATACATTACATAGACCACACTGTGTCTTATTTAGGTACCTTTTCCTTCATCTCCTCTAAATACATTACATATACCACAATGTCTGTCTTATTCAGGCACCTTCTCCTTCATGTCCTGTAAATACATTATATATAGCAAACCGTCTGTCTTATTCAGGCACCCTCTCCTTCAACTCTTTTTAAATAAATTACATATACCACAACACCTTCTCCATCTCCCATTCATCTCCTGTAAATACAACCTTCTGCTTCATCTCCTGTAAATACATAACTTATTCAGGCACCTTCTTCATCTCCTGTAAATACATTAAATATACCAAACTATCTGTCTCATTTAGGCATCTTCTTCTTCATCTCCTGTACATACATTATAAATATCCAAATGGTCTGTCATATTGAGACACCTTCACTTTCATCTGCTAAATAAATGACATATACCACAATGTCTGTCATATTCAAACACCTTCTCCATTTCCTGCAGCATTTATCTCCTGTAATTATACATATCACATGGTCTGTCACACTGAGACACCTTCACGCACATCTGCTTTAAATAAATTACAAATACCACAATGTCTGTCATATTCAAACACCTGTCTTATTCAGGCACCTTCTCAGTCATCTCTTCTAAATACATTACATATACCACAATGTCTGTCTTATTCCTGCACCTTCTGCTTCATCTCCTATAAATACATTACTTATTCAAGCACCTTCTTCATCTCCTGTAAATACATTACATATACCACACTGTCCTACTCAGGCACTTTCTTCATCTCCTGTAAATACATTACATAGACCACACTGTGTCTTATTTAGGTACCTTTTCCTTCATCTCCTCTAAATACATTACATATACCACAATGTCTGTCTTATTCAGGCACCTTCTCCTTCATGTCCTGTAAATACATTATATATAGCAAACCGTCTGTCTTATTCAGGCACCCTCTCCTTCAACTCTTGTAAATACATTACATATGCCACAATGTCTGTCTTATTCCACCACCTTCTGCGTCATCTCCTGTAAATACATTATACATATCACATGGTCTGTCATACTGAGACACCTTCACTTTCATCTGCTTTAAATAAATTACATATACCACAATGTCTGTCACATTCAAAAACCTTCTCAATCTCCTGCAGATACATTACACATAAAACACGGTCTTATTCAGGCACCTTCTCTTTCATCTCCTGTAAATACATTATACATATCACATGGTCTGTCATACTGAGACACCTTCACTTTCATCTGCTTTAAATAAATTACATTTACCACAATGTCTGTCATATTCAAACACCTTCTCCATCTCCTGCAGATACATTACACATAAAACACAGTCTTATTCAGGCACCTTCGCATTCATCTCCTGTAAATACATTACATATACCACACTGTCTGTATTACTCAGGCACCTTCTCCTTCATGTCCTGTAAATACATTACATATACCACAATGTCTGTCTTATTCCACCACCTTCTGCTTCATCTCCTGTAAATACATAACTTATTCAGGCACCTTCTTCATCTCCTGTAAATACATTAAATATACCAAACTATCTGTCTCATTTAGGCATCTTCTTCTTCATCTCCTGTAAATACATTATAAATATTCAAATGGTCTGTCATATTGAGACACCTTCACTTTCATCTGCTTTAAATAAATGACATATACCACAATGTCTGTCATATTCAAACACCTTCTCCATTTCCTGCAGACACATTACACATAAAACACGGTCTTATTCAGGCACCTACTCATTTATCTCCTGTAAATACATTGCATATACCACACTGTTTGTCTTATTCAGGCACCTTCGCTTTCATCTCCTGTAAATACATTATACATATCACATGGTCTGTCACACTGAGACACCTTCACGTACATCTGCTTTAAATAAATTACAAATACCACAATGTCTGTCATATTCAAACACCTTCTCCTTCATCTCCTGCAAATACATTATATATAGCACACCGTCTGTCTTATTCAGGCACCTTCTCAGTCATCTCTTCTAAATACATTACATATACCACAATGTCTGTCTTATTCCAGCACCTTCTGCTTCATCTCCTATAAATACATTACTTATTCAAGCACCTTCTTCATCTCCTGTAAATACATTACATATACCACACTGTCTTACTCAGGCACTTTCTTCATCTCCTGTAAATACATTACATAGACCACACTGTGTCTTATTTAGGTACCTTTTCCTTCATCTCCTCTAAATACATTACATATACCACAATGTCTGTCTCGTTTAGGCACCTTCTCCATCTCCTGTAAATACAGTACATATACCATACTGTATGTCTTATTCAGACACCTTCTTCTGCTCATGCAAATAAATTACATATATCCCACTGTCCATCTTATTCAGACTTCCCCATCACCAGTAAATAAATTACATATACCACACTATGTTATTCAGACACCTTCTCCATCATCTGTAAATACTTTACATATACCACACTGACTTTTATTCAGGCACCTTCTCCATCTCCTGTAAATACATTACATATACCACACTGTCTGTCTTACTGAGGCACCTTCTCCTTCTTCTCCTGTAAATACATTATGGTTGCCACCTTTTCAAGTGACCAAAGTGGGATATTTTTTGTATACGTGTGAGATTTTGCAAGACAAAACATACCCATGGACAGGGCAAAGGTCAGAACTTCACTTTACCAAAATAAAAGCTTGTTTTTGTAACATTTGAGTTGCTTATTCTATTTCATGTAATATTTATGTATTCCAGATACAAAATAACTCTTTTATGCAACTATTAAAAAATACTTAAGAAACATATTTTGTCTTAAAATCTCAGAACATTTGCCATTTTTTAGTTTTTTTTCGCAGGACACAACTGCCCAGAGTATGACTCTCTCACAATGAGGGAGACACGGTAATCCTAGATTACATATACCACACTGTCTGTCCGATTCAGATACCATCTCCTTCATCTCCTGTAAATACATTACATATACCACACTGTCTGTCTTATTCAGACACCTTCTCCTCCTGCTCCTGTAAATAAATTACATATATCCCATTGTCAGTCTTATTCAGACTTTTCCATCGTAAATACACTGCATATACCATACTGTGTTATTCAGACACCTTCTCCATCATCTGTAAATACATTACATATACCACACTGTCTTATTCAGGCCCCTTCTCCTTCATCACTTGCAAATATATTACATATACCACACTGTCTGTCCTATTCAGGCACCTTCTCCACAATCCCTTGTAAATACATTACATACACTACAGTGTCAGTCTTATTCAAACACCTTCTCCATCTCCTGGAAATATATTACATAGACCACGCTGTCTTATTCAGGCACCTTCTCCTTCATGTCGTGTAAATACATTACATATACCACACTATCTGTATTACTCAGGCACCTTCTCCTTCATGTCCTGTAAATACATTGCATATACCACAATGTCTGTCTTATTCCAACACCGTCTGCTTCATCTCCTGTAAATACATTACATATACCACACTATCTGTCTCATTTAGGCATCTTCTTCTTCATCTCCTGTAAATACATTATACATATCACATGGTCTGTTGTATTGAGACACCTTCACTTTCATCTGCTTTAAATAAATGACATATACCACAATGTCTGTCATATTCAAGCACCTTCTCCATCATCTGTAAATACATTACATATACCACACTGTCTTATGCAGGCACCTTCTCCTTCATCACTTGCAAATATATTACAGATAACATACTGTCTTATTCAGGCACCTTCTCCTTCATCTCCTGTAAATACATTACATATACCACACTGTGTCTTATTCAGGCACCTTCTCCTTCATCTCCTGTAACTATATTACATATACCACACTGCCTGTCTTACTCAGGCACCTTCTCCTTCATCTCCTGTAAATACATTACATATACCACACCGTCTGTCTTATTCAGGCACCTTCTCCATCTCGTGTAAATACATTACATATACCACAAGGACTGTCTCATTTAGGCACCTTCTCCATCTCTTGTAAATACATTACATATACCTGTCTGTCCTATTCAGACACCTTCTCCTTCATCTCCCACAAATACATTACATTTACCACATTGTATGTGTTATTCAGACCACTTCTCCTGCTCCTGTAAATAAATTACATATATCGCATTGTCTTATTCAGACTTCTCCATGATCTGTAAATATATTACATATACCATACTATCTGTCTTATTAAGGCACCTTCTCCTTCATCACCTGAAAATACATTACGTATACCATACTGTCTTATTCCTGTAAATACACTACCTATACCACACTGTCTGTGTTACTCAGACACCTTCTCCTCCATCTTCTGTAAATATATTACATATACCACACAGTCTTATTTAGGCACTTTCTCCATCTCCTGTAAATACATTACATATACCACACTGTCTTATTCAGGCACCTTCTCGTTCATGTCCTGTAAATACATTACATATACCACACACTGTCTCATTCAGGCACCTTATCCATCACCTGTAAATACAATACATATGCCACACTGTCTGTGTTATTTAGACACCTTCTCCTCCAGCTCCTGTAAATACATTACATATACCACACTGTCTTATTCAGGCACCTACTCCTTCATCTCCTGTAAATACATTACACATATCACATGGTTTGTCGTACTGAGACACCCTCACTTTAATCTGCTTTAAATAAATTACATATACCACAATGTATGTCATATTCAAACACCTTCTCCTTCATCTCCTGCAAATACATTATATATAGCACACCGTCTGTCTTATTCAGGCACCTTCTCCATCACCTGTAAATACATTACATATACCACACTGTGTCTTATTTAGGTACCTTTTCCTTCATCTCCTGTAAATACATTACATATACCACACTGTCTGTCTTGTTCAGACACCTTCTCCATCATCTATAAATACATCACATATACCACACTATCTGTCTTATTCAGGCACCTTCTCCATCAGCTGCAAATACATTACATATACCATACTGTCTTAGTTAGGTATCTTCTCCATCTCCTGTAAATACATTACATATACCACACTGCGTCTTATTCAGGCACCTTCTCCTTCACCTCCTGTAAGTACATTACATTTACCACACTGTCTGTCTCATTCAGGCACCTTCTCCATGTCATGTAAATACATTACAGTTGCCACCTTTTCAACTGCCCAAAGTGGGACATTTTTTGTATACGTGTGAGATTTTGCAAGACAAAACATACCCATGGCCAGGGCAAAGTTCAGAAATTCACTTTACAAAAATAAAAGGTTATTTTTGTAGCATTTGAGTTGCTTACTCTACTTCATATAATATTTATGTATTCCAGACAAAAATAACTATTCTATGCAACTATTAAAAAAACTTAAGAAATATATTTTGTCTTAAAATCTCAGAACATTTGGCATTTTTTAGTTTTTTGACAGGACACAACTGCCCAAAGTAGGACTGTACCTCGCAATGAGTGACAGGTGGTAACCCTACATTACATGTACCACACTGTCTGTCTTATTCAGGCACCTTGTCCATCTCCTGTAAATACATTACATATACCACACTGTCTTATTCAGGCACTTTATCTCCTGTAAATAAATTACATATACCACACTATCCGTCTTATTCAGGCACCTTCGCCTTCCTCTCCTGTAAATACATTACATATACCACAATGTCTTATTCAGGCACCTTCTCCATCTCCTGTAAATACATTACATATACCACACTGTCTTATTCAGTCACCGCTCTCCTTATACACTCTACCACTACCTCCCATAATTTACACCTATATGGTTTCTCTCAATTAATCAACTCTCCTACCCGACGCACTAAAGACAACTCTTCTGGCACTATTCTGGACTGGACATTAGTCTCTCACCCCAACATCTCTGACAGTGGCATCTTGCCTGACTCCCTTAGTGACCACCTACCTGCCTTTGCAGTTCGCTCCCCATCCCACCTGCACCTACAACACAATTATATCACAACCCGTACCCTCACTAATTTTAACCCTCAATCCTTCGCTGACCGTTTAAAACAAATGAACTGGAGCCCTTTGAAAACTCTTCCCCTTAATGACGCTGTCACTTTAATTCTATATTCACCAAAACATTAAATAGCTTTGCCCTTTTTAGAACTAAAAGACTGAAATCCAAAATTGCCCAATAGCTCTCCAAAGATACCATAAACCTTATACATACCCGCAATAAACTCTGGAAACTACACCAAAAACTCAAAACCCCACAGTCTCTTAACCAATATAAACTACTGCGCAACATGGTGAAAAACTTATTAGCTCTGTTTCGTAAATCCTACTACTCAAAGCTCCAAAACAATTATGAAGAAATTTTGGAGTAATATCACCGCCCTCTTCAAACCTGGCAGAAAAGATAACCCCTGTCATGACCCCTGTGCTCCTGCCACCAACTTTAACTCCTTCATTGACTCTATAGCCAAACTCACCACATCTTTCCCTGTGAATTCTATAGCTTCCTCTGCTCCTCTGTCCCTCAACCCTTCTCTCTCTGCCACCAATTCCACCCTCCTCCATCCCTTCTCCCTCAAACCTACCCTGTCAACACTGTTAAAAAAAACTTCTCAGTAAACTAAAACTATGTACTAACACCCCCGATAGCCTACCATCAAACTTTCTAAAGTTAGCTGCTGACGGCATCACCCTCTCCATCTGCATTCTCATCAACCATTACATCCAAAAATCTTATGTACCACTCCTTTGGAAAAAAGCATTTAGCATCCCCCTACACAAAGGAGGCAACAACATTGACATCCCCAACTTCTGCCCCATAGCCATACTCTCCCCTATCTCTAAAATACTTGAAAAATGTACTCACCTACAACTTCTATCCTTCCTCTTAGACAATAACCTCCTGACCCCTACACAACACGGTTTCAGACCCCACCACAGTACCTCCACAGCCCTCTTATCTTTCCTTGACATTATCAACCATGCCAGAGACTCAGGCAATTTTGTTTCCTCCCTGTTCTTAGACCTATCCAAAGCCTTCAATACCATTTCCCACAACTTATTACTGTCAAAGCTCTCATACCTTAACCTCTCTTCCCCAAATATCGATTGGTTTTCCAGTTACCTTTCAAATAGGCAACAGGCCGTTAAATGGAAAAACTGTACCTCTTCCTACCTTGACACCTTCACAGGAGTGCCCCAAGTTTCTATCTGAGGTCCTTTACTACTCAATATCTTCATTAATGACTTCCATCATTGCAACCCTAATGCTAAACAGGTCCAATTCGTTGATGACTCTCTTATCATCTGCTCTGCTGAATATATCCCTAAACTCATGCAAGTAACCCAGGCAGCCTTTAGTAGTACTGAGACCTGGATATTAAATAACCATCTAGCCCTTAATGCACCTAAAACCAAAATTATGATCTTTACCACATCAAAGAACTTCACAACAGACAGAAACTCTTCCTCTATAAAAAGCTAAAAATGATCTCTATTAAAGTAGCCCCCCCACACCAAGCTTCTTAAAGTCCTTATTGGCAAACATCTAAAGTTTGACATTCACCTTCAAACCAACATCAAGAAAGCTCAACAGAAACCCGGCATGCTCTACCACAATAACCGCTACCTAACCTCCTCAACTAGGCTTACCCTATCTACTACTTACCTCCGGCCCTCTCTCTTGTACGGGGCACCTATTCCCACAAACCTTCAAAATCAAATAACTCTCAAAGATAAACTGGCATCCTGCTACAATAAAATCTCTAAGTTTGCTACAAATTCCAAATCTTCCTCTCACCACTGCGTCTCCCCAAACATCTCTCTTTCATTCAACTCTCTGCGCCCCATAAACCTATTTCCAATCCTTCCCTCTGCCTTTCCCTTTCCTCCATCCTTACCATGCCCCTTCCTGACCATTCTCTCAGATTC
The DNA here is from genome assembly GCF_019279795.1 of Protopterus annectens. Lineage (NCBI taxonomy): Eukaryota > Metazoa > Chordata > Ceratodontiformes > Protopteridae > Protopterus > Protopterus annectens. Next base: position 38,147,426 of record NC_056747.1, read on the forward strand.
AATAAACACAACCTACTGGAATTGTATAAACCTTTACGTACTCCTGGCCGATCTCTATTAGCCTTCTCACTTGCATGAAAAGGGAACTCACTTCCTCCCCATACTCAGACTACCCAAAACCTTTCTGCCTTCAAGACCCTACTCCACTCTTATCTCTCCTCTATCTGGGAATGCTCCTGCTCCCACTCCTAAACTTCCTCTACATCCATTCTGCAATCAAACTTTACATCTCAAATGTTCTAGCTTTCCCCTTCTGTTCTTCCCCTGCTTTGTCTCCTACAATCTCTCCATAAAATTTCTTAACTCAAAAATCTAATTAACCCTTCAGTCTTGTTGTTTTTATATTGTTTAAATTGTAATAACTATCTTATTTTATGTAAAAATCTTTAAAACCTCAGTTACTACTGTCATTACAATTTCTTATATTAATAACCGTATTAACCACCCAGATATATTTTTTAGTGTCTATATTACATGTCCGAAGATTTCTAACTTTGAACATCATATGATCGACACCATATAGTCGAAGTTAAAAAACTTCCAACATACACGAAAAAAAAACTAACAGTTGTAGGCAGGGGGCACGCCCCCTGCACCCCCCCCACACACCCCACTATTTGAATATACTAACAACGAGATCACACTACAATGCGGTAAAGAGAAATTCCCTTTACCACACTTTCATTTTTTATTCTTTGTTAAATGTTTGAAGTTTTCTAACTTCGATCATGTGGTGTTCGAAGTTAGAAATCTTCGGATGTATAATATAGACCCATTTTTGTTATGTATGTACCAGGAGCTTTTCTCCCCAGGCCTCCATTGAAAGAGAGCTCACTATGGCCCAATCGACTTTCCCGGTTAACAAAATACAAATATATAAAAATAAATAAATCTCATGCAAATGCATTACATATACCCCACTGTCTGTCTTATTCGGGCACCTTGCCCTTCATCTCCTGTAAATACATTACATATACCACACTGTCTGTATTACTCAGGCACCTTCTCCATCTCCTGTAAATACATTACATACATCACACTGTCTTATTCAGGCACTCCATCTCCTGTAAACACATTACATATACCCCACTGTCTTATTCAGGCACCTTCTCCTCCATCTCCTGTAAATACATTACATATACCCCACTGTCTTATTCAGGCACCTTCTCCTCCATCTCCTGTAAATACATTACATATACCCCACTGTCTTATTCAGGCACCTTCTCCTCCATCTCCTGTAAATACATTACATATACCCCACTGTCTTATTCAGGCACCTTCTCCTTCATCTCCTGTAAATACATGACATACACCACACTGTCTTATTCAGGCACTCCATCTCCTGTAAACACATTACATATACCCCACTGTCTTATTCAGGCACCTTCTCCTTCATCTCTTGTAAATACATTACATATACCACACTGTCTTATTCAGGCACCTTCTCCATTTCCTGTAAATATATATCCCATGCTGTCTGTCTTATTCCAGCGCCTTCTCCTTCATCTCCTGTAAATACATTACATATACCACACTGCCTTATTCAGGCACCTTCTCCATCTCCCGTAATTCAGACCTTTATCTTGGATTTTAATATTAGGGTTATTCCACACACTAATAAAAGCACCAAGCCAAATCAATCCAAAGCAGGAGGCTTTATTGTGTACATGAAAATCACAAACACGATAAACACAAATGCTCCAAAATCTCTGCATTTTCTTAAAGAACTTCATGAGATGCATACCCATTAGTATTATAAATGAATATATATATATATATATATATATATATATATATATATATATATATATATATATAGTCACATCATAAAGCATCCAGTAAATAAGCACTAATCAAATATTAAAATTCAACCATACAATTATATCACACAATCAGCCTAATAAAACCATAATTAAGAGATTATTTAAACAGTGTTTAAATGTTCTCAAATAATTTAAATTTGCTAAAATCAGTTTAATTTAATAATGATAATATACCATTAAAATTCAATGGTAAAAAACACCACCTTAAATCTTCCATAAAAGCCACAGCAATACCACCATCTTGTGGGCAAATCAATTACATGCCTCAACCAAGAAACAGAGACAAAATAGAAGACATGGGAAGGGAAATAGAAACACAAAAAAATTATAAAATCTTATATAAAATATTTATAAGGTTGCAATCATAAAATGTTATTATAAAGTATCATTATAAAATCTTATTACAAAATATTATCGTACAATATAAAAAAGCCTGGCACTGAAAACTCTACAATCTCGCTGACCTCATCGTAAAGAAACATTTTCATTCAAGCCTGGGGGTTTATTTGACTCTAAGACGAGCTGTCAGTACAACTCCCTATATTCAATACAAGCCTCCCATAAACCCCCACTAACATCCACTGGGATCTCTTCCAAGACAAAAAATAAAAATTTTGCTCTTGGACAATCTAAACAATGTTGGTATAAGGCATTCCTACTATTCTTATTTTTCATATCATTAACGTGTTCATATATTCTTTGCTTTAACTTTCTTTCTGTCTTTCCGATATAGAAAGCTGTGCAGTGAACACAATTTACCAAATATACCAACCCTTGGAGTCACATGAAGTACATGCTTTACTATAAATGTCTATTCCTAGCCTCTAAATTCACTTTAACTTCATGTTTAATATAAGGGCATTGTGAACATTTACCGCATATTTAAATACCACAATTTGAAACATTAGTTTTTTGTTCCATCAATTCCTTCAAATTCTGTCCCTTCTTAAAAATACATTTAAATGGGACACTGGTCAATCCATTAAGATCTGTTCCATTCTGTTTCCAAAATATTTTGAACAGTATAGGTGTCCCCATTAAATTCAGTTACAAAAGCAAGTTCAAAGTTGCTAGGCAGACCATTATCTAGATCCTCAGCTCTTGAGGTGAACTCCTTAGCTATAATCGGGGTGAACTCGTTCGTACAGTCCTGCTTCACCTCATTATATATCTCATCTATCATCGGGGTGAACTTGTTAGTACAGTCCTGCTTCACCTCATTATATATCTCATCTATCATCGGGGTGAACTTAGTACAGTCCTGCTTCACCTCATTATATATCTCATCTATCATCGGGGTGAACTTGTTAGTACAGTCCTGCTCCACCTCATTATATATCTCATCTATCATCGGGGTGAACTTGTTAGTACAGTCCTGCTTCACCTCATTATATATCTCATCTATCATCAGGGTGAACTTGTTAGTACAGTCCTGCTTCACCTCATTATATATCTCATCTATCATCGGGGTGAACTTGTTAGTACAGTCCTGCTTCACCTCATTATATATCTCATCTATCATCGGGGTGAACTTGTTAGTACAGTCCTGCTTCACCTCATTATATATCTCATCTATCATTGGGGTGAACTTGTTAGTACAGTCCTGCTTCACCTCATTATATATCTCATCTATCATCGGGGTGAACTTGTTAGTACAGTCCTGCTTCACCTCATTATATATCTCATCTATCATCGGGGTGAACTTGTTAGTACAGTCCTGCTTCACCTCATTATATATCTCATCTATCAAATGAATAAGATAGCCCCAGTCTTTAAACATGTTAATTAGCAACTGGCATTGCACTTCAAAATCACCATCAGAGTTCATCCTGCTGAAACTAACCATTTATGATACTGTTTTTTTGTGTTAAAGGGTGGGCACTATGAAAATGAAGGAAAGAGTTGGAGTATGTCTCCCTCCTGAACACCACAGATTTATAAGTACCATTGCTGTTATCAACTGCCACATCCAAGTATTCCAATCTTGAACGACTAACTTTACTCGTAAATTTCAAAAAGCTGGTGGTAGTGGCAATGTAATCCATAAACTCATAAAATCTAGGTTCGGTGCCCACCCAAAAAATAACTATGCCATCAAGGAAACATTTGTAAAGCACCCATGAGTCCTTGAATGGTGAATTAAAAATAAATTTATGTTTTCAAAGCATCAGCACAATATTGGCATTTATGGGAGCTCCCTTAGCCACACCACTGGTTTGTTAGAAAAATTCTCCTTCGAAGAACACAAATTGTTCTTTAAAACAATCTCTATCAAAACTAGGCACACATGAAATTCCTTAAAGCTCAGGCCTGTAAACTTGCTGACGGCTTCTTCAAACCATGTCATCACCACATTGTGGGGTATGCAACCAAAAAGATCCACAATGTCAATTGTAGCAAACACATGGTCATAACACAAGTCATTTCTTACACATCTCAAAAAATCCCAAGAATCTTTCAAAACATTACTATCATCCCTTGGGATTTCCTTCAACTTTACATCTGGATACCTAGCCAAAGGTGCTGTAATAGAGCCCTCAGCGGAAACTATGGGCCTTAAGTGCGGATCCAATATATTCTTGTATTGGTATTCCAAATACAGATGGAACCCATGGCCTGTCATTGTATACAAAGGTGTGTGTACCTAGGTCAATTAAACCTTCCAACAATAAATCATCTAGTATCAAATGTATTCGTTGTTATGCTATGTTAATTTCATTTGGGCTTCATAAATAATACAACTCATGAGAACAGTACCCCCACCCTTATCAGGTTTCATAACTCTTGGATATTTATTACACTTCATCTGTCCCGATAAATCATTCTCCTCCTTAGTAAGATTAGGTGAAATGTTTTTCTTTAGTACTCTAAGTTCACCCTCAGCAAGTAATTCAAAATTTCTAATCTGGGGTTGGCTTGGTTATTTCACACACTCACAGATTTGAAGTCTCTAAATGTCACACCTCCAAATCCTACTGAAGCTATTTCACTTCCACTCGCCATCCTTCTCCTTTCTAGGTTACTGGCCTTCCTGAGCTCCTAATACAAATGCTATTACTACCTGCAGATACATCTGGAAGTCAGGCATTTCCCATCCTCCTCCTCCTCTCCACTATTAATCAATCGTTCACCATTGTACTCCCCTTATTACTGCATACTTGCCTATCACCACTCCCCTTATTATTCCAAACCTGCCTATCACCACTCCCCTTATTATTCCAAACCTGCCTATCACCACTCCCTTATTATTCCAAACCTGCCTATCACCACTCCTTATTATTCCAAACCTGCCTATCACCACTCCCCTTATTATTCCAAACCTGCCTATCACCACTCCCCTTATTATTCCAAACCTGCCTATCACCACTCCCCTTATTATTCCAAACCTGCCTATCACCACTCCCCTTATTATTCCAAACCTGCCTATCACCACTCCCCTTATTATTCCAAACCTGCCTATCACCACTCCCCTTATTATTCCAAACCTACCACCACTCCCCTTATTATTCCAAACCTACCACCACTCCCCTTATTATTCCAAACCTACCTATCACAACACCCCTTATTATTCCATACATACCTATCACAACACCCCTTATTATTCCAAACCTACCTATCACCACTCCCCTTATTATTCCAAATCAACCTATCACCACTCCCCTTATTATTCCAAATAAACCTATCACCACTCCCCTTATTATTCCAAATCAACCTATCACCACTCTCCTTATTATTCCAAATCAACCTATCACCACTCCCCTTATTTCAAATCAACCTATCGCCACTCCCCTTATTTCAAATCAACCTATCACCACTCCCCTTATTACTCCAAACCGAACACCACACTTATTATTCCATACATACCTATCACCACTCCCCTTATTATTCCAAACCTACCTATCACAACACCCCTTATTATTCCAAACCTACCTATCACCACTCCCCTTATTATTCAAACCTACCTATCACTACTCCCCTTATTATTCCATACATACCTATCACCACTCATCTGTACCTTTGAACCCACTTTGTATCTTCCCCTGCCAGGAAAGACTTCCAGATATAAGCTATACATTTAGACATCACCACATTTATTCTTCCTGTGAATGTATTAGATTTCCTAAACAATCAACTCAACAAACCACTAAAGTGGGCCAAAAACTCACTATAATTTTTCAACACTGTCTGAACTAAAGTCCTCCAAAATATCTGCAGATAATTAACCACCCTTACTTGACCCACCTCTGTTCCAATTCTCACCTGCACACTTTTCTAGCAATTACATCCGAGTCAGTGTACAAAAATATATAGGAATTAGAGATGTAGTTATTATTTCTCTGAGAGAGCAGCTGATGCCAAAAATAGAATATCAAATTACATTAAAGAAGTCATGTTTAGCTGCTTTTGAGAAAAGTCTGGACACTTATTATGGAGATGACTGTTTTGGTAAGTTGGCAGGCTAGAAGGACATTATTGCTCATGTCTGAAGTATTTGTTTTTGTTTGTATGCATGTATGCAAGTATGATACTACCAGATACGGCAATAAGTCCATGTGCTTTATTTTTTTAGAGTTTGTTGGGGAAGTAGATTAAAACTAGTGCAATGGAAGTAGCATATTTAACTGTTTGTAAAGAATGCCTTTGATTTCATGAAAAAATGGTGGAGGCAGGGTGTATTTTTATGGGGTAAACGTTTAGAAGGCTTTTTCTGATGATCTAATAAAAGTGATTCAGATATATGGTACATATCTCATGTGTTCCATGCACACAGATATGGAAAAAATAAACCAGCTCGTGATTCCGATTAACTGTACAGAAGGGCTACAGCAGAGATATGTTATGGCACACCAAGCACAGAGGCAGTATGCAGCAGATATGCAGAGAAGAGCCACAAAAAGTATTTATGTCAGTTGGTGTCACTTTGTACCATGCAGGCAGCTGATGTGCAGTACACATGAAATAAGCTGCAAAGCAGCAGTAAATGCACCAGCAGCTACACTGCAAATCAAAACCGCACAAAAAAATGGATACACATGTCACATCAGATAATGGCAAGGATGTTGTCCATTCTGTCCGCTTAAAAAATTAGCATGTTAGACTGATGTCCATAAAACTTAGCTTAGAACCACTTTATATTAGGCCGCTGTGTTTAACACTTGTTACTACTCTTTGATATCACTTCATATCAGGCTGCTGTGTTTAACACTTGTTACTACTCTTTGATATCACTTCATATCAGGCTGCTGTGTTTAACACTTGTTACTACTCTGATATCACTTCATATCAGGCTGCTGTGTTTAACACTTGTTACTACTCTGATATCACTTCACATCAGGCCGCTGTGTTTAACACTTGTTACTACTCTTTGATATCACTTTATATTAGGCCACTGTGTTTAACACTTTGTTGCTACTCTTTCATGCTTTTGTTAAGTGGTTCCAAAGTTTTACTATGCATTCTGAAAATCAGTTAATTCTTAGCTCTCAGATTTCTGTTCAGAATTTTAATGAGAGAGAGAGACTCTCTTGAGGTTGATTCGTGACCAAAAATGTTGAAAGTTTAATTGCAAACAGATATAAACACCTATTCAGGAGATTTCAGCCCACATCTGATGAAGTTTTTAAACTAAAATGTATTTTGAGGACGTTAATGCTTTGGTTTGGTTGTATTAGTTGTGACAATAAAACGAGTGAACCGGGCTGTCTGCAATCTTCATTGTACGCCTTCTGGGGTCTATTTTTACGTTAGTGTAATACAAACAGAAACTGCGATATAAAGTGGGAAAAAAGTAGGCTTATTGCATATTTTGAGATAAAGCCCAGGGACAGAAACTGCTAGAAGTAAGGAAGTGAGTGAAGAAGGCAGACTAAGGAGGTGTAAGGTATGAAGAGGTACTTGTCCACATTTAGGGATATAGTTTATCCTGGTAATGAGGAAGAACAGAGTCACCTTTTGGCTGGAAAGTCCTTCAAAATGCTTTTAGAAGGAAGGGAGGGAGAGTATTGACCTGATGGATAGAGATAAGGAGTTCTAGGCTTTAGCAATTTAGTACATGTACAAACCATGCCCAGCAGATTTGCTAGGTTTGTGAGCAGACTTTAGTCAGTTGTGTAGAATGTTATTTAGTTCTGGACATACAGATGGATTCTGGATAATTTTACAGGTGGTAAGAAGCTGTGTATATGTTAGTTGATGGGTTAGTGGTAATTAATTTAGTCTGTTTACAGTGGTGGGTTCTGAAAGGGCTATTTGCTGCAAATTTAGCAACGTTGTTATAGCAGAGTTGTGGTATTGTATGAGGAAGTCGGGAGTGGCAGAGAAGTATGTAAGAGTGGTACAGGATATGTACAAGGGTAGTGTGACATTGGTGAGGACTGCGGTGGGAGTGACAGATACGTTTAAGGTGGAGGTGGGATTACATCAAGGATCAGCTCTGAGCCCTTTCTTCTTTGCAGTGGTGATGGACAGGTTGACAGATGAGATTAGACAGGAGGCCCCGTGGACTATGATGTTTGCAGATGACATTGTGATATGTAGTGAGAGTAGGGACCAGGCTGAGGAGGCCCTGGAGAGGAGGAGATGTGCTTTAGAGAGGACAGGAATGAAGGTCAGCAGGGCTAAAACAGAATATATGTGTGTAAATGAGAGGGAGGGTAGAGGAATGGTGAGGATGCAGGGAGTAGAGTTGGTAAAGGTGGATGAGTTTAAGTACTTGGGATCAACAGTTCAGAGTAATGGTGAGTGTGGAAGAGAGGTGAAGAAGAGAGTACAGGCAGGGTGGAATGGGTGGAGAAGAGTGTCAGGAGTGATTTGTGACAGACGGGTACCAATAAGAGTGAAAGGGAAGGTCTACAAGAGGGTAGTGAGACCAGCTATGTTATATGGGTTGGAGACGGTAGCATTGATGAAAAGGCAGGAGTCAGAGCTGGATGTGGCAGAGTTAAAGATGTTAAGATTTGCACTGGGTGTGACTAGGATGGACAGGATTAGGAATCAGTATATTAGAGGGTCAGCTCAGGTTGGACAGTTTGGAGACAAAGCAAGAGAGGCGAGACTGCGTTGGTTTGGACATGTGCTGAGGAGGGATGCTGGGTATATTGGGAAAAGGATGCTAAGGATGGAGCTGCCAGGTAAGAGGAAAAGAGGAAGGCCTAAGATAAGGTTTATGGATGAGGTGAGAGAGGACATGCAGGTGGTTGGTGTGAAAGAGCATGATGCAGAGGACAGGAAGAAATGGAAACAGATGATCCGCTGTGGCGACCCTAATGGGAACAGCCAAAAGAAGATGATGATGTTATAGAATTGTTCAAGTTTTGATTTTTGTGATGCCTGAAGGTTAGTAAAGAAGGGAGCACCATAAAGAAGTGGGAGGAGGAGATAAGTAATGGCAAGTGTGTCTTTAGTTGCGTAGGTGAGAACGTTTTTGGATCTATAAAGCATCCCTAATTTCTGATGAGTTTCTCTTATGCAATTTTATATATGCAGGTTGGATTTAAGATGATTGACAATTATCCCTAATAATTTGCCAAGTGACTTCACTGGTTGCATTATCAAGAAAGGGGCCTTTAGAGTTACAAGGCCATGTTTTCAGTTGCTGTTAAAGTTTCCCGAGTAACTTTTTGGAGGCGTGCAAATGAGTGTGGAGTCATCTGCTTACTGTATTAGGGAGGCCTGTTGTGTGGAGGGTGTTGGTGAGACTGTTAAAGTGGGGGGAACCAAGGACAGAGCCTTGTGGTACACTGCTGATGACTGGGAGGTATGGAGAGAGGGTGGGGTGGCATTTTACTGACTGATACCTATTGGATAAGTAGCTTTTGAACCACAGATGGATGGGCCAAGACAGAGAGACCTAATGAGGACATCTGAAGTAGAAGTTTGCTGTGCCAAACTGTACAGAAGGCTTTAGACAAGCCTACAAATAAGGAGGAGACTAGTTTGCCATTATCTCTAGCTTTACTAACACTATCTATATAGGTTAAAAATGCCGTATTACTATGGCAAGGACGGAAGCCATGTTGTGGGGGGGGGTAGTTCTTCCTCCAGGAGACAGTTTTTGAATAAATTTTTGAAGTATTTACAAGAGGGGAGGTAAGACTGCTATACATGTAAAGTTAGTAATGTCTGCTGAATTTGCTCCTTTGTACAAAGGAATAATGTGTGACTTTTTCCAGTGACAGGGAACATTGGATTCCTGGACTGACTTATTTATAAGGATTGAGACAGGGTAGGAAATGCTATCGGCTACTATTTTAAAGTATTCGCTTGGAAGGTCATCAGCTGAAATAGAACATGGTTCGAATTTGTTTATGAGTAGTTTTATATAAGATGTAGGCACAGGTTTGAAGGTGAAAGTGGATGTGGTGATGATATGTGGTTGCTGGGCAGAGTTAGGATTAGATTTTGGGGGAATCTTTGGTTAGAGATGCTGTATTATCTAAAAAAAAATAATTAATTAAAAAAAATTTAGTTGTACTGTCGTTTCAAATGATGAGATATTGTGAGAGGGATTAGGGTTAAATTTATGGCTTAGGTGCAAGACTTCTTTAATGGCTGTCCAGAATTTTTTACTATTACTCTGGAAGTTATTAGAATATAGTTTTTGTCTTCATTAATTTGCTTTTTAGTGCAACTGTGAAGCATGCAGAAGTTTTCAAGATATTGTGTTTTATATTTCTGCCATTCTTTACAAGCTTTTCTCAATTCCACATTAGCATTCTACTCTTTTTGGACAGCCAAATTGCATTATTTGTTTTCAGTCTTTTCCTTCTAGAAGGTGTAAGGCAGACATTTAAGAAAGTTGTACTGGATTAATTTACAGCATCATCTAAGGGTAGGATTCTAGGAAGTTCCAGTTAATAGATGACAGGCTAGTAATGAACATCTCTGGGTTAAACTTGGAAAGGTTGTGTGTTGTTTTATAAACATGCTGTTTAAGTGGACATGTGACATGTCTGATTGCACATATTGGGAGATGATTGCTGCAACAGACAGACATTGTACCTCAGGTGGTGTACTTGCTAGGGTCCGATACTAGGATCCAGTCTAAAAGGAAATTTGATATCTTGCTATAATGCGTGGAGCTATTAATTAATTGTGTGAAACCAAATAAGTTCGCACTAGATGTAGGGGAGTTAGAGTTTATGTCCAACCAAATGACATTCACATCATCTAGTAGCATTACTTCTTATGAAATTCTTACGGATATCCAATACAAGATATTTTCCAGTATAGCTGTATAGTTGCCAGGAGGGATGCAAAGAACAATAATACACTCAGGTCAAATTATAACAGAGAGGAATCAACTTATAGTCTGTCAAAGCCATTAGCAGAGAGGTACCAAGTAGAAGAGGTTTTCTTTCATTTCCTGAATGCAGAAACCTGTTAGCCTGGAAAACAAGTAGCTGGCACATACAGCACACACTACTGGTCAAGAGGAAGGACAGCGGCCATCTTATGAATCGTCCTTAGAGTGCAAGAACAAATATGTTGGGGGGTGTTAAAAACTAATTTCCACCACAGGCAGGCACATAGTTGACTAGACTAAGTTAATACACAACAAGGTTCTTCAAGTTAAATTTATTTACATTGTACAAAGTCAAAATTCTCAGTGCAAATGTTTGGGAGATGGCCCTTGTAACAGAGCTTCAGCAGTATCTGAGCCGAATGTAATGACCCCACGCTAATGTACAAAGACAAAATTCTCAGTGAAAATGTTTGGGAGATGGCCCTTGTAACAGAGCTTCAGCAGTATCTGAGCCGAATGTAATGACCCCACGCTAATGTACAAAGACAAAATTCTCAGTGAAAATGTTTGGGAGATGGCCCTTGTAACAGAGCTTCAGCAGTATCTGAGCCGAATGTAATGACCCCACGCTAATGTACAAAGACAAAATTCTCAGTGAAAATGTTTGGGAGTTGGCCCTTGTGGCAGAGCTTCAGTGGTATCTGGGTTGAATGTACTGACCCCAGGCAACTGTATAAAGAACACTTCTCAGTGAAAATGTTTGGGAGTTGTCCTGTGCGGCACAGTCTCAGCAGCATTTGGGTTGAATGTACTGATGGCAGGCTTTTTGCACTATGTGCAAGTTGGTGACCGAGTCATTTCTTGCTAACTTTAGGTCATATCTCTGTGTGAAAGCATTCCATGTAACATACTGAACCCACAGGAGGCTCTTTATCTAAAAATCACATCAAGCTGGTAGTGTCTTGCAAAGGTATGTAGAGAAGCACATGTCAAAGCCACAGCCACACCACATGACAAAGCCACAACTGCACATTTCATCCAAGACATGCTTTAGTGAAAAATGTTTCAGCTGCAACCACTGCTGTTATTTTATGTGATGTACGGCTTCACCATATATTTGTGTATTAGGATTGAATACACTTTCTACTCCACCTTTAAAGACCTTAGAATCCAACCTATTACCCTTACAAGATGCAAACAACTGCTGGTCTTTCCAGACTGCCTTTGTCAAGATAAAACCTCAGCTGTCTATGTATCTCTAGACAATGTAAAATATGATCCCTTGTACTGGAACATTTTGGAGGAAAACAGAGAGGGTTAATTGGTCTGATTAAAATTACACAAATTTAGTTATGTGGCTACCCTGGGCATAAATGTAAGGCTTGTTCCCAAAAGCATTCTGTACTTGTGAAAAGTCAGGAAAGGAGGATCAATGTACAAAGCATGAATTTCTGAAATTCTCATGGATGATGTCGTTACCACCTGAAAATTGTCTTTCACAGTGTGTATTTCAATTCAGACTCAACTGTGAACCTAAAGGGGTGGGGTAACAACCTCTCCAACATAAAATTGAAGCCCCAAGGAAGTTCGGAACTCAAAATGTGGGACACAATGAGAGAAACAGAACCATAAAAGATATTATATACTTCAAAGGAAACCAAAGGAAAACCAAAGATAAATGTCCAAAATTGGAGAAATGCAGTCCAGGACAGTTGGAACAGAAGCTAAGAATGGATCAAAGCCTTTGAAACCTGCCCAAACCATTAAAAGTATCCACCTGCTTTTGTATATCATCCTGGTATTGCATATCTGGGCAGAAGTAACCATTTGTATGATCCTACATGGGTATGCAACATCCCTGTCCATCAGTGTAAGTGTGGGAGTGAAGGTTCTTGTGAGGCTAGCTGAACAGATGAGAATGCAGGGTTCCAAAAGGCCAGAGACGTAGACACTTTGCCAGAAAAAGATTTATTAAAGGAAATAAAAATAAAAATACTTAACACCTGGAGCCATTTCTGGACTAAAGCAACCCTAGACTATTGCCTAAAGGGGATGCCAGAAAAAAACTTACTGCCCTTGGTGTTGGTCAGGGATACAAAAATCAAAGCAAGGTTTCCTCCAGTGATAGAAAATCTCCTGTGCAACTGAAGTTTAGGGACCACTTAGTTGGCATCAACTAACAACATTCAAGCCTGTCCATAAGTTAACTGGCTTGCTCAAGAATGTGTTGCTATAAGAAGATGGTTTGGCATCATTTTCAAACCCTCACTGTCTTCCTTGAGTGTAGATACAAGTGTGTTCCACTTACCTCCACAAGTACCATACCTTGGTCATGCCGACCATGTGAATGGCAATGGCACCATGACAGAAAGCACCTTTGAAAAGTTGAAGTGCAAGTAGGACCACTTTTCTCTCCAACACAACATAGAGACTGGCCTCGGGCTGTGACTAGGACTCTTGGACAGCTATTCCTTTACAATGCTTCTCAAATCCCATGGCTGAAGCATCTGTGCAGTCATCACACATACAAAACAGTACACCTCTTGTAGTGATTGCAAGCGAGGCTACTTTTTGAAGGTAACTCATCTGCAGTCCTGCAGGTGTCAGTATTGCAGCAATCCAAGCTGCCGCCCTCCCCAAAGGGTAGGCAAGTGTTAGCCGTTCATGCCCATCCTCCACCATCTGGTACTCATCCCACTAGATGAACACTGCCCGTCTGCAGCAGAACCAAAAATAACCTTATAACATCCATACCTTCTCCCTGGTCAAATGGAACTTCCTGCCTGGCCTGTTTTAGGATGTGTTTCAGGATCTTTCTGCTCGCCATGCTCCTCTTATGGTTTGAGGCATAAAATAACAGGAGGCAATGTGCTTGTGAAGGGTGTGAAATGTTATTTTGTGACCCTGGAATATTATGGACTGAATGCATCTGGCCTGCATGATGTTCATCCATGAAGAAGATTGAGAGACAGGTGACATCCAATTGCCTCCAAACTAGGACAGTCAAACAAGCTTTCAGGGATTCTGCTACTGCTGCTGCCAGATAAGGAGCCCTGAAATCACCACCTGTTTTCCTGCCTCAGGGTAGACATCCTAACTCCTCTACTACTTGGGAGGGGGACATGCTAGAAATGGTCTAGGGATTGTAGTGACAGAGTCTTCAGAAGGCAGTGGGGAATATAATCAGAATTAATGACAGACTCATGGCAATCGGACTCCAGTGTAATGATAGGGCAGTACGCAATGTCAGCCTATGCCACACAGCAGGTTTGTGATAGTGAGGAAAAGAGTGTATTCAGACAGCAGTTGCAGGACCTACTAGATAAAGCAAGAAAACATGAATTGATGTTGATAATGGGTGACTTGAATGCACATATCAGGACAGACAGAACAGGATATGAGGACTGCCTGGGTCTACATGGGTGGGGAACAGGAATAAAGAAGGGGACGCCATTCTAAACTTCTGTCTGGCAAATGGTTTGATAGTAGCCAACACATGGTTCAGAGAGACAGACGGTCACAAGATTACATACAAAAGTAGCCAACATGCAACTCAGGTAAACTTCCTCCTAGTAGGTATAAAAAACTGGGGTAGAATCCATGATTGCAAAATCATCCCCAGTGAAACAGTAGACCCACAGCATAAACCACTAGTTGCCACAATCAGCTGCAAGCAGTGGTCAGGGAAGGCTCTAAGGTCAACAGAGACCAGGCTGAAAGACCTGCAAGTTGACTGGAGAGAAAGTACAACAGTTCAAGGAATTACTGAGGGCTCTAGCACCTCGAGAAGATAAAGAAATAGGTGAAGTTGAACAAGAATGGCAGCACCTAAAAACAGCATGCGTTAGGACTACAGAAAAGATATGTGGCCGAGCCAGGTAAGCTGGTGGTGGAATGCAGAAGTTAAGGAAGTTATCAAAAGAAAGGAGGAGTGCAGAAAGAAGTGGGAGATAGAAAAGACTGACCAGGCTAGGAAGGACTACTGGTTGGCTAACAAAGAAGCTAAGAAAAAAGTTGCAATAGCAAAGAATAGGGCACCAGAGGCACTCTACCAACTTCTGGAAAGTGACTCAGTAAGTGGCACAAAAACTATTTCAGGTTAAAAGGCAAAGACAAAGATAGAGAGTCAGCTACCCTTCATAAAGGATGCCAGATGGGAAGGAGTACTTTCAGCAACCTCTGAATGAAGAAAACCCTACAGAAGCTATACCTCCCCAGAAACAGCCTATGGTGAAAGAAGAGGAGCCCACTCTAGAAGTAAGGAAAATGAAGTCAGGGAAAGCAGCAGGCTCAGATGAGGTCACAGCAGATATAATAAAGATGATGGGTAAGACAGGGGACAAATGGCTCCTGAGCGTACGAATAGCAGTGTGGAGAGAAAGGCGTATCCTAAATGACTGGAGAATAAGCATACTCATGCCAGTGTACAAGAACAAAGGGGACATCCACAACTCTGGGCAGTACAGAAGCATCAAACTCCTATCACACTGCATGAAAGGTCTGGAGAGGGTGACTGATAAACGAATAAGCAGAGTAGCAGAATGTAAGATGGGAGATGAGCAGTTTAGATTCAGATCAGGATGCAGCACAATTGACCCAGTATTTGCACTGAGACAGATACTTGAGAAGACACTAGAGATGAGGAGACAGTCCAACTGGGCATTCATAGACTTGGAGAAAGCATATGGCAATGTCCCAAAAAAGCTGATCTGGGCAGTACTGCGGTGGTTTGAAGTCCCAGAAACATTGGTAAAATTAGTGCAGGCTATGTACAAGGACCCAGTGACTCAAGTAAGAATACTGTTCGCCTCACAGAGGGGCTCCCAGTGGGAGTGGGTGTTCACCCTGTTCAGCTCTGAGCCCACTGCTGTTCATACTGGTGATGGACTACATTAGCAAACAGATTGGAGGGGACAGATCAACGAAGTTGCTGTACGCAAACGATGTGGCATTATAGGCAGAATCTGAGCAAGAACTCCAACAAAGGATAGGAGAATGGAATGCAAATCTGAAGGCATATGTGATGAAACTAAGCACAGATAAGATGGTGGTAATGGCAGCAAATTGGGGAAGAAGCTGAGAATAGAGACAGAAGGAAAGATAGTGGAACAGGTAAACAGCTTCAAGTATCTGGGAGGGGTGGATAAGCAGAAGGGAAGTCTGAATGAAAAGGTCAAAGCTAGAATCAGAGGGGATGCAGCCAACTGGCATACAGTGTCAGGTGTAGTCTATGGCAGAAGAATGACAGAAGAATGCCAAAAAAGCTGAAAGTAAAATGTACAAGACAGTGGTGCGACCAGTACTACTGTATGGTACAGAAACCTGGGCAGTAAAGGCAGAACAGTTGAAGAAGCTAGAGGTGATGGAAATGAAGTGCCAGAGAAGGGTGGTAGGATGGACACTGTGGGACAGATGCCGAAATGAGGACATAAGAGCAGAAGCCAAAGTAGCTCCAATTGCAGAAAAGATCAAAGAGAACAGATTATGGTGGTTTGGACACATGCAGAAAAGCAGAAGACAATCTGGTAAGGAAGACTTGGGACAGACAGGAAGAAGGTAAGAGGAAGTGTGGACATCCAGCAAAGAGGTGGACGGATTGTGTGAAAGAAGATCTGCGACAGTCAAGCATGTGTGTTGAGGGCAGGAGTGTGGCACTGAATCAAGAGAGTTGGCGACAGTTAACACGATACCCCGACCCCATGTAGAAAAAAAAATGGGAAAAACAAGGCTGCTGCTGCTGAAAGTAGACATCCATTCTGGGAAGTTTTACGGCCACAACTGTTTTCCCCAAGCTGATGCTGCCTCTGTTGCCAAGAGTTCCAGCTGACTTATACCTGATGAGAACTATTCTGCATCTTTGAAGACTAATGTTATGGCATATTTAACAGTTCTGCCAACTCCCAATCTTCTGTAGTTTTCTCTCATTTTAAACCCAGAAGGATTTGTGCTATTAAAGGAGACATTAACCAGGCACACCTTGAAATTCTCAGGAAAATGTATTAAGGATTCATGACAAACAGTAAATGTCTCAAAGACCCATATGGGACATTACATTCCAGGTGTATAGACAGGTTGGATACTGATGATAGTTGATTCCTTAAAAAACAACACTGTCTTAAGTCCAACTTTATCCTCTAGCAACTGCTACAGTGTCTTGCTTAGGTCATCAACAAGTTCAGTCTGAATAGAGTGTGTGACAATGTGGAAGATGCACAAAGACACTTCCAATAGCAAATCAGAACTCTGTATTTCTGGACTTCGGGGAGTAGGATTCCTCTTCAGGGCCGGCAACAGTGGAGGTTACAGACAGAGTCTGTACCATATCATTCAAATCTTTAGGCAGCTGGAGGACCTCATCCAGTCTCCCACGAACAGAGGCCACTACATCAGGATCTCTGTATGCATCCTTGACAAAAATTGAAAAAGCTACCCATTGCAATTCTCAGACTCGTAAGTGCAAGTCCCACATTATGAAAAGAAATTCAGAAAATACAGACAAACAGCAATATTGAATATCAATGTCCTCCATTTTTTTTCAGGGAGACAAGCCCCTTGCACATCCTGATGTAGGGAGCTAAGCCCACCATTTACAAATAAACCCTAGAATCTCCCCAAATTTGGATTGTCCAGCGGTACTTTGGGGAGTCACCATTATACCAGTCTGCAATGTGTGGAACATGTAAATCCAGAGAGGAAAAACCATGTTGCCTCTTACAGTCTTCTTAGTGGGGAGGCTTTCAAGGATGAGATGAGCCAGATCTATGACAATGACTTCTTCCTCAGCTTTTTGATCCTCTGCTCATAGGCCAGTGGGAAAGAGAAGCTAAAGCAATAGAATGATTAGGAGTAGATTCAGAGATGGTTGGAAAATCATTGTTCAAGGCAGGCTTTATACAGTGCAATGCAAATGAAGGGATCAGTATCAAAATCCCATTTGAGACTGAAGGCATTGCCAGCAGTAAGGTGGGCCCAGCAACTATCAGTACTGATGCTGGCACCAAAACCTGCATTAGCACTGATGTTGAGAGGCCAGTCAATGACAACCATGGCACCAATCTTCTCAGCCTCAAATTTTTGAAGGCCAAAGACAATAAATGCACCAACATTACCTGCATCATTGATCTCAGTTGCCTAGTTCCAAAAGTTGGAACTAAGAAGGAATTCAGAAAAAACAGGTTCAAGCTCCAACAGAGCCAATGGCAGTCACAAGAGGAGAAAAGGAGTGCAGATGAAGGATATCAATCAAAGTTGAAATCAATGCACTTAACGCTGACCATGGCAGTGGTTAGAAGACAGGAGAAAAGGAGTGCAGATGAAAGACATGAATCACAGCTGAAGTCAATGCACCCAACACTGTCTGTGGCAGTGGTTAGTTATTCTCTGGTCTAGTCATCCGTGACACCAATACAACAGCTGATGAATGGAGAGAAACTGAGCCCCTGTCCCACACGGACACAAAAAGGAAGGAACAACCATTTTCACCTGTGCCTACATGACAGCCAACATAATTTTAAAATTATCAGAATCCACAATAACACAGGACAGTTTCCATTGTTTTGAGCAATCAAAATCCACAATAATACTTCTGTGCGAGGGAAAGACCTAATATAGCTGAAGGGCCTGGCAAATGAAGGCATGGGAGAGGTAGATCTGCTTAATTCAATTTCTAAAGGTGGAGACACATTACTCTGCCTAGAAACATTCAACCTACTCTTGTGAGAAAAAGTGTGAATCCTTGACACACTCAAGTGTGTCATTTGGACGACACATTAAACCAAACCATCTGCTTGAACTGGTGGTAGCTCAGGAGGATGTAAAAATTCCCAATGCACCTACTGAAGAGAGCAGGGGACCTTTTATTTTATACAACATAAAAAAACACATTTACATATATACAAAATGTACATATTTACAGGCACGTATATACACATTTTTTTAATATTCATAATCTTTATAACATCTTCATTGCTAGGAAGTAAGACACCAGGTTCAACAGTACCAATCAAATCTGACAACCTGATTTATGTTCAGAAGAAGAGATCAAACACCTGGGAGGGTGGAAACCATCCTCAACTTGAAGCTCTTGCTCTACCAGTAAAGGTAGACTACATCTGCCGTAACAAAAAGCATGCCAACTATTTTCATAAGGTCTACTTATTGAATGCTATGACTTTCCTTTCTCTTTCTTGAAATGAACACAGACTGCAAATTTAAAAGTCTGTGCTACAAATGAAGAAACGACAGTACGAAACAACTGTAGCAAAGGATAGTTCCAATGTGGCTGCACACTGATCAACATTTTAATATCAGCTTTCGTGGTGTGAAAAAAGAAAATCAGAAAAGGGAGCCGGTGAAATTGTCATTTTGGCTAAAATTTAGTTAATGGCTAGTAAAGTATATTGCCTGGATGCCAGCAAAGAAATTTACAGAACCTAAAAGACAATCAACCAGAAAAGCAACAGAAAACCATAACTAAGAATAATCCTACAGTGTTTCAAGCCAAAATAAGTTCAAACTTCTGCTTTGGTACAACAGATGGCTTCTAATAATTTAGAGGAAAAATAAATCAAAAGTACTCAGAGGTGATTAAAATAAATTAAACACTGAAGGAATATATCAACTTAAATAACAAAAGGCTGGAAAAAATAACAGCTTTAATTAGCTAATCAGATTAATTGATAAAACCACAAACACTGAAGTTGAAATGAAAAAAAGGCTGAGTATGAGGCTTCGCAAGAAAAGCTCTTTCAAAAGACAGAGCACGCAGAGAAAACCTGAGATTTTCTGCTGTACCTGAGAAACTGGAACAGACTTTTATGAAAGCACAAACAAGCAACTGGAATGGTAAACTACAGCAAGATTTGTTAACTGAAAGGCCAGACTGAATGCATGCTCCAAACATGGCCATGAGAAGGCATGTAAGACCTATATTGCAGTTTTATCACCTTATCTGAATATCTGTTTAAAACTTTTTCCATTTTTTCCAGCCTTTTATTATTTGAGTTGACATACTTCACCAGTGTTTTATTTTAATCAGGCCTTATACTTTCCTCTAGGTTACTGGAAGTCATGTCTAGAGTTTGCATTGCTTTTTGCTGAACAGCTGCAGTACTTTTCCCAGACAATGTGTTTTTCCTCACATTTTTGTAGCCGATTTTCATTCAAGTCTTCTGTATTTCTTTTTTCCTGGCATCCAGGCAGTCCACATACTAGCCAATTATTGAAATTTACCCAGAAATGTAAGTCTACTGGCTTTGTCTGCCAAGTTCCTGTTTTCACACTGGGAGAGCTAGAATTACGCTATTACCCGATGTGCAGCCGTCTTGGAAGTCCTTGGAGCTAAGACCTATATTAATAAAGATGCAAATCATACTAGCAGAAACGAAAAGTATTAAAAACTGGAGCCAGCAGATTATTTCTGAAAATGATTATTCACTGCATGGCAGGCAGAAGAGAAGCAAATTCATCCCAGCAAACGGAATGTTGAGAGGCAGGTGAAAGATTCAAGCTGCTATAAGCCAGCTGTCTTCAGAATTTTTTTTCCTGGAGGATCAAAACTATTTTGGATACAGAACAGACCAAGGAAGAAACAAAAAAGTTAATTGAACAGAAAGTCATCCAGCAAGCAGAAGGGGATTCTGCTCGTCATTCTTCAGACAATAAAGCTCACAGATGGACCTTGTTAGAGAAACCTTTTCCACTGTCCCAGGGGAAAATGCTTGAGAGACAGAAAAAAGCACGAGTTCACTAAAAGAATCTACCTTGGACATGAACCAGAGTCTGGTGCTGGAGATGAAGATCAAAAGGAAGACAACTAGTAACACTGAGATTACTGAATAAATGGGAGACTGTAAAGAATCAATCACATTTCTGAAACATGGATTTGTAAAGAAAAAAAAAGTTTCTGAGAAAGACTGGAATTTTGTTTACTTTTTTAAATTTGTTGGTGGAATGTAAAGCATATACCACACTTTATGGGATTAATGTTCAGAAAGACATTAAAAGGAAGACAACTGTAAGTAAAACATTTTTTATTTGTATAAAACAGTTCATGATGTATAAACTGCATTTTGCATTGTAATCCAGTTTTGTATAGGGTACAGTCAGGGGTATTTTAAATGTTGGGGGTATTTTAGTGACTGTTAAAAACAAGTGTTTTTTCTTATCTGTAAGAAATTTAGGTTTTATACTATAACAAGATAATAAAGGCTAGATAGAAACATTTTTAAGTTTGTATAATGCTGAGAGTCTGGGCTGCTGGGGTGGATGTGGGGTGTAAAAGTGTACTGATTATATTACATGTAGAATTAAAGATAATCTCTCTTGTTTTCATTAAAGTCCTTGACTTAAACTTTAAACAAGTATTTTTTTTGTATGCAAACAGGCTTGAAAATAAGACAAAATGATGAAATGCCAAAAATGTTACGTTTCTTGCATCTCCAAATATATTAGAATTTGTTGTTTCAATTAACAAATGTTCTCAGTGGGAGACATGCAGCTTGCAGCTGTGGGTAGCTGGCCAGGGAGTTTTGTATATTATGTGCTGAGTGAAATTTACAAAGATTACGTCATGGATCTGCAGAGTTGTTACTTGATGTTTGCCTCACTGATATCTACAGGTGCAAGTAATTAAATCTTGAGAGTTGTGAACATTTTTTTGAGGGAAATTCAAATTTAAAGGTACAATGGCAAGCAGTTCAGTAAAAATAAAGTCTGAAGTTATAGGAAGTGAATAAGAGATAGTATCTTCCTAAGCAGTCATAATACTTTAAACAGTTTATAATTTAGCTTTATTTAAAGATAGACAATAAACTTTTTTTTAACTCCTTTATTGAATTATCACTTAAGACAGAAGCAAACATACATTTATATAAAATAAAAACATGTTAATATGTTCACATTTGCAAACATTATACATCACATTTATTTGTAAATCCATTATCAATCCAACATTACATAAACTGATTGATTCCTGCCTTCCCTTAAACCTCAATCCTCCTCCAAAAGATTATTCTGCATGTTTTGTTCCCACAAATTCCATTTGTTTCTATATAATTTGCTCCTACCGATTTCTAAAGATCCCATCCAGTTCTTTTATTTCTGATACAAATATTTACTACTTCAAATAGACCTTGTTTTCCATTTTCTAGTATATTTTTTTGGCAGCCACCAAAATTAAGCTTAAAAAGGCTTAGACAATTCAGATCCTGTTTACCAGCTCAAAAATCATTTACTTAGTTACACCAATTTGATCACCCAATATTTCTGACAGACTACTCTGTAGGGGATTTTTAATATCAACCAATTCATTACACTCCTAAAACATATGTTCCCAGTTACCTCTTTCCTCCCCATCACACCTCTAACATTTCTCATCTACCTGAGGAAAATTTCTTTGGAGTTTGGCTACGGTATAAAAATACCAACACAAACACTTCTAAGCAAAACTCCTACATTTTCCAGACTTTGTTGCATATGTGGGGGGTATACATATGACCCTTGTGAATTGCTTATCCAATCTCTCTTCCCAATCTTTTCTAACCTCCTCTAAGCCTGCTAAGTATCCCTTTTTAAATATCCCTTTTTAACAGAAGCTTCTGTGCTAGACTCAACTAAAAACTCTACCAGAGTAGGTCTTTCACTTAGGATTCCCTTATCCTTTTCTATATGCCTTTAGTCTGACATCAATCCCTGATGGGGAAGGCAGTCTATGGGGCTGCAGTCCAAATGGCTTCTTATAGGTTCATAGGTAGGTACTAGGCTATCTGCCCGAAGGCATTTATAAGCCTAGCCAGAATGTGTTGGCTTTCGCCGCCCCCTTAGATTAGTTCCCCGTGCCTCTTTCCAGCAAAGCCACTGAAGTGATCTCTGGGGTAAACTTTCTGTTTCCCATCCACGCATCAAGGTTTCTTTTGAAGAGAGTGTTAGTGAGGAGCTCTGCCTAATGTAGATTGGAACCTTGTTCCAAAGCATGGGAGGTCTCTGGGACAGGAATCTATCCCTCCAGCATGTCCTATTTATTGTTGTGGTGAGGTTTAGATCCCAAGAGCGTGTGGCTCGCTGGGGATAAGGTCTTCTTTAAGTGGAGCATGTCCATCAATTCTGGGTTGGACATGGCCTTGTATGTCAGGAAGAGATCACCTCTGAGCACGCGGTACGCAACCGAGTACAGCTGGAGTTTCTTCAGTCAAGCTGCATAGGGCATCTGTTTGAGGCCAGTGATCCTCTTGGTGAGGTTCTTCTGTGGTCTTTCCAGCTGTTGCAGGTGTCTTATAAGGTACATCCCAAATGAGGCATTGTACTCTATGATGGGTCTGATGAGTGATGAATAGAGGGGCACAAAGACCTCTTTTGATCTGGATGCGAAACCTTTTGTGATTAGGTGGGCCACGTAGAAGGCTTTTCTAACCACTTTGGCAATGTGATTATCAAAGGTGAGATTACTATCTACTTGGGTCTCCAGATCCCTTATTACGTCTTCCACATTTAGGGGACTATCACCTATGTGGTAGTTTATGGGTACTTTTTTCGAAAGGGGATGGACTATGCACTTTTTGGCATTTAGCTTGAGGCCAAGATTTTGACACCAGGTATCCGTCTCAGTGAGACCCTTTTGGAGGATGCCTGTGTCAGCTGGAGAGTCAATTATAGCCCCTAGTTTGCAGTTGTATGCGAACTTGGTCAGCCATAGTCCTCCTATGCTTGCCTGTACCTCTGAGAAGTATATGCCGAACAAGAAGGGTCCTAGGACTGAGCCCTGGGAAATGCCACTTGTAACCGGTTTAGAGTCGGACCTAGCTCCTGCAACTCTCACCATGTGGGTTCTTGTCCATGAGCCAGTTGGCAACCCATCTTGTGATGTAGGGGTTTATGCTCAGGCTGGTGAGCTTGCCTATAATATCAGAATGGGGAATGGTGTCAAAGGCCTTAGCGAGGTCTAGGTAGACTGTGTGCACCACCTTTCCTAGTGTACCTCCTTTCCCACACCTTGTGGGAGTGGTAAGCACTAGGTAACCTATCTACCACAGCAGGAGTGGTTTCTGGCCCAGAAATTATAGTTTATTGGCCGTTTGGGAAGCTTTTCCATCTCTTTCAACCTTCTGATTTAAAAGTCTGTGTTTGTGCTTGTTTCCTGCCTTTCCTGTTACTAGTCTAGTCCAGATACAGATTTGCTGTATCCAGGACTCTTTGTAAGCTTCTGAGCCCCCCAAGCCTATCCGTGTTGGAGGGAAGCCTTCTAGCTTATCAGTGGGAGTGGTAAGCATCAGGTAGCCTATCTACCACAAGAGGAGTGGTCCCTAGCCCAGAAATTGTAGCTATTGGCTGTTTGAGCAGTAATTTTTCCATCTCTTTCAATTTTCTGGTTTGAAAGCCGCACTTGTGTCTGTTTCTCACCTTTCCTATAACTAGCCTAGTCCGGTTACAGAGTTGCTGTATCCAGGATTGTTAGCAAGCTTCTGAGCCCCCCCAAGCCTTTCTGTGTTGGAGGGAAGCCTTCTAGCTTATCAGTGGGAGTGGTAAGCACTAGGTAGCCTATCCTCCATGGGAAGAGTGAGTTTTGGCCCAGAAATTGTAGTTTATTTGGCCGTTTGGGCAGTTTTTTCCATCTCTTTCAACATTCTGGTTTAAGAGCCGCACTTGAGCTTGTTTCCCATCTTTCCTGTAACTAGCCTAGTCCAGATAATACACAGCTGCTGTATCCAGGACTCTCTGTAAGCTTCTGAGCCCCGCAAGCCTTTCTGTGTTGGAAGAAATCCTTCTAGCTTATCAGTGGGAGTGATAAGCACTAGGTAGCCTGTCTGCCACGAGAGGAGAGGTTCTTGGCCCAGAAATTGTAGTTTATTGAACATTTGGACAGTTTGCCCGTCTCTTTCAACTTTCTGGTTTAAAAGACCACATCTGCGCTTGTTTCCCATCTTTCCTGTAACTAACCTACTGGGTAGCACTAGAAAGCCTTAAACTGATACAAGCCTTCTAGCTTAGAAGAGAGACTTTGGAGTGATTAAATATCAGTTTTCTGTACTTTCTTGCTGTACTTAACTGTTTTCCACCTAAACACAGATTTTCCAGTGTTTATTGTGATTTAAATGTTTGTTTTTTTAACATATTGTACTTATTTGACTGGCTGCACTTTTAAAAAGTTGTTTTTTGTTTAAATAATTTGTTTAACTGTTGTAGGCTACACACTAAAGTGCAATAGCCTTTTCTGATTGTTTGTAGTCGTTTAAAGCCGTTTTAAGTGTATTTTTTACTGTTTTTGCCTTATCCTTCAAAAAAAAAAAAAAAAACAAACAAAAAAAAAAATTCCTTGTTTCCCGCCTTTCTAAGCTAACATAGTCCAGTTTTCAGGCTACTGCTGAATTCAGGGCTGTGATACTAGTTTCTGGGTTGCCCATACCTTACTTGCATAGAAGGAAGTTTCTCTGTTCACCTGTGAGAGAAAGGAGCTTTGAGCAACCTATCTGTCCCTGGAGGAGTGGTTCCAGCCCAGAAGTTAGTAGTTTATTGGCCATTTTGGGCTAATTTCTCCGTCTTTCATTTCCCTACTATAAAAAACGCGTTTGCACAGTTTTGCGCAGCGGGCAGTGCCGGTTAGCAACAGTTTAATTATTCCTGGCTCCACTAAGTCTCCTCTTCAGTTTTTCCCTTGAAACTAGTCTAACTCTCAACCTAAGCACTCAAAAAGCATCTTACATCCCAGCACTTGCTCAGACCTAATAGCAAGCACTAGTATACCCTGACACTGATTGCCCAGCAGGGCAAGGCTCTTTATTCACCCCTCACCAACCAAGCGACTAAGCAGCTTACCCTACTAATCAGGCATGACCAAAGGGCAACTTCAGGTGCACTCTCCAGTCCAGCTGGTGAATCTGGGTATCCTGAGTCAATGTTATAACTGCCTCATGTACACAGACAACCCTCTCCTCCTACCACAAAACACTAACATATGCGAGAGATGCAATTTTGCAGCCAAACTGGAAGCTAAATTGTCTCCATCCAAGACTGGAACAGACAGTCAAGAGGAGAAGGTTAACACTTGCACCACACCTCCAGCCACACACAGACCTACTAAAACAGCACTGGCAAAAAATACACAAATACACAAAATCGTACACGGAGGCTCTAAATAAAAACCTGCAAAAGCATCAGAGACCTCCAAAGCAGACACCCAAACAACCTGCACTTCCTGTCAGAAACCAGACAACACATAAAACACAAAATCAGTGTGCCGCACAATCACAGCCCTTAAGGCGAAATAACATACCTAACACACTAGTAATAGGTGACTCTACAGTCAGGCACACTGACGTCCCACTCACTAGGCTGGACAACAGAAGGTTACTGTTAGCTGCCTGTCAGGAGCCAGAATCCGCCACATAACACAAGCACTCCGGTCAGTCCAGAACAAGTACAAATATGACTCTGTCATTGTTCATGCTGGTATGAATGACCTGAGACGTACCTCCCTGGACTACAGGAAAAGAGACATGGAAGAGCTCTCTGACCATGCAGCCCAGGCTGGTATGACCCTGACCCCGAGTAGCATCCTACCCTTACCAAGAATGGCACCACAGTACAAAGAAAAAATGATCAATTTCAACAATTGGCTAAGCTTCTGTTGTCATTCAAAGGGGATCCAGTGTCTCTCAGCCTGGGACAACATGCTCGACAAGCCGCGTTGCTTCACAAGAGACGGCTTGCACCTGTCACCCCTAGGCTTTCGAATACTGGCCAATGTTCTTGCTGCCCCCCCATAGTGCCTTTTTTAGGCAAAGCTCAAAAGTCAAACCCACCTCCGTAAACAGCACAATTAACAAAAAACTGAGGGTCATGCTACTCAGCGCCAGGAGTTTAAATCTCAAAATTCATGCGCTCGAAGCACTCCTCAGTATGGAAAACGTTGACATCTGTGCAGCAACTGAAACCTGGTTCAAGGCTCCAAAGAACACCCCAGCACTACCGGGCTACAACTCATACCACACATTTCGGCCACAGAACACAGACCGAAAGACAAAAGGATGGGGTGTATTCATATTCATCAAGGATACCTACACTTCCAGGTTAGCGGCACAGCATGATACCACTGAGATCATCCATGCGCAACTAATATCGGGCAAATTTGCAATGCAAATTGTGGCCTGCTACAGATCACCCTCCATGACGCAGGACCCACCACTCCACCTTTTTGGAGACACTAGAAAACATGAAGGTCCTACTGAACACCCTGATATTGGGAGATTTCAATTACCCTACCATTCACTGGGTAAACTACTCGAGTACAAATTCCCAGGCCCAGCGCTTCCTGGAAGTCATCAAGTTAAATGCCATGGATCAGCTGGTAACCTCCCCTACCAGAGGTGAAAACATATTGGACCTGGTCATCACCAACATGGGCAATAGGTGTTCCACACCAGAGGTCAACCTGTCACTGGTTAGATCAGACCATAAACTAATCACTCTGGATGTCCACACCCCACCACCACCCCCAACTAAGGAAACCGCAGTAAAAATCTTTTCTAAAGCAAACTTCACCTTACTTAAGACAGAGGTGGTAAGCTTCACAGCCCCAACGCTAAAGGATAATGCTGCCCAAGATGCAGAAACCTTTACAAATGCACTCTATGAGCACCTTCAAGGATGCATGGATCGTGCCATCCCTAGTAAAACCAAGACTCACCCCTCTAAGAGAAGGAAACCAGTTTGGTGGACCCCTGCAATAAATAGGCTATACAATAGGAGGAGGAAACTAGTTCAGAAAAAAAGCAAATCCCAAGAAGGAAAGGCATCCCTGATCAGTATCAGTAAGAAACTAAGGTCCCTCATGAAATCATCCAAGGTTAACTTCGAAAGAAAAATAGCCAAGGATTCAAAAGATAACCACAAAGCCTTCTTTAGCTATGTTAAGAATCTAAGTGGCAACTTGCAGATATGCGCTGAACTACTGCAAAATAGCACAAAATATACTGAACCTACTGATATTGCCAATGTCCTGGCAGATAGATTCAGTGCAAACTTCACCCCCCCTCACCTTCAAAAGGGTCCACAACAATACCGGAAAAGTGTAGTGTCCCGAAAATCACAGACGCACAGGTGAAAACAGCCCTTTCAAAAGCCCAAAACACAGCGTCAATGGGACCAGATGGTGTCCCAGGCTGCGTCTTGCACGAACTACAGAATGAACTAACCCCCCACCTAAACACACTGTTCAACCTCAGCCTCTCCACAGGCTACGTGCCTATCACCCCATAAGCCTGACTAGCCTGGTCTGCAAGGCTATGGAGTGCATCATCATGGAACTCATTAACAAAGACATTGAAAACCTCCAAATACTTGACCTGACCCAGTTCGGCTTTGTTAAGGGCAGATCATGCCTACTAAAGCTGGTTGACTTCAAGACAGTCACCAAGGCCACAGACGAGGGAAAGGTGGTTCACACAGCCTACCTTGACCTCGCCAAGGCTTTCAACACCATTCCCCACTCGGGTATTACAGAAAAACTCACCAGCCTGAACATAAACCCATACGTCACGAGATGGGTTGCCAACTGGCTTACAGACAGAACTCACACGGTAAGAATAGCGGGCTCCAGGTCCGACTCTAAACCAGTCACAAGTGGTGTCCCACAAGGCTCGGTCCTGGGACCCCTACTATTCGGCATATACTTCTCAGAAGTACAGGCAAACACAGGAGGACTATGGCTAACCAAGTTTTCCAATGACTGCAAACTGGGAGCCATAATTGACTCTCCGGCCGACACGGACATCTTCCAAAAGGGCCTTACAGAGATGGACACCTGATGTCAAAGTCATGGCCTCAAGCTAAATGCCAAAAAATCCATAGTCATCCCATTTGGTAAAAACAAAACACCTACGAATTACCACAAAGGTGGCAGCCCCCTTAATACAGAAGAGGTAAGAGATCTGGGGACCCAGGTAGATAGTAATCTCTCCTTTGACAATCATATTGCCAAAGTAGTTAGGAAATCCTTCTATGTGGCCCATCTAATTAATAAAGGGTTCGCATCTAGAAATAAAGAAGTTATAGTGCCCCTCTACTTGTCACTCATTAGACCCATCATAGAGTACAAAGCCCCATTTGGGATGTACCTTACAAGACACTTCCAACAGCTGGAAAGACCACAAAAGTACCCCACCAAGAGGATTACTGGCCTCAAACATATGTCCTATGCAGCCCAACTGAAAAAACTCGGGCTGTACTCAGTGGCATATCGCTTACTCAGAGGTGATCTCTGCCTGACTTACAAAGCCATTTCCAACTCAAAATTGATGGACATGCTCCACCTAAAGAAATCCAAGTCACTGCGAGCTACGCACTCTAGAGAGCTAAACCTTGCCACAACAATAAACAGAACATGCTGGAGGGATAGATTCCTGTCACAGAGACTCCCCAAGCTTTGGAACAAAATTCCAGATTAACTCGGGCAGAGCCCCTCACTAACACTCTTCAAAAGAAACCTTGATGAGTGGATGGGTAAAAGAA
Organism: Protopterus annectens; assembly: GCF_019279795.1. Taxonomy (NCBI): domain Eukaryota; kingdom Metazoa; phylum Chordata; order Ceratodontiformes; family Protopteridae; genus Protopterus; species Protopterus annectens. The sequence continues at coordinate 38,176,994 of NC_056747.1, forward strand.
AATACACCCATGGGATCGCTTCATTGGCTCTGCTTGACAGAGGATCAGTTAATTAATCAATGGGGCGGCGAAAGCCGACACACTCTGGCTAGGCTTATAAATGCCTTCGGGCAGACAGCCTAGTACCTACCTATGAACCTATAGCCTTGAGAACCGTCTCAAAGAAGTCCACCAGGTTTAGGAGGCACAATCTGCCCTTAACAAAGCCAAACTGGGTAGGGTCCAGTGTTTGGAGGTTCCCAATGTCTCTGTTAATGAGTTCCATGATGATGCAACACCATAGCCTTGCAGACCAAGGTAGTCAGACTTATAGGGCGATAGTTCGAAGGGGTCTGTTCTGGCTCCACCTTCATGGAGTGGAATAAACGTTGCTGTGCACTACTCTATGGGTACATAGCCATTGGAGAGGCTGAGTTTGAACAGTGTGTATAGGTGTGGGGTTAGTTCGTCTTTGAGCTCGTATAGGAAGCAGCCTGGGACACTTGGCTTTTGAAAGGGCTGTTTTAACCTGTCTGTGATTTCAGGGATACTACATTCTTCTGGTATGGTTATGGGCCTTTTTGGGGGTGAGAGGGGGGTGAAATTTGCACTGAACCTGCCTGCCAGGATGTTGGCAATATCAGTCGGTTCAGTGTATTTTGTGCCATTCTGCACTAACTCTGAGCAGATCTCAGCTTTGCCACTTAGATTCTTGACATAGCTAAAAAATGCCTTGTGGTTATCTTTGGAGTCCTTGGCAATTTTTCTTTCAAAGCTTGCCTTGGATGATTTTATGAGGGATCATAGTTTCTTGCTGACACTGATCAGGGATGTCTTCCCTTCTTGGGATTTTACTCTCTTCTGTACTAGTTTCCTCCTTCTATTGTATAGCTTGTTTATGGCAGGAGTCCACCAGACTGGTTTCCTTTTCTTGGAGGAGTGAGTCTTGGTTTTGCTTGGGATGGCAGGATCCATGCATTCTTGTAGGTGCCCGTAGAATGCATAAGTAAAGGATTTTGCAGCTTGGACAGCATTTTCCTTCAGCATGGGGGCTTTGAAACTTTCCACCTCGGTCTTAAGTAACGTGATATTTCCTTTGGAAAAGTTTTTCACGGTGGTTTCTTTGACCAGGGGTGGGGGCAGAATGTGGATATCCAAAGTGATTTGTTTATGGTCAGATCTAACCAGCGAGGGGTTGACCTCCAGTGTGGGACATCGGTCACCCATGGTCCAACATATTGTCACCTCTGGTGGGAGTGTTGACCAGTTGAACCAGGGCATTTGAGTTTATAAATTTTAGGAAACGTTGGGCAAGGGAGTTAGTACTTGAGTAGTTCTCCCAGTTAATGTTTGGGTAATTGAAATCATCCAATATTAGGGTGTTTGGTAGGACCTTTATGTTTCCAGAAATGCGGAATGGGGGTCCTGGGACATGGTGGGTGATCTGTAGCAAGCTACAGTTTGAATTGCAGTTTTGCCCATTGTTGGTTGCACATGGATGATCTATGAAGGATCGTGCTGTGCCACTAACCTGGAGGTGTGGGCATCCTTGATGAATATGGATATGCCCCCGCCTTTTGTATTTTGGTTTGGGTTCTGTGGCCGAAATGTATGGTATGAGTTATAGCCTGGTAGTGCTGGGGTGCTCTCTGCAGCCTTAAATCAGGTTTCTGTTACTGCACATATATCTATTTTCTCCATACTGAGGAGTGCCACGAGTGCGTGCATTTTGAGGTTTAGACTTCTGGCATTGAGTAGCATTACCCTCATTTTCTTGTTCCTTGTGCTATTTACGGCGGTTGATTTATCTTTTGAGCTTTGCCTAAAAAAAGGCACTATGGGGGTGACAAGAGTCTTGGCCAGTATTCAAAAGCCTAAGGGTGACAGGTGCAAGCCGTCTCTAGCGAAGCAGCATGGCTTGTTGAGTATGTCATCCCAGGCTGACAGACACTGGATCCCCTTTGAATGACAACAGAAACTTAACTAATTGTTAAAATCGAGAATGTTTTCTTTATACCGTGGTATCATTCTTCGTGAGGGCAGGATGCCACTCAGGGTCATACCGGCCTGGGCTACGTGATCAAAGAGCTCTTCCATGTCTCTTTTCATGCAGTCCAGGGAGGTACGGCTCAGGTCATTCACACCAACATGGACAATGACAGAGTCATATCTGTACTTATTCTGGAGTGACCTGAGTGCTTGTGTTATGTGGTGAATACTGGCACCCGACAGGCAGCTAACAGTAACCTTCTCCTTATTCAGCCTAGTGAGTGGGACGTCAGTGTGCCTGACTATAGAGTCACCTATTACTAGTATGTTGGGTATGTTATTTTGCCTTAAGGGCTGTGATTGCATGGCACACTGGTTTTGTGAAGTATGTGTTCATGGTTTGTGTTGCGGGGGGGGGGGGGGAGATTACTTGGATGTTTGCTTTGGAGGTCTCTGTTGGTTTTGCAGATTTTTATTTAGAGCCTCTGAGTATGTTTTCATGTATTTATCTTCTCACTCTGTTACCTTTCTCTCTCTCAAGTTATTTACTCCCAATATTTTGGCTCCTATGCCAGTTTTCTCCAATAAATTCCAGCCCCCTCTTGCCTATTCTCTTTAACCCTAATTGCAGTCAACCCTATTGTCAGAATCTCCTTTCTCCAGTTTCATGTTGGCTTAGTTCTTAGAATTCTTTATAAAGATAATATGCTGCTATTCTCCTTAAGGATCTGCATCCAAAATCCTACTATCTCCTTATTTCTTGACCCGTGACCTGTTCCCCTTCCAGATAAAATCCTTCAACTCTTGTGCACAAATTTTCCTCTAGTTGATAAAAATATGCCTGACCTGCATGTAAAACCAAAGGTACTAAAACATTTTCCTGGTTTGAATCTTGCTGGCCATGTTAATAAACAGCTTTTTGTATTATCTTTTGTTGAATCCCTTCCCCCATATCTTGAGCTGCCATAACAGAATCCTTTTTAATCCATGCTGCGAAATACTTCATTTTACCACGCCCCCATAAATGTGGGTATTGCTGAACCAGTTCAAGTGTGGACACAGTTTACAGTTATAGTCTGTTTTTTCTTCATTCATTTTATATCCCCAAAAGACATGAAATTATCTTGGAATGATCCACAACACTGAGCTGTCCTCTTCCTGTTTTTATCAGGTACAAAACAATATACTCTTCAAATGAAGCCAACTTTTCTTGATTACCAAAACAATTACATCCTTGAATCTCAGTGTCCCTTCTTTTATTTTCCAATGCCTTTAAATATAATGCAAATAACAGGGGGAAATGACTCCCCTGATTGGTTTCTATGTTCAGACAAGGCTCATCAGAGAGGAACCCTGTCATTTTAATTGTTGCCTCTGATACCTTACATATCCTCCTAATTAACCATATTAATGTATCATGGAATGCAAATGCTTCCATTACCGTACTTATAAAATCCAAGCTTACTGTGATGAATGCTTTCTCTGTATCAACACCTATTGACAACAGTGGTATTTTCTTACATCCTGCTTCCTTCTGGGTTGTCATTTTTTAATTAATGATGTCAAGTGTGTGTCTCCTCTCCACAAAACCACAATGATCTATATATATATATATATATATATATATATATATATATATATATATATATATATATATCAATGTTGCCAACACCTTTGCCATTCTTTTAGCTACTATAGCCATAAACATGTTATAATCATGATTTAAAAGTGAAATGGGCCTGTATGAATCTGGGTCTGGTGGGTCGTTACCGTCTTCAGGTATTACAGCCACCACAGCTTTTTTCAAGGCAGCTGATGCTGCTTCTTTTCAAACGCTGTTAAACAAAACTTTCCAGATCTTTATCACTTTCTATCCTCCTAACTTCCACACACCCACAGGAATACCATCTGCTGCAAGAACCATTTTTGCAGATTGATTAGACATCAATGTTTATATCTCATCTCCTTCTATCTTAGCTGTTAATTATTGAGACTCACCTACCTCTACCCTTTGCATACTCAAGTCTTACATAAATACTTCCAGTTATGCTTTTACTACATTTTCACATTGCTCTGCTTTATACAAATTTTCAATGAAATTCCAAAATATCTCTAATACCCCTAGAGGACCCTCTTGTTTTTTTTTTTTTTTTTTGGTATAGGTTCTCTAAGTTTAGCAACAACCTTTTTTACTTTCTGTTGCCCAGGTCATTGTGTTAAAAGCTTTTGTGCTCTGGAGTTATCAAAAACAGTGGTTTAACAGCAATCTTTCTAAACTCATTCATATTATCCTCCCCTATTTTCTCTTTACTACTCTGCATTTGTGCTTCTTGTTTTGAGAGATTCCTCTTATTCTGTGCAACTTTAACCTTCGTCAGCCCCTCTAAACAATTCTTATTTAACCATATATCTTTTTATTTTATTTCTACCCTATTTTAAACTCGACTTTGATTTTAACCTACTCACTAGGTATAACTTCTGAAGAAATTCCTATCCTCCCTAATAACTCCTGAATGATTTCCACTACCAATTCCATAAATTCCTCTCTGTTTAACAGACAGGTGGGGAAGTGCCAGTGTCTCATTTAAACTTCATTACCCTGCAGTAGTTTTATCTTAGTTGTTACTGGCACATGATTTGAAATAGTTGCTGGATGAGTGACAAAACTTTCAATTAAATGCACATATTCCTGTGAAATATAATTTCTGTCTAGTCAAGCTCAGTTATTGTACCTTGAGGAATAATATGTAAATCTCTCAATTCCTACTACTGAATTCACACATCTTCCATATCAAACATTTTCATAATTTTTTTCAGAAATCTAGCCTCTTTTGTTATATTTTCCCGTCTAGATCCCTCAGATATATCCTTGCTGTTGCAAATGAAGTTCCAGTCCCCATCTATAAGTAATATTTCCTGCTGATGATGAGCAACTGCAGAGTGCTAAAGAGAAATTAAGGGATAAACGGTTGTCCCCAAACTTAGGGTGCCTATGACAAGAAAAATAACCAGTGATCCTATAGCCATATAAGAGATATTTCAGAATTCGTATATATACTATTGGTATTTAACATATCTCTGCTATGTATACCAACTGATCTATCCTTGTCCCATAATTCTTCTATATAAAGTTGTACTTTTTTACTAATCTTGCTAATGTAACACGTCAACTTGATTATACTTTTTTAAAATTTCTTAAAACCTGTATTTTTATAATTTGTTTTTCAATTTGTGATTTACCATTTATGTTGGAGCTTTTCTCCTCGGGCCTCTACTGAAAACGGATATGTATCCAGCTAGACTAGCCCGGTTAACAAATATAAAATAAAATAAAATAAAATAAAAATAAATAATATGCATTAGTTTAGAAATACTGCTGTTAAGCAACATTTTTCTGATAACTTAAGGGCACAAACTTTTATCACAGTGACTTAAGCAACAAACAAATACAAACGGTTGTCCCCAAACTTAGGGAGCCTATGACAAGAAAAATAACCAGTGATCCTATAGCCATATAAGAGATATTTCAGAAATTTTAAGAAAATTTGGAAAAAGCAGGGAGATGTAGAATAAAAAAAACACAAATGGAAAGACTTCTTTATGTCAACATTCGAGGAAAATAGGCTCAAGAAGTAATTAAGATAACAGGAGATGATAAAAAAGGTGATGCATAATTAATCAGCAGGAAAGTCTGCAAGAACAGATGGTATTCCTGTGGAAGTTAGGAGGGAAGAAAGAGATAAAGATCTGGAAGATTTTGTTTGACAGTAGTTTAAAAGAAGAGGAAGCATCAGCATTTTGGAAGAAAGCTGTGGTAAATGTATAACCCAAAGAGGGTAAAGACCCATAAGACTGAGCTTCGTACATATGCATTTCAATTTTAAACCATGATTATAAAGTGTTTATGTTTATACTAGCTAAAAGAATGAAAAAGGAGTTGCCAAAATTGACAGATATCGATCAATATGGTTTTGTGGAGGGGAGACAAACATTTGACATTAAACAGTTGAAACAAGAAAACGGCCACCAACCTATCCAGATATCAGAGTCCCAAGAAAACACAAGCTTCAATAAATGAAAAAACACAAATGGACTCAGAAATGGCCTTGGATTCCAGTATAAAGCCAAAGTTTAATCACAGAACACAAGCGCTTTCACAGGAAAACCTGCTTCATCAGATGCTAATAAACGCTAATAAAATCACCTCCTTATATGCAACTCTATTAGTGCTTAGTCACATGATATACTTCCATGTCACGATACATTCCTGAATAAGCATATACATCTTAAAAAATAATAAATAAAAATATGTACGTAGAAATATATATGAAAGATATATATATATATATATATACATATGTATGTCACCTGAATAGAGGTGTAGATTTTAGTTTGGGTTTAAGGGGGGCATATATATATATATATATATATATATATATATATATATATATATATATATATATATATATATATAATTTCTACGTACATGTTTTTATTCTTTGATCAGGTTAATTGCAGGACAAGTTAAATATTTAAAATATCTACTTAGATGTTTTTATATATACATTTTATATATGTACATTTGATGATAAGATTGTTGTGCACATTAAATAGTCATGTGTTTGTATATGAGTAGGTAGTCTTCTATAAGATGTATATGCTTATTCAGGAATGTATCGTGTGACAAGGAAGTATATCATGTGACTGTTAAGCACTAATACAGAGTTGTATATAAGGAAGTGATTTCATTAGAGTTAATTAGCATCTGATGAAGCAGGTTTTCGTGCTAAACCGCTTGTGTTCTGTGATTAAACTTTGGTTTTATACTGGAATCCAAGGCCATTTCTGAGTCCATTTGCGTTTTTTCATTAATAAAACAGTGATGATTCAGAGGGAAGCAAAATGTATAGAACTGCTGCAGTTGTTGGTGGGTCTTGATACAAAGGAAGCACTCACACAAGTAAGCTGTGATTCTAAGAGTATGACAGTGGAAACATTTGCATTCCCCTGGTGCAATAATAAGGTTAATTAATAGGATATATGAAGGATCGGATTATGGCTTAACTGAGAAACCAGGAAGGGGTGCCCTCTCTCTACTTTATTTTCTTTTAATTTAGAGGCATAAGCAAAGAAAATAAGGGATTCAGAAATTCAAGGATACAACTTGCTTGGTAATCAAGAAAAGTTGTCTGTTTGCCGATGATATGTTTGATAAATCCAGAGGACATTTTGGTGTTGTGGAATATTTTGAGATAGTTTCAAGTCTTTTTAGGATATAAAATGAATGAAGATATGACAAAGGCTATAGCTGTGAATTATGTACCCGCACATAATTGGTTCAGCAATACCCATATTTATGGGCTGTTAAGATGAAGTACTTAGAAGCATGGATTAAACAGACTTCTGTTATGGCAGCTAAGGAGATGTGCAAAGAAACACAACAAAAGAGAATACAAAAACTGAGAAAATTAAAGCTCTTATTTATGGATAAGGACAATAAGATACAGCAGTGAAAATACTTTTAGTCCCTTAAGTTTTATATACAAGTCAGGCATATTTTTTTATCAAACAGAGCAGATGTGGAGAATAATAAAGAGTTGAAGGAATTTATCTGGGAGGGTATCAGCGTAAGAGTTAAGTGGGAGAAGCTGATCCTTGAGACAGAATTAGGTGGTTTAGGATTATCTGATATGAAGGACTATTTTAGAGCTATCCAGTTAAGGCTCACATACGTAACAGAAGCAGCAGGTTATAATTTAAAGTGGAAAGGGATGATGATGATGATGATGGGGGCAATTCAAGAAAGAGAGTGGGATATCAGATGCAGATTCGTGAGTAGAACAACAGTGACCATACAGAATTTTATATTTATAAAGTTGCAGAAAGTGTTCCAAGTACTATGGCAACACGGGAATGGAGAAAGGAAAATTTGGAACAGGGATGACTGCAAGTAGAGGTACAGAAAATATGCAAGAGGAGGCTGGAATTTACTGGAGAAAACTGGCCAAGGAATCAGGATATTGCGAGAAAATAATTAAAGAGGGAAACATAATAGAGTGGGAAGAGGCCAAGAAGAAGTTGGGAATGCAGGTTAGAGACTGCCTTCCTTACTAGAGACTGATATCACATCACAGGCACAGAGACAGGGACAGAGTTGTCAAGTGAAAAAAACTGCTGTGGTAGAGTTTTTATTTGAATCTAGAACTGTAGCTACTGTGAAAATGGGACAATTAGAAGGGCATATAAAATATTACAAGACTCAATCACAGGAGGTTAAAAATGACTGGAAAGAAAGACTGAAAAACAATTCACAATGGAACAACAGGAGGACATGTTTACCCCCGAAGTATGCAACAAAGTCCAGAAGGTTTAGGACTTTTGCTTGGAAGTGTTTGCATACATATTTTTATACCCCAAGTAGACTTCAAATAATTTTTCCTCAGGTAGCTATGAAATACTGGAGGTGTAATGGGGAAGAAAGAGATAACTGGGAACATGTTTTTTGGGAGTGTAATGAGCTGGCAAATTTAAAAAATCCATACAAAACTCTCTCGTCAGTCAAAAATATTGGTTGAGCAAATAGTTGTATCTAAGGACATGATTCTTTTGAGCTGGGGCACAGGCTCTGAACTATGTACACAAGGTCATATTAAGTTTAATTCTATTGGCTGCAAAAAATATTAGAAATGGAAATCAAAATCTAAATGCATTGTATTTTAAGCACTGAATATCATAAAAGGGGTAAAAGAACTGGAAAAGGGTTCTTTAGAAAATAAAAAGGAGCAAATTATATTGAAATAAATTGAATTTCTGGAAACAATACCTGGAAAATAAAAGTTCTGGAGGAGGCGTGAGCTTTAATGGAAGGCAGGCATTATGTGATGTTGGACTAAATGAGAGTTGCTGTAACCAAATAAAAACTATATGCAATGTATAATGTATGTAAATAAAAAATGATAATATGATTTGCTATTTTTATTAACATATGCGTGACTGAGGGCCGGATTCATGAAACCTCCGTGTAAGACTTAATATGTCTTACTCGGAGGCTGCAGTTGAATGGTATGATGTCAGCGTGCCATGAATATTCATGAGGGCACGCTGACTAATCCGTAACTCTTACACGGACTGAGTAGGCAAGCAGGGGGCGTGTCCGACTGCCGAGCAGTCTAAAAGTCCACGCCCCTGCAAGGTTTTAAAAAGCATAATGTCAATAGACAAGAGCGAGTCAGCTCAAATGTACTTGCACCCAACACCACACTCCCTGACACTGTAAACCCCCATCAGAGTTATAAAACGGGAAAAAAATTTTTTTTTGAAATCCACGATATAGCTGCCCGTATTTGCGCTTGTTTGCGTGGGTGTGCCCATTGCTTAACCACAGTTAGCAATTGTGACATTGAAGAGCATATAAGAACTACTTATGCAAATTAATAAAAATAGCAATAGTGTAATGGTAGAGCGTATGCACAAAGAGAAGGCATTCACGGTTCGAGTCCCACCACTCCCCTTCTTATTTATGTTTTAAATCAGTATTTGAAATAATACCAGACAAATATGATTAAAATTTTAAAAAAAGCAGTGACATGGCCAATGTATCAGCGAACAAAATATATATTTTTAAAAGACCCATATATATAATAGCCTGCCATTAAGCAACGTTTTACACAGCTAAACACAGGTGCCCATAGTTGAGTAGCGCTATAACCATCTAAACAGAGGTGCCCATAGTTTAGTAGCGCTTTATCCAGCTAAACAGAGTTGCCCATAGTTTAATAGCGCTTCACCCAGCTAAACAGAGTTGCCCATAGTGTAACAGAGCTTTACCCAGCGCAAAAGAGTTGCTCAACATTTAAAAACGCTTTACCCAGCGCAATGTGTTTGCGTGGACGTGCGCGCCGCGCGAACCAGGGCACCGTAGGGCACAGGGGAGCAACGTAGAGCTAAGATGCTTAAACGCAGCCACACCCCCTAGCCTGTCTAGACAGTATTAAAATAAAATAATGACAAGGTTTGAACCCAGGACCCTTTGCATCATAATCAAAGTACAGAACCACTAAGCCATGACAACATAGGGGAAAACAGCCACTATTAACATACATAAACTTAGGAATGGTAGTTTAACCATTACTAAGCAGGTCTGCAGTCAGCTGAGAATTTTACAAAATGGCCAATCACAAAAAAGTGCGGGAAATGTGGCATATTTAAGCCCCACAGGCGGGAATACACGCCATAACTGATTGTAGCTCACATCTGCGGTCAGAATGTCTGGTGTTGGAGAGGGAGTGCGCTTCCGAGCGCAGAGATGGGGCACCGAGGAGTCCAAATACATGGTTTGGCTCCTAGTCCACCGTCACAAGGCAAGATTCCTACAGGGCCAGTTCCAAGGGATGGAGTACAAGGCAGAGGCTTGGAACTGGTTAGCTCGTGACCTCACCAGTGCCACAGGCATTCCCCGGACTGGTGAGCAGGTCTGTCACTACCATGCACACCTGAAGAGACGAAAGGAGGACCGCCTGAACCAGTGGATACAGGAGGCCCGTGAGATGCGGGATGCCCCACAACTGAGTATGCAGCCATGGAATGCAGTATGTAAGGATTTAAAATGGAGTATGTATAATGGATAGGAATGTCTCAATATCCCTTCATTTACTTTACAGTTGCAGGTGACCGTGTTACGAATCAGCAAGCCTATGATGATAGGCTGCTAAGGCTGCGCCGCCAGGCAGGTTAGTGATTATTCTGCATGTATTGTTATATAAAATATGGGAGAGAGTATGAAAGAAAGTGTCGTAGTCCAATAATACAGCCATAAAATGGACTGAATAAGTCCTCTGCATGTACTGTCAGATAAAAACGTTAGAGAGGCAGAAAAAGAGTGTAGTAACCCATTAAGAAAGGCAACAAATGTCTGGAATAATATCTCTGCAGTCACTGTCATATAAAATAATATGTGAGTGAGCCTGAAAAAAGTGTGTGCTAACCTATTAATAAAGGTATAATATGTCGTAAACATGTCTGCCATATATACCATTAAAAGAAATAAAGGAGTGAGCCTGTGGAAAAGTGTGTAATGTCATTAATAAAGGTCTAAAACCCAGAGTGTGTCTGTTTCACAGTATGAAATGTTGTTGTACCCTTGCATTATACAAACAGTAATGTGTTAGAAAGTGCTGGCAACCCAGAGTTCTGCAGTCCCATCTAAAGTGAGTGATGGAAGTGCTAGTAGCTGTGAAGTAAATATACAGTCCTCAACAGTCACTTGCTGGCTGGCATGCATAAGTAAATCTGGCACACGAGTAGCATGCGAATATGTTCCCCAGAAATGTAAGTGTGCTTCAATAAATGTAGGGTTCTGTACAATTAGAAGTGAAAATGTCATGTGAAAACATCCAGATATGTAGATAAAGAAATATAAATGCAACCATGAAATATGTAGCAGTAACATCTGCATCCTGGACAGTTAGTATGTGAGATATAGGTCAAGTATAGATTGAACTAGCCAAACCCATTACACAACCTAATGCATGGTGGCAAGTGTAATAATACATGTAGGGAATATACACCTGCAGTCACTAGGAATGTAGTGTAGAGTAAAAGTGTTCATAAGATGTTAATGGAGGTTTTTTCTACACCCTACTGTTTGTGCATAAACCATGCAATTCCGCACCTCAATGGGTATGTGTAATCTTAAATATTTGTCGGGATATATGTCCTATTGTTCCATCAATATTTGCACTCATGTTGATGCATGTGCCCTGTTCAAACACCATGTTCATGGTGGCCTGTTGCTACCAATCATCCCTGCATGCGGTTGGAATAACCACTGTTGTTCAATATATGCATGTGTTATGTTGTGGTGTGTTGGGTTAATGGGAATATTACTGCATGATGTTACAACTAATCTGGAATGCTGTTGTTTATGTTGTAATGAAACACACCGAATCACAGAACGTATGGGAAGGCCGGTCCCAGCGGACCCACCTGTCCCCCCTCAGTTGGCGAGTGCACCTGGCACCAGTGGCTCTGGTGCCCAGCCCGGACTCCCCTCCTCTGTTGGTCCTGTGCCACCTTCAGGTGGAAGTGCTGCAGGGGATGGGGCTCGTCCCCCCCATGCAAGCGTGGGTGGAGAAGGGCCACCTGTCACCCTTCGAAGGGTCCGGGCTGTGGTGCGAAGGGAGATCCAGCGTTCAGTCGCTGATCCCCTACGCCAGCTTGAGGCGAGAGTGGTGTGTCTCACAGGTGAGCCTGCCCGTCCTACTCAGCCCCCAGCACAGCCACCCCCAGGGCTGTGAAGGTGCAGAGGTGAGTGCCCAAGGGTGGGGATCTCAGTTCCACTGTTACCATTCTGTGGGCTCATGGGCTTGCGATTTCCAAACAACCTTCCCTGTCAATTGTGATCACCCACCCCATGTGTCAAATTCCACCCCTGTATGCGTCTTGTTTGTCTTGTCTGTTTACCTCCCCAACCTACCTCCCCAAATATACCTATTCCCCCTACCTCACTTACCACTCTCACCTGAAAAAAAAAAAAAAAAAGGCAATCTGTACCCGAAAAAAAATTACACCCCATACATAGTTTCCCATTTTGCATGACATGTTCCCCGATAATTCTAATTGGCAGTGCAACAAACTATGTTGTCCTCACCCCTCTCTCAGGGGTGGAAGATCTCAAAACTCACTCCAAATTTCCAACATATGCACAGCTGTTGCTGTTAAAGAAATGGGCAGCTATGGGCCTTCGCTACACCCTTCCTGCACATCCCGAGCTTGTTTTCCTACTGTCTGTCCCTCTCTGTGCCCCCTTTTTTCACCACTTTCCTATCTGCCCATTTTCTTTTCTTTAAAATAAATTAGCGTGGGGGTTAGCGGGAGTAAGCACTTTTAAGCAGTAGTTAGCGGGGGTGCGCGAGTGTGAGCTTGTGTGCGCTTAGCTAAGCATTGCTAAGCATCGCGCAAACCCACACCAACCCACTTACAACTGCTTAAAAGTGCCTTAGTCACTCTGTATGACAAGGCCCTTGTATTGCTCAGAAGGCAAAATAAAAATACCCTTGCCAGTCTCGAACCTGGGACCTTGGACTCACCAGTTTGCATGAAGTACCACTAAACCACAGCAGATATACAATAACTTAGTGCTGAAAACAATTTATCATGCATTACCATGAGTGAATGTAAAGGGAAAATAGGAATGGCATAACACAAATCTTGTTCTGTGGGCGTTAACCAGCAGGTGTTGTTGAATTGCATGACATGACTGTGAAAAGAGAATCAACCATGCTAGTACGGAATAAGATTACAGTAGCAGCTTACAAACCCCACACAGTATCAGAGCAGGATACACACTGGCATATTAGCATAGGTCACAGGCCAGACCTCCCAATAGTGACTGCTCTACAGTGATGACCCTGATTAGTAAACAAATGTTAGTTGTGCCCCTCTGACTCCCTGTGAAATGTACAGTCGGCAGAAAGGTGTTGAATCTCACTTAATAACAAATGTCAATAAGTGAGAGTAGACACCGTTTGCACGTCAGAAAAGGTGTAGTAAAAGAAATGGTCTGAATCACCCAAAGTCTGAACTGAAAAATGTCAGAACTATATCACAGGTGTATCCCAGTTATATGTACCTTTCCCTGAGGCTGTTCAAATACATACATGAGAGTATCTGAGGCCTGGAAGAGTCAGAAACACACAGGCATATCAGCTTGTCTGCTGTTACACACTCTGCAAATAGCTGTAGAATTAATCCCACAAGCATGCCCTTATGTAAAAGTACAACACAGAAATAGCAAAAGATGTAGCCATGTACTGCTAGCAACCACCTGTGACAATGCCATTGTTCAGGTGCTGAAAAGACTGCTGTGGTGCACAGTCAAAGAATACTAGGCTAACCTCTGTCTACCATCTGGATATGTCCACAGGTGGGAGCTACTCAGACAGACTACAAGCCTTCATAGACTTACAGGTACATAGCAACTCTGCATGTTCAGCAAGATAAACATCACACGATAATAAATAATGCACACTGCAGTTCTGCACCCCTACCCAAAGGTACTATATACCCATGTAGTCAGGCACAACCAAGGGTGTAGGTAGGCATACACAGTACAGAAATATGTCCAGTCGTCCTGAGCAGACTGTGCTAATGCCAACACAAACCACAAACTGTTCAGATGTGAGTAACGTACTAATGACAGTATAGCAGTTCACAAACAGTGCATGTGCCTAATATTCATAATTGGTAGTACAACATACTTAGATGTCCTCACCACTCTCTCAGGGGTGGAAGGTTTCAAATATCCCACCTAATGTATTGCATATGCACAGCTGTTGCTGGTAAAGAAATGGGCAGCTATGGACCTTCTCTACACCCATCGTGTACATCCCAAGCTAGTTTCCCTACTGTCTTCCCCTCTTTGAGCACCCTTTATCACCACATTCCTATCTCCCCATTTACTTTTCTGTCAAAGACATGAGCGCGGGGGTTAGCGGGAGTGAGCACTTGTAAACAGTAGTCAGCGGGTTTGCACCAGTGTGCGCCTAGCTTAGCATTGCTAAGATATAATAAGCTCCACCAAGCTTAGCTTGCTACTGCTAACATAAAGTAAGCTAAGCTAAGCTTAGTATTGCTAAAATACAATAAGCTAAGTGTCGCTTAGCATCGCTAAGCGTCGTGCAAACCCATGCCAACTCACTTACAACTGATTAAAAGTGCCTTTGTCACTCTGTATGACAAGGCCCTTGTATTGCTCAGCAGCAAAATAAATGTCAGTCTCAAACCCCACACCTTGGACTCACCAGTCTGCATGATGTACCACTAAGCCACAGCAGATATACAATAACTTGGTGCTGAAAGAAATATAACATGCATTACAAGGAGTGCATGCAAAGGGAAAATAGGAAAGCCATAGGAATACATTGCAATAAAGAAATATGACATGCATTACAAGGACTGAATGTAAAGGTAAAATAGGAAAGCCATAGGAATACATTGCAATAAAGAAATATAACATGCATTACAAGGACTGAATGTAAAGGGAAAATAGGAAAGCCATAGGAATACACTGCAATAACTACTGTTGTATACCAGTTAATTCCCTAATTCCAAAAGAAAGTACATGCTCCCATGTATCCAGTGTTAGCATTAGGAGGTGTGAGTAAACTTACACACTGAGAAGTGTGTACTGGAAGAAGAAACAGTCAGGTTTCAGTACAACATGCATTTCACTGGCTACAACCCAGCTTCAGATACAAGACATATACCAACATTCTGACTGACAACAGTGTCCACAGCAAACAAGCATGGTCTCCACCTTGCAAAACTGAAAGGCCTACGCCTACCTAACCTATCATTTTACAGCAGTGTCCTGAAATCACAGTGAGAACTGCAATTACCATACAGCAGGCTGCATGCAATTACTAAATGGTGGGCACCAATTGGTGCAGAGGCCATCACATGCACATGTGCAGATACCTACAAAAGCAGCCTGTACTTGCTGTCCACACATGCAATAACATCATTGCAGCAACTGGAGAGAGAGAGAGCGAGAGAGACAGACAGACAAACAGAGGCAGTTGGAGACCAACCCAATAAATAACAACAAACAGAGGCAGTTGGAGAGACCAACCCAAAAAAAAAAAAAAACAGAGGTGGTTGGAGACACCAACCAACCAAAACAAAAAATAAAACAAACAGAGGCAGTGGAAGACACCAACCTAAACAAACAAAAAAAAACATCAACAGGTAACAACAGACTGAGGTGAGAAATACAAAGGTAAGGTATGTAACACAGATGTATTTGCTGGCATCCGAATGATGTGTCTGAAGGGTACTCTACATTCTGTGAACACTCCTTATGTGGTAGCAGTCCGTATCTATTTGTATATGCAGATGTGCATAGGGCAAGGGACATACTGCAACTGTTAGTGAAGGCTGGACATATATATGTATTTGAAGGTTGCTATGTGCACATATCTATGTAGGTTGTAGTGTGTGGCATTGAAAACAGCAAGCAGTGCAGGTACATGTCATGTGGTGGTTAAATGCTGTGGGACTGAGTTACAGCCAGTGAGGTCTGCTATGGCTATAAGGCCTGAGGACAGCGAAATGCATTCTGCACAACACACTGCAATATTATTACATAATTGTATGTCTCACAACTGTTCCATAAATGATATTCCCACCATGAAAGGTGGGCAGTATATGTGCATATATGTGCATGTATATGTACAGCAGTGGCACAAGTATGTGTGTGTGTGTGTGTGTATATATATATATATATATATATATATATATATATATATATATATATATATATATATATATATATATATATATATATATATATACATATATATATATATATATATATATATATATATATATATATATATATATAGATATATAAATATGTAGATATATACATATATATATATATATATATATATATATATATATATATATATAGATATATATGGATATCTATGGATATATATATAGATATGTGTATATATATATATATATATATATATATATATATATATGTGTGTATACACACATATATATATGTGTGTGTGTGTATATATATATATATATATATATATATATATATATATGTATACATATATGTATACAGATATATATAGATATGTATATATAGAGTTATATATAAATATATATGTATATAAATATATATATAAATATATATATATATATATATATATATATATATATATAGTGAGAGAGGGAGACACAGGGTCAGACGTGTGCAACAGGTGCCTGGTGACCAAGGCATGGACTGAACACCAGTGTAGATACTGCAGTGCCATACCCCATTCCAAAACACTTTACCCACTAACTACGAGATAGGTGGTCGCCTGACTAACACTGAAGGTGTCAGAAGGGAACATGGGACACAGGTGGACAGTAGCCTCCCCTTTGATATTCACAGTGCCACACTAGTCTTGTAATCTGTCTACGTGGTACGTGTAATCACAAACGATCTGTCATGTATGGAAATATAGCTCAGTGGTCTCCTGTACTCATCACAATGCCCCATGTGGTATGTATCTCACATGACAACTACAGCAAGTGGAAAGGCCACAGACATACCTCACAAAGGGTAATACTGCCCTGAAACACATACCCTATGCAGACTGACTCACATAACCACAGCTACAATGCGTTGTATACCGGCCACCCAGAGGTTACCTCTGCCAAGCATACAGAGGTATGCCACACCCATAGCAGTCAGACAACCACCATGTCAACACCTCACAATCCCACCAGGCTACACGGCCTAGGTCCCTAGTCCCTGCAACCTCACTAAACAGCACATGCTGGAGGGATAGCCTCCTATTGGCAAATATGCCATACTCTGGAGTAAACCACCCAGCATGAATAAGGCTCCTCAGTAGCAGATGTCAGACATACCCCTGATGATTGTCTGGGGGATAGGTAACATGCCCTTGGAATCACCTCTGTGTATCCAATTGACAGGAGGAAGTGAAATCTAATTACATGTGTGTCACAGGCCAGGGTAGCATATGGCTAGGCTGCTGTAGGCCCCAGGGACAATAGTGTATTACCTACTTATGACACAATGCACACAGACATGTACACAGTGCAATACCTGCTATGTGAGGTGGAATAAGTGTGACAGTGAATGTGTGCAAGGTCTGTGATGGTGGGACAGCTAAGTGTGAGGTTGTTTCTGCCATGGTCGTTTGAATCCTAAGTGTGAGGCCAGAGAAAGATGTGTCAGTTATTGGGATGCAGACATAGTAGGATGGTATATGTTGTGACGTAGTTCCTTGTGTACGACTGTGGTGTCCCATCATAGGCTGAAGCAATACATGTATGCTCATTAAGTGGTACTACTGGTGAATCCAGCTGACATTTGAACTGTTGTACCACCTGAAGCTGTAGGCCTAAACAGCACAGTATGGTGTATGTTCACATTCCCTGGTAACACTGTCTTGTGTGTTTCCTGTAGTCTGCACAGATCACATTCCTCAGGCATAGGTATCTGTAAGTAGGGGCACACAGTACTGTAAGGTACATAGCAAATGCTCATCTGTGTTAGCATACATTTGTGTGTTGTATGAATGTCTGATGTGTGTAATGATGCCTGTACCATGTCCACAATCACATGTGTGATGCAGGCTTTGCGTGTGTACCTAGCAACATGTATGCTCTGTTACAGCAGTATGCCAGCTATATTAACAACTGTGCACATATGTTAGGTAGGGGTATGGCATCAACGGCTAGGGTGGGTTACTGGTTATACTGTAACTGTACTTCACATTCATTGCAATGGATGACATATTTCTGCATGCATTAGCTTGATATGTACCCCCCTGGCAAGGCTGTGCATTGGATCACAAACAGTGAGCCGAGTACTGGTGTATACTGGTGTGTCATATGGAGTGTGGCAGGCACTGTCAGCCAGTTGTGGGCTGAGCACTGATATGTGGTATTCAATGTGTGTATCCTCTGACAGACAAACAGATGCTATATATGGCAGTTAACTGATATCTGTACTGTATAATGTTAAGTGTGCCACATGACTTGCTCACACATATCGTTTACTTGTCTTCCAGGCTTATGGCTCATCACAGGAACCCCTGCTACACAGCTGCAGAGGAACAGGAAATCCACCACAGCCTGGTTCAGCACTATACCCTGCTGTTTTCAAGGGCCAGCCAGCACCAGCAGGAGCATACTCACTGTGGCAAGAACTTGTTTGTCGGGTAAATGACATAGGCATGCATAACCGGACATATGAGCAGGTACACCATCACTGCAGTGATTTAATTACACATGTTCGGCGGCGTGCGTCTGATATCCACAGACAACAGCTTGCCACAGGTGGTGGGGTGGCCATACACCCCCCCTCACCAGAGTGGAGGAACTGCTGCTAAGTGTGGTGGCTCCTGGCCTACATTAACAACAACATCACACGTGTCATCATGGAGGCCGGAGCCACCCAGCATGGTGACATGGAGCATGCAGGTAACATGCCCTAGCTGTAGCCTACTGTTACCTGTATTGTTAGATTATGCATGTGTGAGATGTGTACTGTGTTTAGCAGTTGTGCTGCCTATTGTGTGCAATACTGATAATTTGAATAGTATCTGTACACCTATGCCTGTTGTTCTATTGTAGTTTAGCACACTCACAGTAGCAATGCCACAGTTGTGGCCACTGACAAACTGTGTCATATTCTTGCAGGTCCCTCTGGTGTGACAGCAGGGCAGACGTTACATGCTGGTGAGTGTGTTAACACTTTAAACTTGGTATTGAACTGTGCATATCATAGGTGAGGTGTAGGCCATATACACATAACACACCTACGCATAATGCATGCTGTGCATGTTTGCTGTGAGACGTGAAACATCTCAGTAATGTCAGTAGCTGCCTCAATCACAAGCAATGCACAGAGCATCAGACACAAGTGTGGCAACACTGTACTGCACATTGGATAGGCAGAGTTGACACACATGTACACAACATAACATGTTTGTCATATGCAGTACACCTCAACATGCTACACATAGTGTAACCGGACACCCGCTGCCAGGTCACACTTCTGTATCCCACATGTCATCCACACATCACACATACTATACCTGAGGGGTAGGGGCCTAGCATGGGGCTGTGCAACACTACTCAACACATAACACAGTCATGTTAGGCAATGCTTCCTATTGGACACCTCACACACCCTTGTGCAACATGGCTGTGTAATTGTGAACTTAGCCACAGCACTGCTGTTCAGGTACGGCATGCTAGGCAGTGGTCCTAGCACACTTTAGTGGCCTTGAGTGACCACATGATGCATGATGATGATGGCTAATGGTACTACACCCCATACTGTTACAATGGCCATGTCCAGGACTGGTATCCCAATCACGTATACATGCACCACTCATCCTGTGTGTGTACATAGCATGCATGTGCTACACTGGTGTCCACAATTATCTGCTACAGACACAGACACTGCAATCAGACATGAAAATCCATGTGACACACAGATAACACACGCAGCCATGGTATGTATACCTGTGTGTTATGGTGCACAGGACATTGCAGAGCTTATAATACTTGCACAGAAATGTCGTGTCCTTGTACACATTGTGTTTGAGGGTGTAGGCAATCACTGAACATGTACACACATGCACCACAGCCATGTACACTGTCATTAACTATGGCGGTCTACACTCACACTGCATGGACTTGATCAACACTTATTCTGCATGCTGACACATGTGCGTGACTGTTTGCCTTGTGATACCGTCACTCACCTTCAACCAGTATTGAGTATGATTTGGATTTCTGTTGTATGTGTGTATCTGCTGTAGTGAGGAGTGTGCATGTGTTCCTGTGTTCCTGTGTGCATGTGTGCCTGCGTGCCTGTGTTCATGTATGCAAGTGTTCATGTGTGCATGTGCAGACCGTAATGTGCGTTTCCTGTCTTCCTCTCACAGGTGCGGAGGTAGGGCTTGGTGAAAGCAGCAGGCGACCTGAAGCCACTGCCACGGATAGTGGTGATGATGACACATGTATTTTGGCACAGGGAGATTTGACAGGGTCTGTCATTGGTCCACCAATCGACAGTACACAGCGTTCAACCCCATCTATGTGCACACTGATACTGCCATTACATCCCTCACCACCAATGGCCATAAGGGAGGTCTTAAGATGACCACTATGTTTTGGGCTGTAATGCAGGCTCAGGCACGTATGGAACGGTACACCAGGCAGGGACTTAGGGCGCAGAGGGCACATAACACCGCCATCAATGACAGCATCCGTGACCTTGCCGGTGCCATCCGGACATACACCGAGGTCATTGACAGACATTGGGGGGGGGGAGACAATAGATGCCCTCCACAACATGTCTTCCTCGAGCCAGGACCATGCTGGACAGTTGCGACGTCGACGTGGATGCATGCCAGCAACAGCTGGCAGTGGTTGCGGACAGCTCACAGCCGTTCCCGTAGTGGCAGTACCAGCCCCAGCAATGCTGGGGCTGGCCTGTCCATTATCCGTCCCAGTAGACCATGTGCACATGGCTCTGGCCAGTCCCAGCAGGGACATGGGTCCAGTCGTCATACCTCTGCCTCTGATGACAGTACCCAGTCAGGGTTGGTACCCGATACCGTCCGTAGCACCCCTGCCAGGTACAGGCACTGTGTCCGTGGCTAGATACATTGATCTGTACAGCCAAGCAGGTACAGTCTGTGGCTGTCCCACAAACCACCGTATATGGCAGCCACATGGTGGAGCTGTGTGCATGCAGACACACACACATTAAGCAAACAACTAGGGCTCACACATACATTACATCAACATTGGCCCATGCTGTACTGTTGTCCCTCACACACACACACATACACACACACACACACACACACACACACACACACACACACACACACACACACACACACACACGTCGATTGGATGGGTCAATGTCAGGCTCTGGCAAACAACAAAACGCCCTGTGCATATGATGATACCTGTGCCGCCTCCTGTCATCTGCATTATCTATGGAGGGACAGGCTAACATGGTGCTGATGCACAGGGTGACACTATAGCAGTGTAGCAATAATAGCGAGTTGTCAACAAGGAAGTCTAACTACATCCTTGTAGGTATATCTGAGCAGACATTATGCATCAAAGCTCTGATCGTCAATGTAGCATTGTTTACACCACTGTTAGGTCTGAGTATGTATTATCCAACCATATGCCACTTGGCTGATGTGTTGCCAGCATGTGTTAGCAAGTGGACAGTACGTGTGTGATGTGTGCAGTACAGATTAGCAAGTGTACATCTGTGAACATGGTGGGTGCGCACTGTCTGGATGTACGTGCATAGTGGACACATGGGACGTGTGGCATACCCTGTCGTACACATTAACATCCCATTGCATCTTTCAATGGCCAGTATGCATTCTACTACAGTTATGTACTAACATGGGTAAACGTGTGTATGACATGGGTTGACACTATGCTGCGGGTGATACCATTAATATCAGTCAATGATTTGCAGTCTGGTAGTATATACAATCTCAACAGCATAACTATAAGCAATCATTGGATGATGTCCTGACAAATGACACACAGTAGTAGGGAACCCAGTATCAATTGGATCCTTCCGGTGCTACACTATAACACTAACCAGTGGTGATGACCGCCACCCATTACTGTGACCACACCTGTGTGTCATATAGCCCCCTTATGTACATGCAGACACACTAGGGATGTGTCCATCCAAATCTGGGAATGCATGGAATGGCCTACAATGCATTCCCTGGATGGGACGCATATCCTACACAAGGGTATCATACACGCAGATACCTGTTGTGATACATGCTGTATAGCAGTAAGCCGACTATGGCATAGTCATCCTCATGTACTATACATACTATCTCGTCAGTACCACACCGGTGGTAGCCCTCAACATGTATGTTGGGTACCATTGTGTACATACAGATCCATGTTATGTCATGTGTCCCTTGGTATCCATATATCCATAGGTATTGTGGAGTCCCAAGGTGTATCACAGACATTAGAGGCCTGAATGCTTATCCACAAGGCAGTCGTTTACCTATAAAGACTGTCCATTCTTGGCAGACTTTGTTGTGTATGACCATGTCTGACATATACCCCAGGCATATACCCTCACTCACACTACTCTTAAGTAACTGTCATGGGTGTGTGTGCCACAGATGACCTTGGCCACAGAACACGACAGTGGACGGAAATGTCACATACATACATATGTGACCTACGATCTGAGTAGCAGCGGCACAACCTGTCAATGGAAACAAATGTATTCATGTAGTATGCAGGCTTCACACCTATGTACTGATTGAGGGGACATGTACACATATATATTTGCCACGCAGATACCTGATGTCTGCAATGCACTTACTGTTGTCATCATACTATGTCATACCATAATAAAAGCAAAACCCACACCGTGTTGACCAACAGTGACACACACACACAGTCAGCATTTGCAGGATTCAAACCCCTACCTATGTTATGATACTGGAAAGAGACGCATTAACATGGCACGCTATTTGCTTTACTGGCTGGTTTCCCTTCTCCTGCTGTATTTATAGGATGGTGACATCATCAGACTGGACATGGTGATGTGTGTACACTTTGTTTTATGCCATTCCAGGAATGGTCCATGTGGGTCAGCAGGTGTCAACAGCTTGAACATGACCTCAGTATCCTTACCTTGTGTGATCTGTGGACACATTGACATTCCGTCATATGTCAACACATATTTATGCACAGCTTCTTGGTTTTGTGCATACTACATGTCTAGGATGTTGATAAAGGGCTATTCAAAGTCTATGTGACACATGTGTAGATGTGTTCATTGATGTATGTCCTGGGTGGCTGCCTTGCAAACAGTCTAGCATGTTTGGGAACCATGATCCGCACATGAACATACCACAGTTGGTAGGGTTGTGTGTGTGTCAGCTTCCAATAGCTCTGTTTATGACTGCAACCATGATGGACTCCATGACCTTGCAGATCAGACCTCATAGGCATACTGGACTTGACTTCCCATGGTTTGTTGTGCACTAACACTCGTGGGAAGTGCCATATGTAGCTGTGACACATTCAACGGTTCCACATCCTGTGTAGGGGGGTGCGGCTCAGCTGACTGTTCAGGTGCATGATCTGTTTGTTCTGTAGTTAGTGCAGGACACATATTGGGAATCAATGTATTCCACCTGCTGCCATGCTTTTGGCAGTGGGGGTAGCTGCTCATCCATTCTACATGTGATATCTCCTGGTATGATGATGTGGACTATTGTCAGTGGGGGATGGGTAATGTACATATGGGCCTGTCTGTCATGATGTCGGCACTGACACTCCGGTACAGTTGGCCCTGACTCAGGACATATATGGGTGTACACTGATATTTATGACATAGCTGAAGGAGGTGTCATGATTCAATCTGGACTCCTTCTCAGCTCCTCTTTACAAAACACTAACGAACATGAGCATTAATCCCTGTTATACTCTTTTACACGCTTAACACCCTACTGATCCTTTGTGATCAGGCTACAGAGTATGTCATGATAATATCCTGGCATGTCCAGGGGTCGGTTTTGTGTGTACTCTTCAGTCCAGCTGGTGGATATTGTGATATTGACACAATGTCACATCTGCCTCGTACACAGACAACCCTCTCCTCCTCCCGACAAACTCAGATATATGTGTGAGATGCATCTATATAGACATACAGGGAGCTGAACTCTCTCGACCCATGACTGGCACAGTCTATCAGGTGGTAAAGGTAACCACACACACCACATATCAGTCTCACATATCCTCTAGCAACAGCACTCAGACCACATTAGCACACACTGACCTACTCAGGTGCTGTAAATGTACACTACCTAAACAGCAGAGACCTCCAAAGCAGACACACAAACTCCTGCTACCCCACTACAATACCCACATATCACAAAGTTCACAATGTCAGTGTGCCACACAGTCACTGCCCTTCGGGCTACACAACACACCTAATACACTTGTAATAGGCGACACTTATGTTCAGACACACTGACGTACCACTCACCAGCCTTGACAAGGGAATAGTCACTTTGGGCTGTCTGTTGGGTGCCAGGATCTGCCGTATAACACAGGCAGTCAGGTCACTCCAAAGCAAGTACAAGACTGGCACCATCATTGTCCATGCTGGTGTGTGTAACCTCAGACGTTACTCCCTGGACCACATGACATGATACATGGAGGTACACTCTGATCAGGTAGCCCAGGCCAGTATGACCCTGGCCTTGTCTAGCATCTTACACCCACCAATTATGATGTCACAGTATACGGACACACATATCACATTTAACAGTTGGCTAACAAATTTGTTTCATTCATAGGGGATACAGTGTCTGTCAGCGTATGGTGACATGCTCAACATGCCACGTAGCTTCACTATGGACAGCTTGCACCTGTCACCCTTGGACTTTGGTATGCTGGCTAAGGCTCTTGCTACCAACAGAGTGCTTTTTTTAAGCAGGGCTCAGAAGACAAACCCACCTCCATAGACATTACAGGTTAAATGAAACTAAGGATAATGCTGCTCAACAACAGTTGTGCTAACCTCATACTGTGGCCACTCAGGACTCTCCTCAGTATGGAGGAGAGCAATATCTGTGCACTGACAGACACCTGGTTCAGGCTCGCTTATGCACACCAGCACTACCAGGTTATGTTTCATACCATGTTGTCTGACAACAAGACTTGGAACAGACAACACAACTAGGGGGAGTATCCATATACATCACAGATACACACCTCCAGGTTAGCAGCACTGCACAAAGCATCACAGACCATACATATACAACTACCATTGTGCAATACTGCCTTTCAGTTTGTTGCCTGCTACAGAAAACACTCCCAAACTCAGGAACCACACTCGGCTTTTGTGGAAACTATGGAGAATATGAAGGTCTCCACAGACACCATTATATTGTATGACTTCATATACACACATATTGACTGGGGATACTACTCAAGCCCCGACAACCTCACCCAACAGTCACTACAATTTTTGAACTCATATGCTTTGGCACAACCAGTCAGCACAGCCACAAGGGAGAATACATATTGGACCTGCTCATCACCAACATGGGGACTCTATATTCCACACCAGTGATATACCCCTCATTGGTAAGGTCAGAACATACATGTATCTCACAGGACATACATATACCCTCCACACACCCATCCTGGGTAATCTTGGTGAACTTCTCATGAGCCAACATCTCACTTCACCGAAGCAAGGTGGTATCCTTCAGAGATCCTGAGACAGTGGCATATACGGCTCACACTGCTGCATCCTTTACATACACATTCTATGGACACCTAGTGGACTGCATGGATTGTGCTATCCCAAATAACAACAAGACCCACTACTACAATGGCAGCGGACCTGTCTGGTAGACCCCAGCCATTAAGCTGTACAACGTCAGAAGGACGCTACTACATGATAGAGCACAATCCCAGACTGGGAAGGCATCTGTGATCTGTACTAGCAGACAGCTACAATCACTCATGGACTTTTCTAAGGGCCGCTTCTACCAGACAATTGCATCTGACACCTAGGACTATCACACGTCCTTCTTCAGTTATGTCAGGAACCCGGGTGGACACTCACTGATATGCTGTGAGTTACTGCATACTGACAAAACCTACCCTGAACCCACTGGCATTGCCTACATCCTGGCAAACAGGTTCAGTGCAGATGTCTCCCACCCATCCCCCCTAAGGAGCAACTATGCATCCCAACAGAGTATAACCTCCCTGACATCACACAGTAACAGGTGAGTGCTGCCCTCCCCACACCGTACATCACAGTATCAATGTGACCAGATGGTGTCCCAGCCTGCATCATACACTAGCATCATGACAAACGCAACCTTCACATTACATCACTGTTCAATATCGGAGTTAACACAGGATATGTACTCAAGGAATGGTGTACTGCGACAGTGGTCTCGCTCCACAGAGTTGGTGCCACAACGGACCACAGACAATATTGCCCTATAAGCCTATGTAGCCTGTTCTGCAAAGCTATGGAGCATATTGTCATAGGACTCCTACACATAGACATCGGGAACCTACAGACACTGTGTCCTACTCATTTCAGCATTGTAGTGGGCAGATCTTGCCTCTTGAACTTGTAGGTATTCTTTAAATGGCTAACAGGTCCATCGACATAGGGACGGCTATCCGCACAGCCTACCTGAACCTTGCAAAACCATTCAACACAATAACCCAATAATTATGCATAGGCACACCAGTGTCAATTTGGGCACATATCTCACACAATGGATTGATACCTAGATCAGGGATAGCACCCACATGGTCAGAATTGCAGGTGCCATGTCTGACTATACACCAGTTACACATGGCATCCCACACAGCTTGGTCCTAGGATCTCTCTTGTTCACTATATATTTGTCTTACGTACAGGCTATCACAGGGGGAATATGGCTGAACATGTTTGCACCTGACTGCAAACTGGGTGCCATGATCAACTCACCAGCTGCCACATGCATACTCAATCAGGGTCTCACAGAGATGGATGACTGGTGCCTGAGCCATGGCCTACAGCTAAATGCCATTAGTTGCATAGTCATCTTCTTTGGGAGTAACAACATGCCCACACATTACCACACAGGTAGTACTCCATTACATACGGTAGGAGTTGTTAGGGGTTTGGAGACATCACTTGTTCGTATTGTCGCCTTTAACATTCACGTTGCCAAAGTGGTTGGACACACCTTCTGTGTGTGCCACCTTATCCCATATGGTTTCACATCTAGATTGAGTGAGATCATTGTGCCCCTATACTCATCACATCCATGCTTGGTTACAATGCCACATTTGGGGTGTACCCGACACCTGCAGCAACTGTACTGGCCACGGACGGCCCTCACCAAGCAGATCTAGGGACTCACACAGATGCCCTGCATAGTTCAGATGCAGTAACTCCAGCTGTACTCAGTCGCTTACCACCTACTCAGATATGATGTCTGCCTGTTGTTTACAGGTATACCCAAACCAGAATTACTGAACATGCCCCACCTCAGGATATCCAACTCCCTTGGAGCTACACACTGCAGGGACATATACCTCAGCACAGATGTTAATAGGACATTGTGGAGGGACAGATTCTTATCCCAGAGGCTCCTCTCACTACAGAATGTGATCCCAGTTTCACATAGGCAGAGCCACCCACTGACCACCTACTGGAGACATCTTGATGACTACTGTATGGGTGATTGTATATTTACCCCTGGGATATATTCTGTGCCCCTGCTAGACAGAGGCACACTAGCATAAACGTACATGGGCTATCTTGTGTGACCTACTATTCACAAACACAGTGTAGTAATCTGACAGGGTTGTGAATGCCAAACACACTCTGGCTAGGCTTGTACATGCCCTAGGGCAGATAGCCTAGTATCAACCTCTGAACCTATGCTAATGTTCAAGATGCACAATGTTTATTGCTGATACTGTTTGCAGGTCTTTATCATCTTTGCTTTACCAGTTTCCATGAAGAACTTCAGTATCTGCAGAACATATTTGATTATGACAGGGTTCCACTATATTATAGATGTGTATGTTGTCATATAACTGTGTGCACAGGGCAGACTGCTGTATAGTGACAGGTTCCTGGGTTAACACATGCAACTGCCAGATGTGCGTGGCCCACTGCTGTACTCAGACATGGCCTAAGTGTGTGAGCATGCCCAGTTCTGACATTCCATGTTTTGTTGACCGACATTAGTCTCATTTATTCAAGTGTGTGAGCATGCCCAGTGTGACCCTTCAGTATGTTGCTATCTGAGATCCACTACATTTGCTGATGTGTGCGAACATGACCAATATTAACATTTATACTGTGCGTGTTGGAAGTCAGGTTCTGTTCTCACTGCAGGACTCACCTTTGTGTCATAAATCAACAAGGATTATGCTGTGCCTGCAGGGTTTCCATGGAATACTTGGCATAGACTTATCAACATTCCGTCATACAGGTGGACCACTGCAATACTGTCATGGTTTAGTGGTTCAGTACTTTGGCTATAGTGCACAGTTATCTTGGGTTCGAGGCCTATCACTGCTTTATATTTTCATACTGAGCAGACCAGACTGCTTAAGGGCCTGTTAAGCAAATATGAGCATGTTGGCTTTAGTTCAGCTACCAGGCTTGTCCGACATTGCTCAATATTCACCAACATTGCTGGACGTTGCCCAATATTACTGAACATTGACCACAGTTGTGCTAGTTGGTGTGTGCGATTTTGTTTGTGTATACTACATGGTGGTAATTGCTGTTTAGCACTGCTTTACATTGCTTAACACATGGCATTCATGCCTTAGGTGGTACTGCAGGGCTGCCTATGTCGGATGCACATACTACACTCCCTGCACATGTTTGGAAGCAGGTAGTGTCAACTTAGGCATCCCTTTTACTTTATGTGCGAGTCAGAGTGGGGTATCATTTCCAGAGTTCCTACTGAGCCAGTGTATGTGCTATGCGTTGCCTCTTTGCCAAGGCCAAAGCATACTGGACACGCCTCCTTCTGCCTACTGGGGCAGGCTCAGGTTGTTCCTCCTCCGAGTCACGCTCTGCCTGTGATGGCCTTGGCAATGGTGGGGGGCTGTTTGGCCTATGCTGGTCCTGCTGCAGCTGTTTTTGCAGGATCATATTGTGTAGCATAGCACATACCATGACAATTTGGGTACATATAGTTGCTGAGTACTGCAAAGCTCCACCAGATGTGTCCAGGCACTGGAACCGTGACTTGAGCAGCCCAAACACACGCTCTATTACATTACGTGTTTGTGCGTGTGCCTCATTATGGCATTCCTGTTCAGGTGTGTGCGCGTTTCTGATGGGTGTCATCAGCCACGGCTCCAGTGCATAGCCATCATCCCCCACTAGGTGACCATGTGGGATGTTCTCATTGGCAAATGTCTGGTACAGCTGCGTCAGATGCCAGATATGGGAATCATGGTAGTTCCAGTGCAGCCTGCACACAAATTCAGTATTATGCCCTGGGCATCACACACGACCTGGCAGTTGATGGAGGGGAAGCCCTTGCGGTTGAAGTAGATCCTACCCCGCTCGCCGGCTGGTGCTTTGATGCATACGTGCTTGCAGTCTATTGCACCCACTACCTCAGGGTATTCCGCTATTTGCTGGAAGAGACGCATATTGCTGGCCAATACCTCACGGGAATTGGGGAAATATACATGATCACCGACATGTGCTGACATGGCATCCAGGAACTGGTGTAGTACCCTGGATGCTGATGCCTGTGATATCCCCATCATATCACCAGTTGGTCTCTGGAAGGTACCTGTTGCTAATATTCTTAGGCCAACACATACCTTGGTTTCCACTGGGATGGGTTCCCTTCTGTTAGTTCTGTGTGTGAGGCGTGGGCTGCACAGCTCAACAATTTGCTGCAGGAGGTCTCTGTCCACTCTATAGTGCTCCACTATCGCCAGCTCATGTAGCCCCTGGTAGGTTACCCTGGGCCTGTACACTCTTCTCCGTCTCCTCACTGTGGGTTGTCCAGCAGCATTCCCATTGTCATCACCCTCAGCATGTTGCATATGTCGCCTTATAACAGCAATGGCAGCCCCTAACATTTCTTTGTCTCAGTAAAGCTTTTTCAGTTTTCACTTCTATTAGCTTACTGCAGTGTCTGTTGTGAGAAACATAATGGACTGTTGTTGGCAGAGGTTTAAGTGCTAGGCTGGGCTGGGCTAGTGTACTGCCTGTGTAATTGCCTGATTCTGATTGTTTTCACCTGCTAGCTCTGCTAGTACTCCCTGGTAGCTTCCTACTATTTGTTGTGCTTCCTATTTCCTTTCTGTTTCTTCAGGCGGGAGCGCCACGCACACAAGCGCAAACACACGCACAGCAGCTAACATGCATGCACGCATGCTTACACGGACTAAAACTTGCTTATTCGGGTTAAAACGCACGTACACCAGTGCAAACATGCTTACAACTCTTTAAACAGCCTTATACATGCTTACTCGGGCTTAAACGCGCTCACTCACGCTTACATGCATGCACTCTGTCTTACTCTGGTTTACAGGCGCGCGCATGCACGCTCAGCAAGAAACTTTGGTGTTATCCACAGTATACACCTTCCATTTCTTGGCTTTCCCTAGCCTACCTGTTTACACACCTCTTTCCATGATGTCTAAATGACAGCGGACACATGTCACTCTGCTCCAATGAGCTTCGCTTCTTTCATACATACCCCCCTTGTGATGTCACCTATCTTCTACTCTGTTATTCCCCATATCCTACTCCTACACTCCACTGACTGTGCTCATTTGCTATGTAAACTAGCGATTCACTATCCTAACACTCATTTACATAGGATTGCCTACTAATGCTTGGTTACATGTCTTAGACTGAGCTTCCCCCCTTAGCAACCTCTACTCGGTGGCCATCTTGTCTTCAGCCTGCCATTCCCTTGCATTGTACATTACCACTTTCAATAAAATCCACATTTGTGGGTTTTAATTTATAGTATTCGGTGTTTTACAGCGCAGCTCATTTGCGCTGCGCTACGCTTAAACATTGTAAATCGGCGAAAAAAATATATATATATTTTAATTTTGCATCAGGGAACATTTCCAATGGCTGTATATTTGGCCATTGGCATGCTTCCTGCACTGGATGCAACCTTTATATGGAGCTGTCACGGCTCCGTTTTGCTATTTGCAGAACGGTACTCAGTTGTCAACTGAGTACATTTCTGCAAATAACACTGCTCTTACTCGGACAGGTTCGGGTTTCCTGAATCGCAAATCTACCTCATTTGCATGCCTTTCACCTGCAATTGAGGTGATTTGCATGTCCCAGCCCTGTCCGTGTAAGAGCCGTTTTAGGAGCTCTCTTACACGTCCCTACATCCAGCGTTCCTGGATCACTCGTCGGACATGATGGCTGCATGGAGTCTTACTCTACTCTTAGACTCCGTGCAAGCCATCATGAATCCGGCCCTATGTCTTAAGTGATTTAATAAAAGTGTTTAAAAAACTGAAGCAACCCAGTATGCTGACCCACTTCAACTAAAATGCAGTGTTCTGCCATTTAACTGATGTACAAAGCAACTGAAACACCACAGGAAAGAGCATGCTAAAAAGTAAAAGTGGCTTACCTGCATTTCATTAAAAGAACGAATGGAAGAGTTTAAGGGAAACAAGAATGAATCATCTGTCAATTTTAAGATTGGATGACTTACCTTCAACTTATCAAGATATGTCTTGTGTTGATTCCAGGTATCTTTGAACTTCACATGGTCTGGGGCACCTTTGTAATGTTCTACTAGCAGGGCCTGCAACAACAAGCCATGATGAAGACAGTGTAACTTTCAGTACACACCACATGACAATATACCACCTCCCATTCACACTTAGTTTTCAACAGACAATCATTCTCCTCTCCTGTCATTAATTAATACAGTAGCAAATCATGATACTGCTGTCACAACCGAACTGCTTCAGCATTCCCTAAACGGCAGTACAAACCTGTCTGAATACTCCAAGTAACAGATGTTCCAACATCTGAGGATTTAATCAAAGCAACAAAATGGCAAGTGGCTCTGCACTTCTGTATTGTCATTTAAAATTCTTATAAAACGTTGACAAGTGATAAGAACACCACAAAAGAAAGGTGTTCAATATTTGGTAAGAATCAAACCCAGAGCCTGAAGAGACACATTAAATGAATTTCCAAAGTCTAAAAACACTATCACAAGACCAATGATCAATAAATCTTTTGAATATATTGAGACTAGGGGCCTTCCTGATTTCTGTAGGGAAATCATTCCACAACTTCCAGCCTTGTGACGGAAAGAGCTTTTCCCCAAGGAAAGTAACACACTGACATATTTACAAAAACAATATTTCTGATACCCTGACTGTGCTGAATAAATGCAAGAGGCAATGTGACTGATAATACAGTATTATTTAAACATTTATACCAGGCAGCATAAATCTTGGTTCCAGATGATTGTCACTGCTAAAGTGACACCCTGGACTCCATGTGCAAAAATAGGAAAAAGAGGTTGTGGGCGGATGGTTCAATGAATACAAGAATCAGATCCCTTCCAATGAATCTATAATGTAATAGATACACAGACAGATGTTCAGTTCTGATCTGTTTCTATAACTGCTATTCTCAACATCATCAAACTGTTTTGTAAAATACTTCCGAGTTCTTCCCAGTCTAGACTTTGGGAACACCTTCAGTCTGTCTTGTAAAATACTTCTGTGTTTTTTCCAGTCTGGATATTTGGGTACAGTTGTAAACACAATTTGCCAGGGTACAGCTATATATAAACAGTTTCTCCCCTGAAAGCTTCCACACCTGTATACATTTACCTTACAAAACGTATAACTGCAAAAGAAAAAAATATATACCTCTGATTGTCTACTGTACGAAATGTTAATCACTAGCATGATCTGCTGTTGTATGTATATATGCTATAGGTATGTTTGTTAATAATTAGCATGTTGTCCTGATGTGTATATATGCCATATGTATGTATGTTCTACTTCTTTTTACTCTCATGTAATGTATTGTAATATGGAGCTTTTCTCCCCGGGCCTCCACTGAAAATGGACCTGTGTCCAGTCGGACTTTCCTGGTAAACAAATGCAAAATAAAATAAATAAAATAAAACAAGCAGCACTACAATATTCTATAAGCAATCTTACTACACCCTTGTAAAGGGGGTTTACAATTATTTCATCATGACTAGAGATACTAAGTAGAAAGCTTCTAATAACAGAGTACCACTTTATTGCAAATATTAAATTGTCTTTATTTTTTTCTGCCGTCCACCACCAAGTCCAAATCCCTGATTTTGGCCTCACTACTTATATTTATTTATTTATCTTTATTTTACATTTGTTGACCGAGCTAGCCCAACTGGATACATGTCCATTTTCAGTACAGGCCCGGGGAGATAAGCTCCATTAAGCTAAGTAGATTGCAAAGTGGGTCTATATCACATTATCGAACATCCAAAATATCGAACACCATAAGCTCAAACTTGGAAGTTCGAAATGTGATATAATTAAACCTCAGAACAGTGAATTTTTTCCCAGGGAAAAAACATAGTAGGTAGCTTTCAAATTCTACAGTCCAAGTGAGAGAGTAGCAAATATATACATGGTAGAGGAGTTATTTTGTGGGTTTGTACTCTGGGATAGTTTCCCAGGAAGACTAGGCTAGAAATAGCATTCAGTAAGCTAGTGGCCCAACTAACTGAGGTCAGGAAAGAGGCATGCGCAGAGGCCCGAAAAAGATAGAGATAAGGACATGGAAAGAAGGAGGTTGTTAGTAAGGGTTAGGACATGGATGTAGCCATTCAGTTTTAAGGAATGTTTTTAGTTGCTTCTTGAAAAGTGTTGTTGAAGAAAGAGATGATAGTTCACTGGAAAGCCTGTTCCAAATTTTTCACACAAAGGCAGAGAAAAGACAGTCATCTGATTTATTGTTGGCTTTATGGGTGGTTAATAGTAATTTATTAGCTGAGCGTAACATTGTGGTGACTGTCTTTTCTCTAACTATGTGGGAAAATTTGGAACAGGCTTCCCAGTGTACTATCATCTCTTTTTTCTTTTCAAGAAGCAACTAAAAACATTATAGAAATATTATCCAAGGCATAAGGAAAACCAGGATTATTCAACCCACAGGCATTAAAGTTTTGGGATTAATAATGTATTAAATCATCTGAGTAACTTCTTGCTGTAAAAAATTACCCTATCTAAAAATGACAGGTTACGTGTCAAGACAAGCATACTAAGAGAAAGCACAATGCTTATTGTTTCTCTTGTTACATCTTAAAAGTGGGTGTTTACCAGGTATTACAGCCACCACCACTTTCTTCCAAGGTGTTGGTGCTTCTCCTCCTCTTAAAATACTGTTAAACCAAACCTTCCGGATCTTTATCAGTTTTTTTCCCTCCTATCCTCCAAACTGCCACAGGAATATCATCTATTAGGTTCATATGTTGGTACTAGGCTATCGGCCCTAGGGCCTATGCAAGCCTAGCCATAACAATTCCCTGGATATTTCTTCCCGCAATATTTACTTCTCTGGACCCCTGTCTAGCAAGGTGACTGACATGATCCCCGTGGTATTTCTTCCCACAATATTTACTTTTTTGGTCCCCTGTCTAGCAGGGCAACTGACATGATCCCCGGGGTGAATTTCCTATCTCCCATCCAATCATCAAGGTTCCTTTTGAAGAGGGCCAATGAGGCGCTCTGCTTGACATGCATGGGCAGTCCATTCCAGAGTATGGAAAGTCTCTGGGTCAGGAACCTATCCCTCCAGTATGTTTTGTTCATTGTGATGACAAGGTTTAGATCCCTGGAGTGTGTGGCTCTGAGGGATTGGGATTTCTTTAAGTGGAACATGTCCAACAGCTCAGGGTTTGACATGGCCTTGTATGTTAAGCAGAGATCACCTCTGAGTAGAAGATATGCCACAGAGTATAGCTGGAGTTTTTTTAGATGGTCATCATATGGCATCTGCTTTAGGCCTGTGATTCTTTTAGTGAGGTATTTCTGTGGCCTTTCCAGCTGCTGCAGATGTCTTGTGAGGTACATACCAAATGGGGCATTACACTCTATAATGGGTCTAATGAGGGATGAATACACAGTGGGACAATGACCTCCTTTTTTCTGGATGAAAATCCCTTAGTGATGAGGTGTGCACATAGGATTTCCTGACTATTGTGGCGATGTGGTTATCGAAAGTGAGACCACTGTCCAGCTGTGTCCCCAAGTCTCTCATCACACTTTCAATGTTTAGTGTCCTGCCACCTATGTGGTAAATCATGGGTACATGTTTTTTCCAAAGGGGATAACTATACATTTCTTGGCATTAAGCTTGAGCCCATGGCTTTGGCACCAGGCATCTGTTTCTTTAAGGCCCTTTTGTAGAATATCCACATTATTTGGGGATTCAATAATGGATCCCAGTTTGCAGTCATCTGCGAACTTTGTTAGCCAGAGTCCCTTAGTGTTGGCCTGTACTTTAAAGTAGATGCTAAACAAGAGTGGTCCCAGGACTGAACCCTGAGGTACTCCACTTGTCTGGAGCTGGATTTGGAGTCAGCTACTTTTACAGTCTGGGTTCTCTCAGCAAGCCAGTTGGCAACCCATCGAGTGACATAGGGATTTATGCCCAGCTTAGTAAGTTTATCTATGATTCCAGAGTGGGGGATGGTGTCGAAGGCC
This sequence comes from Protopterus annectens, assembly GCF_019279795.1. Lineage (NCBI taxonomy): Eukaryota > Metazoa > Chordata > Ceratodontiformes > Protopteridae > Protopterus > Protopterus annectens. Next base: position 38,212,814 of record NC_056747.1, read on the forward strand.
TTGGCGAGGTCCAGATAGGCTGTGTGGACTGCCTTACCCTCGTCCACAGCTCTGGAGACTGATTCGAAGAAGTCAATCAGATTCAGGAGACAAAATCGGCCCTTCACAAACCCAAACTGGGTGGGGTCCAGTGTTTGAAGATTGTCAATGTCTTTGTTTATAAGTTCCATGATAATGCGTTCCATGCCCTTGCAGATCAGGCATGTCAGACTGATGGGACGGTATTTTCTGGGACCCAAGGCAGATCCCCCCTTGTGGAGCGGGATAACTGTAGATGTGTGCCACTCAGTGGGCATGAAGCCTGAGGTGAGGCTATGATTAAATATGACACTTAGGTGAGGTGCCAGTTCATTTTGTATTTCATGTAGTACACAGCCTGGGATGTCATTTGGTCCCATGGATGCTGTATTCTTAGCTTTGGAGAGTGCGGTCCTAGAATATTCCTGGGGACTTTCTTGTGGATTGGTTATACATCAACATTTTTCTCTATTCGCCTCTTATCCTGTTAGTAATTGAGTATCAACTACCTCTAACCTTGGCATATTTCAATTTGTACCTTTTCTTGATTCCCATATTTCTTTGCTTTATACAGACTTTCATAAAATTTCCGAAATATTTCTAGGACCTCTACAGGATCTCATTACCTTCTTTCTTATAGGCTTCCTAAGCTTGGTGACCACCCTTTCTACTTTCTGTTGCCTGAGTTGTCATGCTAAAAGTTTTTGTGTTTTGGAGCTGCTATCAAAAAACAGTTGCTTAACTGCAACCTTTCAAAACTTGTGCATATTGTGATTGTGAAAAACTGAGGGGCTGCCAGCCCAGCCAGATAGAATTTTGTAATAATTCTATGCCACTGTAAATACTAATATGATCCACAGGCTGGTTTCACAAATATAAGAATACTGTGCTATGTGTTAAATGTAACCACAGTGCACCCTGCTGGAAGGAAAGCTGATAAGTACAGAATTTACAACTGTGTAATCTCAAGCTTGGGGACAGGATGTCTAGGCCAGGAAATTCTTTCTATTGTCCTAAGGCAGAGATAATTACTAGGTTTCACATGCAAAGTGTATTTTATTGCTGTGGCTTCCTGGCAGGTGCAGATTACAACAATATGTTGCATTTTAAGTTCTGTGAGCCTGGGAAACAAGCAGAAGTGTTAACAATGATGTAATCTGAAATGACTCAGCAGTATGTGTATTATCAATTACTTTCTCAGAGAGAAAGATTTTGCATTTTGTATTTGTGTCTGAACCTGAACATGTCAGCTCACCAGCAGTTGCTTTGTTCTTTAAGTAGGATCTTAGATCTTAGTATATCTCTTAGAGATTGATAGGAATATAGCCAGATTAGTCTAGCTGTTTTCTATATTTATGTCAGACTGTCCTCTGATGTTGTTTTAAAGTATTTCCTGTAATTTCTGAACTCTCTAATGTCCATTTTGTTGAATTAACAAGTATTGTCTTGTGTTTTTAGTATTTATTAAATATATTTAAACCTTTTAACTGTGGCTGTTTTGTGTAGAGATAATTTAAGCTGTTAGAGTACTTGCATGTATTTGTTGATACTGTATAAGCCACTCCTGAACAGCCTTCAAGTCTCAGTCACACTTACCAATTGGATAACATCAACATTGCACTGCAGAATTGGACACCCTTTGGTAAGGGCCTTTTATAGTAGCTGATAAGAGTAGTTGGTGGCAGTGATTACTACTTCATAGCCTGGGAAGGAGGGGGCACAGTTAGTGAACCTGTGCCAGCCTTCCCCAGGAGTGTCTGTGTGTTTGCATACAAAATCAAATCTCAAAGTGTGTGTGTGTGTGTGTGTGTGTGTGTGTGTGTGTGTGTGTGTGTGTGTGTGTGTGTGTGTGTGCGCGCGCGCGAGAGCTACTTGGGCAGGGACACGAAGCACTGGTTGGACAGAGAGGGTACAGGAGGTTTTGACTTGACTACTCTGCTGAGATCTGAACCCTATAGCTGTGCCAGTGGTGAGTCTTATTGGGGATCTGGAGAGAAAGGGAGAAACCAACCCCAGACTGACTGAGATCTCTGTGTGCTCTTAAGCTAAATTGTACTTTACTTTGTGTGTACTTGTTATCCTCCCAATGTGGACGCCCCTCACTGGAGTTAGTGGCGAGGATGGAGTCTCCTTGATTACTGGGCCAGTGCATGGGCATCACACACATTATTGAGGTAATCCCTTATCTTCTATTTAGCATTCTGCACTTGCTGTTCTTCTTGTTCAGTGAGATTCCTCCTGTTCTGCAATACTTTAACATTTGTCAGTCCCTCTACATAAGTCTTGTTACTTCTTCCCTATCTCTCCCTTTCTTTTATTTCCAACCTGACTTTAAACCCCACTTTAATTTGATCCTACTCCCTAGCTATATTTTCAAAAGAAATTTCTATCTTCTCTAATAGCTCCTGAATAATTTCCACTACCAATTCCACAATTTCCTTTCTTTTCAGCAAATAGGAAAGTGCCAGTGTCTCATTTTTATTTTATTACGTTGCATTTTTATATTTTTAGTTATTATTGGCGCATGATCTGAAATTGATTGAATGTGTATCAAAACTTTCAATTAAATGTACGCTTTCCTGTGAAACGTAAGTTCTGTCTAGCCAAGCCCAGTTTTCGTATATTGGGGAATAATATGTAAATTCACTCCAAACTCCTACTATTCAATTCACATCTTCCATACCAAATATTTTTCATACATTTCTTCACAAATCTACACTCCTTTGCTATTTTTTCCCCTCCTGGCCCTCCAGACACATCTTCACTGCTGCATTGTTACATCTTAAAGGTGTGGAGGGCCAGGAAAACCTCTTAATTTCACCTCATTAGTTTAATTCAGTATCTGAGCTAAAGGTATCCAGATACACTGATGGAAATGAGTTACAAACCTATAGGTGAGAAGCCCTCTAAGGCATACCTCATTGCTGGGCACACTATTACTTTCACTGATTTGCCTTTGTTAACTGGGTAGATGGGCTGGTCTGTGGACCTTTTTCATCCACACCTGGCACTCAGGCAAGTACTTGAATACATTAAAAACATTATAAATCCATACAATGCACAGCATACTTATACAAGTGTGTGTGTGTGTGTGTGTTTATGGGGACATCTAAATGGTCACTTGTCATTCTGCTGAAATGCATTCTAAGATGAGTAATCTAAATGAAAGGAATGCATTAAGAACAGAATGATCAGGAGACCACTATTTTTCTGAGATCGCAGAATACCAGTCATAGGGGAATTTTTCCCCTTATAGTGTGATCTCACATTTGCTATATTAAGTAGCAGGGGGAGTGAGGGATGTAGCCCTCCACAAAAACACTTGTTTTAGGTTATCCCCCCCAAAGAAGTAAGTTTTTCAGATAGTTTAGTTTGCTAAAACAGACTGTTAATCATACATTTTATATATATATATATATATATATATATATATATATATATATATATATATATATATATGGGACTACTTTCATTTATCAAAATTGCACTTACTTGAAATTTAGAATCCCGAGACACCTTCTTCGAAAGATGCTTTATTCGAAACCTCGGACCACCGAAATTTTAGGCAGGGTAAACAACCACTTGGCCACCAGGGCAACATAAAACAATGGAACATATTTAAACCCACCCAAGTGTGCTGTGCCCCCACACCCCCCCCTTAACTAAATATACAAGATTGCACTACACTGGGGAAAGGGGCAAAGGTCTCCAAGTTGGCCAACTGGTTCTTTACGCTATGTAAAATTTTGATGATCCGAGGCTTCTAATAAAGTGTCTTTCGAATAAGCTCTCTCCAGATTCAAAATTTCGAGTAAGTGTAATTTCAATAAAGGAAGGTAGACCCGTGTGTGTGTATGTATATATATATATATATATATATATATATATATATATATACACATATATACATATACCCATATGCATTCTTTTGTGTGTGTTAATAGCAGCTTCGGTCAAAGCTGGATTCATATGGGACAATTGGTCAAACTCCTGTTTAATCAAACATGTGTTGCAACATCTGTTGTACAATTTGGAGTTGATATATTCAGTGAATGGGAGGCAAGGTGGCTTCCCCAGTGTCAAAATTATGATGCAATGATTACGTAGTTTGGAAAATTAGTTTTTGGAGGTTTGCTGAGACTTTCTGTGCAGTTTGCAGGTTTTAGTTTTGCTGTTGTGTGACCACCCCTCTAAAATTTACTGCTGCTGTATAACCCCTAAATAAATGTAGCTTCCTCTTTGTAGATGGTCATTTTAACAGTAAAGCATAATAAGAGTTCCATAACAACACATTGCAGAGGCACTACAACAGAAGAATGTATCATGTGATTTTACCCCCCGTCAGTAAATATGAAATAGCAGCACCCCCCCCCGAACCCATGACCCATGCAGGGTTAGTAAATCTCAAACTAGTAGCAACTCCACCTGTGAGGAACCCACTACCCATGCAGGGTCAGTAAATGTGAAACTTGTACCATCTTCCCCCCTGTGAGGAACCCATGCCCCATGCAGGGCTACCACTTGGCTATGTAATGACTAAAGTTGCACAAGTCTCTCTAACGTTTGCTGCATTATTCTACAGTCTGTTCAAATCTTACAAGCCACAATTCTGTACAGGGGCAAGTGTTTGTGGTATACCAACAGCTGTGCCTAGTCAGTGTAAAACAAGAACAAATCTATTCCAAGAAAACAATGAAAATATGTAATGGTATAACAGCACCAGAAGTCTACCTAAATACTAAATATCCCACACATTATATGGATATGTATTATTTTATTAACTTTGTGAGTTAACAGGCCAGCTCAACCTTTTTACTGTGCTCACTGTAGCATTTAGGAATTTACAGAAATAAAATATACAAGTTTACAGACTATGCACTCTTGCTTTGCTGCTAATTTTGTAACTACATAAATGGACAGTTAATAAGGCTATATACTGTTTTTTAATTTCTCCAAGTCTTTTGGGTTTCTAATACCATGACAGGAATGGACCCTATTCCTAAGTCAAAGTAGTTCATGAAACTAGTATTGTTTCAGTCTTTGAAGTTAGCCAGAAGTGCTCTTCACAGCACCTGCAATGTGCCCAGTAATGACTCCTCCTGCAATTCGTATGGAGTTGCATATATTGGTAACATTTACAAATACGACTGTAAATTATTTTTATAAGATATGTAGCTCCTACTAGCATTGAAACTGTATGGGTAACATTCTTTCACACTGGCCTTGTTTCTGCCTGCAAATCCTGGTATTTTATGACTCTGTGTCTCTTTGTACATATGGCACTGTTAATCACTGGGTTTAGCAATTTCAGTGATCAATGCTACTTTTGTCTTTTTTTCATAGACAACTATATCTGGTTTTCTCACAGCTATTTTTTGAACAGTTGGCAATGGGTGATCCCATGTAATGTAAACTTAGTCATTTTCTATAATGCTTTGTGGTTCATGTTTCCAGTGTTTTTCATTACTTCATTAGCATAATGTTTGCACAATCCCCAATGCAACAGTCTTGCCACATTATTATGCCTTTCAGTATACAGTCCTTCTGCCATTAGATATCACAATCAGCAACAAGGTGTGCAACTGTTCCCAAAACTGTTTTACAAAACCTACATTTGTCTGTTTCCTCCACCTGTTCAATGGACTTGGGTAAGCCAACGTATATGCATGCCAGTATATTGGGCCATCAATATTAGCCTTTCGTCTTTTGGTTTAAATTCACCTTTCCTTACCCATTTCTGCATTCGATCTTGATCAACATGAAGTTGTTCCAAGAGTTTTCTACACTTGCAACTATATTTATGCATTTTCCACATTTCATGCCTTCTCATCTGATTCTTCACCTTACATTCTTTTTTTATTTTGGCACATTCAGTTGCTGCCTGATTTTTTTATGTACTTCTAGTTTGATTTCCATTCCCAGTTGACATTGATATGCTTCTGCTAAATCAAGCAGGGAAGTCATCTTAGACTTATTTTCCTTTTGTTTCAAAACTTTCACTATGTTCGGATCTTGTGAGGTCAGCAGATACGTATGCAGTCCGACGATTGCAGACCTATACACGTAATCAATTTGGAGGAGGCCCATTCTTCCTTCAGAATGGGGAATATATAGTCTTGGTATACACTGATTTTTACAAATCATTTGAAGAGCATGAAGCATCCTTGTTTTCCTGTCCAACCTATCTAACAACCAAGGAGAACTCTCGTTTATTAAGCGCTTTTTGTCCTTCTTAATAGTAAGAACTTCTTCAGATGCACATGTACACACAGTTACTGTTTAAAACAAATGGGCTTGTAGTCACAACAATCAACCAATAAAATTTCCTTCCCTCACCAAAGACAAAGTTAAAATTAACCCTTTCATTCACCTTTTAAACATACAAGTGCTACTTGCTTTGTTAAAATGTGTTTCTTATAATAAGAGTTATACTTTTCTTATCTAGAAAGACTCAACAATTTTAACAGGCATAACATTGAAGCAATCTTATTCAAACCTAGATGCTGGCATGCATTAACACAAATTTGCCACAATAACTCCAATTTTTCTAGTAATATTGGAAAAGGACCCCCCCCCCCCATAGTCCTACACTAACTGGTCAATCACTCTGAACCTGAAACTGTGAGTTGGGATTTGGGTGTTGTGTCTGGCTAGAGCGTTTACCTGTTTGGCCTTCCTTAGAGTACACATATGCTCATACATACGGTCTTTTAACTTTCACTCAATTTTCCCAATATAATACGCTGGGCATGACTGACACTGTGCCAAATATACAATCATTTTTGAATTACAGTTGTATTTCCTGTCCACAGTAAACTTTTTATTCCTCACCCAAAATGTTACACCCTCCTCAACATGTTCACAATAAGGGCACATACCACATTTATACATCCTCGGATACCCCACTAGACGCGGACCTTGGCTGTATTCCAACAAGTTTAAGTTTTTACCTCTTTTAAAGATGATTTTTAGGTGGTCTGGTAGTTTACTGTTTATTGATGTATCAGTTAACGGTAAATTCAAATTCTTATGTAAAATCTTCCTAATGTGGCTTCTAAGTTAAACGGTGTTATAAAACTAAGTAAATATGAGTTCACATTATTTGGTTCCCCCATTAAAGGAATTGTCTTCTCTTTGGAAATGTATTGTTCCTACTGTAGTGGGTAAACCTCTATTATGAAGAAGGGGCTGATATATCCCACTGTACCTTTTTGTACAGACTTCGACAGAGTCTGGGTATCCACGTTTAAGAAACATGTCACGAAAGTGTTCACAGAACATCATTGTCTTCTGTTACTATCATAGCTGCATGCACTAGCTGACCTTTAACCACAGATCGTTTTTGGTGGTATGGGTGGCAACTAGTGTAGTGCAAGAATGTGTTGGAATATGTCTTCTTCCTATATATATTTTAGCTATATACGACTTAAGATGTTTGTCTTTTCTCAGTTCAGTATCTAAGTAGGAAATAATGTCCTCACTATAGGTGTATGTGAACTGAAGAAACTGTGTAGTTTTATTGAAGTAGTCGACTAAAGCTTGTGCTTTATTCCCCTTTAAAAATTAGGAAGATATTGTCCAAAAACCTCGTGCAAAAATACATTTCTTTTATCTGTGTATGTTTCAAAATATGTTGCAGCTCCCAGTATGCCATTACTAAGTTAGCAAAGCTCACCCCACAAGGCGAGCCCATTGCTACACCTATCTTTTGTAGGAAATATTCACTGTCAAAGGTAATAAAGTTGTTTGCCATTACTATATATAGCAACTCTTCTGCTAAGGTAATCTCTGCCTGGGGTGCCTTGAGGGATCTCAACATAAAGGAGACCCATTCTATACCATTAATGTGTGGAATAGAAGTGCAAAGATCTTTCACATCAATAGTCAGAAAGTTGAAGTTTTCCTTAAATTCTAATTTATCTATCTCAAACAAAAAGATCCAAGAATCTTTACAAATTTGTTTCACTTCTTTGGTGTACTTCTTTAAAATAGTATCGACTACCTTAGCACAAGAATAGGTGATTGAATTCCTGGCATCAACCAATGGTCGCATAGGTGGATTGTTAATGCTCTTGTGAATTTTGGGGATGCCAAACAATAATGGGATTCTGGGGGCTGGCATGGTCAGGTAGCTGTACATGTTAACATCTAGCTTAGCGTCAATAAACAAGTTGTTGACATATGTCCTAATACGACCGTATGCTATATTTAGTTCATTCAGTGACACATTCACATAGGTTTCACTCATTTGTTTCATTCTATTAACATAGTCATTCAGGTCCACAAACATTAACCTGCTCCCCTTATCTGGTTTCATGATTCTCAGGGGCAGTTTCCGCACCTTTTTAACAGCTAGCCATTCTGACCTGTTAGTGCTACAACTGTTATTGACACTTTTTCTTTTAGGCTTATTGTGGTCGAAAAAGTTCTAAAATCAAGTTCACAAATATGTTGAAATAAAGCAACAGTTGGGTGTGTTGGTGGGTTATAAGTACTTTGTATTCTACAAGTAGTTTTAGTAAAATCGCTATTCTCAAATAGCAATTACAAATTTAGTTTCCTAACAGTTTAAAGTCCAAAATGACTTTAGCAATGTCTACTGGGTACAAAAGACAAACCCTTCGCCAAACAGTTCAATAAGTCTGTTTCGACTTCAAACGAGGAGAAGTTGTATACTTTAAAGTCTCCTTTCTATGTTAAAATTATTTTACAGTCATTGTTCCTTGCAAATTCAAAAAACTGAGTTACCTCCTCCATTTGTTCTTCTTGCGTGCGCCTGTTAATACAAATTGAATATGTAAGGGGACAGAGGTTACAGACTGGGAGTTTGTAGGAGTGGTTTGTTTACACCAATAGCTGAAGGGAGATTATTAGTTATTTGATTTAAATATGCAGCATTCATCAGCAAAGCTACTATTTTTATTAAGTAGCTTACACACTTGGAGGTTTGTTGTTTCTAAGCTGCCCTGTCAGCTGCTTTACTTCCTTTCAGAATAGTTTAGTGTTAGAGGTACTACTTCTTTTACCTAAGATAGAGGGCTTTAGCACTACTTGTGGCTGTTCTATTTAACTTCTTTTGCCTAACATAGAGGGCTGTGGCACTATTTGTGGCTGTTCTGGCTAATTTCCTCTAGGTATTACGCACATGGCTATTTAAGGGGGTCTTGCTTTCATACCTTCAATGATTTGTCAAGTTCAAGATAATATTTAAGTGCCTGAGCCCAGAAACTGTACTAATAGTCAACAAAAACAAGAATAAATACAAATAAGACAATCCTAAAACATCAATAAATATTAAATCAAGAGTAAGCTAAACCAAACAAATATGACTTTAATGTATTTTTAAAACCTGCTAACATAACTATACCCTGGAGCCAGCCAGAAAGCAAGTTCCATGACACAAGACATTGATAAACTGTGGAAGCCAAACAAATTACGGTTGCAAAATGGAACAGCAAAGAGATCTTGCAAACTGGAGTGCAAAGGGAGAGCTGGATTGTTGGAGGTCCTGTCGGTATGGTAGACCACGAATGTGAACAGAAAGATAAACCATAACAAGAACCTATAGATTGTAAGCTAGTGCAAACTCTGCAGTGCTAGGGTAATATGGTGATGCCTTTTGTCCCCAGACAGTAGACAAGCTGTAGAGTTTTACACCATCTGTAATTGTGTAAGTTCAAAGTCAGGAAGAGCAGGGTACAATGCATTACAGCAGTCCAGATGGGAGGTTATCAAAGTATGAAAAACAGTAAGCAGGATGCTGGGAGGAACAAAGTGCTTGATATGGGTTATATTCTGCATATGGGAATATGAAGATTTGATGACAACTGAAATTTGGTCCTTAAATGTCCGCCTGTCATCAAAAATCCTATCAGGATCATGCACCTTGGACAAGAAGTTTGTCATGGCAATAAAAAATATCAAGTGACCAAACTGTTTCTCAAAATAGGATTAGCCAACACAGCTACTCCCTTAGAGATATTGAGTTTGAGGTGGAGCTTCTTACTGAATTCAGAGCTGGACACATTCCAGATTGTAGGAGAAGGAAGTAAGGGCTGACACTGAATCTGGAGTGTAGGAGAGGGAAGTAAGGGTTGACATGTATCCAGACTGTAGGAGCCAAAGGTTCCTCGACTTTGTCAACTCTAATGCCTGAACCAGCTGGTTGACACCCCCACCAGGGGCACCAACATCCTGGACCTGGTGCTTACAAATATGGGAGACCACTGTAGCTCCCCCACTATGAGTTCATCCCTAGTGAGATCTGACCACAACTCAGTCTCATTTGAGGTAACTATCACGCCTGAACTGGTAGTTAATGGTAAAACATACACTGAGCCGGTGGACACAGCTAACCCGCTAGCCAACAGGTTTGATGAAAACTTCGCTCCCCCGTCCCCGCCACACGTACTTCATGACATCCCTAACACCTGTACCCTACCTTGCATCTCTAAAGAGCAGATTGTAAACGTCCTCTCTAAGGCCAAAAATACAGCATCAATGGAACCTGATAACATCCCAGGCTATGTCCTACATAGGCTCAAACAAGAATTAGCATCACCATTGGCCACTCTCTTCAATCACAACCTTAGCACCAGCTTCATCCCAGCTGAATCGAAAACAGCCACCATTATTCCCCTGCACAAAGGTGGTGCTTCTACTGACCCTGGGAACTACAGGCCTATTAGCCTGACTACCCTTATCTGCAAGGCCATGAAGAGAATCATCATGGACGTTATCAACAAAGATACAGGTAATCTCCAAACACTAGATCCTGCCCAGGTTTGATTTGTCAAGGGGAGATCATGCTTGTTAAACCTGGTGGGCTTCTTCGAGACAGTCACAAGGGCCCTGGACAAGGGGAAATCTGTGCATACAGCCTACCTAGACCTGGCCAAGGCATCTGACATGGTTCCTCATGCAGGCATCATTGACAAACTCTCCCAGCTAGACATCAACCTTTATATCGAAGGGTGGGTTGTGAACTGGATCTCTGATAGAACCAATACAGTCAAAACAGGGGAATCCACCTCCAACACCAGATCTATTACCAGTGGTGTTCCACAGGGATCGGTCCTGGGACCTCTACTGTTTGGAATCTATTTCTCCGAAGTACAAGCTAAACCAAGGGACTGTGGCTGACAGAGTTTGCTGACGGCTGCAAACTAGGTGCTGTCATAGAATTTCCATATTATGTCTATATCTTTCAAGGTCCTACACAAACAAATGACTGGTGCCAAAGTCATGGCCTCAGACTCAGTGCAAAAAGATGCATCATCCTTTTTCACAAGAGTGATGTTCTTGTAAATTACCACATCAATGGCAATACCCTAAGTACGCATTCAGTGGTGCGAGATCTGGGCACTCAGGTTGACAGCAACCTTGCACTTGATCACCACATCTCCAGAGTGGTAAGAAGGGCATTCTATATGGCTCACCTCACAAGTAAGGGCATTGCCTCAAGAAAAAGTAAAGTTATGACCTCCCTGTACTCTTCACTCATTAGGCCAATAATTGAGTACAATGCCCCTTTTGGTATGTACCTTTCAAAGCACCTGCAGCAACTGGAAAGACCACAAAGGTTGCTCACAAAGAAAATTCAAGGTCTTCAGCAGCTATCCTATGTGGATCAGTTGAAACCACTGTCACATTATTCTGTTTCATACAGAATACTCGGAGGCAATCTCTGGCCCCACTTTACTGGAAATGCTGCACATCTGAAAGTCAAACGGCACATGGGTACTCGTTCTAAACACCTAAACCTGGTATATGACATCAACAGAACCTGCTGGATGGGACAGATTTGTCTCCCAGAGGTTACCACACCTTTGGAACAGACTCCCACTTCACATCAAACAGAGCACCTCATTGGCCCTCTTCAAACACAATCTGGATGACTGGATGGATAACTGTAAATTCACTCTGGGGGTTCCAACTGTGTCCCTCTTGGACAGGGACAAGAGGTGCTGATCATGGTAACAAGGACAAAATTTGGCTAGGCTTGTATGGGCCCTCAGGCCACTAGCCTAGTAACTTACTATGATCCTATGAAAGTAAGGGTCGACACTGAATTCACATTGTAGGAGAGGGAACTAAAGGCTGACAATGAATCCAGAATGTAGGAGAGGGAAGTAAGGGTGGACGTGAATCTAGATTGTAGGACAGGGATGTAAGGGCTGACACTGAATCCAGGTTGTAAAAGAGGGAAGTAAGGGCCGACACTGAATTCAGATTGTAGGCAAGGGAAGTAAGGGTGGATGTGAATCCAGATTGTAGGAGAGGGAAGTAAGGGTGGACGTGAATCCAGATTGTAGGAGAGGGAAGTAAGGGTGGACGTGAATCCAGATTGTAGGAGAGGGAAGTAAAAGCACTCACTGACTCCAGAGGGAAGGAGAAACAGAGCTGTGCGTCTTCAGCATAGCAATCATATTGTAAATCTCTTAAAATTAATATGGTCTCCTAGGAGCAAATAAGTAGATGGTAAATAGTAGCAGACTAAGAATGGAATCCTGTGGTATCCTACAAAGCAAAAGGTGGGAGGAGGAACAGGAAGAATTTACCCTTGAAACCACCCTCTGGGTATGTCTTGAGTGATAAAAGGTGAACTAAGCCAAAAAGTTCCAGAGAGTCTACAGTATTGCTCCAAACAATCTAAAAAATGGAATGGTCACTAAATCAAATGCTGACGAGATCAAGAAAGAATAAAACTGGGTAGTAATGCTGGTTTCTTGCAACTAGACGATCATTAAAAAGTCTAGCAACAACTGTCTCAGTACTGTGTCTCATTCTAAATCCAGCCTGGAAGGGATCTGCAATGGCCTGACCATTCAAACAAGACTCCACCGAAGGTAAAAAGTTTCTCAAGAATCTTCCCCAAAAATAGAAGATTTAAATAGGATGACAGTTATCAAGGCTATAAGGATCCCGGACAGACATTTTAAAGGATTGGGATCACCAATGCCTCTTTTAAAAGAGAGGGAACCACAAACACAGAGAGAGGTGGTAATGATCTCGTATCAGTTGACACAGCCTCTAAGAAAGTTTCCACAAAGCTGGATAAGCATAGGTCCTAAGAACAAGTAGCACTGAGCATATTGGAGATCAGAAAGTACAGATCATTAATTTTGGGGATGGCAAACTCTTCCCAGGTAGAATGAAAATATTCCTCCCAGTGACCAATAGTAGCAGAAAAGAACTTAAAGAAGTCAGCGAAGAATTAACTTAGGCAATTTTAGCAGAAAATTAACGTACAGTTAAATTCACATTCCTCACTGGAAAAGGATTGCCTAGTATCAACACACTGAGGAATGGAAAGGTGATCAACCACTTTATATAGAATAGCCGGAGGGTTAGCAGTTTAAGTAATATGTTCAGGCAGGTACAAAGGTTTATGATGACTAATCTCAGAATGATAACATTATGTTCAGGCAGGTACAAAGGTTTATGATGACTAATCTCAGAATGATAACAATATGTTCAGACAGGTATGAAGGTTTATGATGACTAATCTCAGAATGATAACATTATGTTCAGACAGGTACGAAGGTTTATGATGACTAATCACAGAATGATAACAATATGTTCAGACAGGTACGAAGGTTTATGATGACTAATCTCAGAATGATAACAATATTTTCAGACAGGTATGAAGGTTTATGTTGACTAATCTCAGAATGATAACAATATTTTCAGACAGGTACAAAGGTTTATGATGACTAATCTCAGAATGATAACAATATTTTCAGACAGGTATGAAGGTTTATGTTGACTAACCTCAGAATGATAATATGTTCAGACAGGTACGAAGGTTTATGATGACTAATCTCAGAATGATAACAATATGTTCAGACAGGTACGAAGGTTTATGATGACTAATCTCAGAATGATAACATTATGTTCAGACAGGTATGAAGGTTTATGATGACTAATCTCAGAATGATAACAATATGTTCAGACAGGTACGAAGGTTTATGTTGACTAATCTTAGAATTATAGCATTATGTTTAGACAGGTACGAAGGTTTATGATGACTAATCTCAGAATGATAATATGTTCAGACAGGTAAGAAGGTTTATGATGACTAATCTCAGAATGATAATATGTTCAGACAGGTACGAAGGGTTATGATGACTAATCTCAGAATGATAACAATATGTTCAGACAGGTACGAAGGTTTATGATGACTAATCTCAGAATGATAACAATATGTTCAGACAGGTAAGAAGGTTTATGATGACTAATCTCAGAATAACAACAATATGTTCAGACAGGTACGAAGGTTTATGCTGACTAATCTCAGAATGATAATATGTTCAGACAGGTAAGAAGGTTTATGATGACTAATCTCAGAATAACAACAATATGTTCAGACAGGTACGAAGGTTTATGTTGACTAATCTCAGAATGATAATATGTTCAGACAGGTACGAAGGTTTATGATGACTAATCTCAGAATGATAACAATATGTTCAGACAGGTACGAAGGTTTATGATGACTAATCTCAGAACGATAACATTATGTTCAGACAGGTACGAAGGTTTATGATGACTAATCTCAGAATGATAACAATATGTTCAGACAGGTACGAAGGTTTATGTTGACTAATCTCAGAAAGATAATATGTTCAGACAGGTACGAAGGTTTATGATGACTAATCTCAGAATGATAATATGTTCAGACAGGTACGAAGGTTTATGATGACTAATCTCAGAATGATAACAATATGTTCAGACAGGTACGAAGGTTTATGATGACTAATCTCAGAATGATAATATGTTCAAACAGGTACGAAGGTTTATGATGACTAATCTCAGAATAACAACAATATGTTCAGACAGGTAAGAAGGTTTATGATGACTAATCTCAGAATGATAACAATATGTTCAGACAGGTAAGAAGGTTTAGGATGACTAATCTCAGAATGATAATATGTTCAGACAGGTAAGAAGGTTTATGATGACTAATCTCAGAATAACAACAATATGTTCAGACAGGTACGAAGGTTTATGTTGACTAATCTCAGAATGATAATATGTTCAGACAGGTACGAAGGTTTATGATGACTAATCTCAGAATGATAACAATATGTTCAGACAGGTACAAAGGTTTATGATGACTAATCTCAGAATGATAACAATATGTTCAGACAGGTACGAAGGTTTATGTTGACTAATCTCAGAATGATAACATTATGTTCAGACAGTTACGAAGGTTTATGATGACTAATCTCAGAATGATAACATTATGTTCAGACAGGTACGAAGGTTTATGATGACTATTCTCAGAATGATAACAATATGTTCAGACAGGTACAAAGGTTTATGATGACTAATCTCAGAATGATAACATTATGTTCAGACAGGTACGAAGGTTTATCATGACTAATCTCAGAATGATAACAATATGTTCAGACAGGTACGAAGGTTTATGATGACTAATCTGAGAATGATAACAATATGTTCAGACAGGTAAGAAGGTTTATGATGACTAATCTCAGAATAACATTATGTTCAGGCAGGTAACAGGTTTATGATGACTAATCTCAGAATGATAATATGTTCAGACAGGTACGAAGGTTTATGATGACTAATCTCAGAATGATAATATGTTCAGACAGGTACGAAGGTTTATGATGACTAATCTCAGAATGATAACAATATGTTCAGACAGGTACGAAGGTTTATGATGACTAATCTCAGAATGATAATATGTTCAGACAGGTAAGAAGGTTTATGTTGACTAATCTCAGAATGATAACATTATGTTCAGACAGTTACGAAGGTTTATGATGACTAATCTCAGAATGATAACAATATGTTCAGACAGGTACAAAGGTTTATGATGACTAATCTCAGAATGATAACATTATGTTCAGACAGGTACGAAGGTTTATCATGACTAATCTCAGAATGATAACAATATGTTCAGACAGGTACGAAGGTTTATGACGACTAATCTCAGAATGATAACAATATGTTCAGACAGGTAAGAAGGTTTATGATGACTAATCTCAGAATAACATTATGTTCAGGCAGGTAACAGGTTTATGATGACTAATCTCAGAATGATAATATGTTCAGACAGGTACGAAGGTTTGTGATGACTAATCTCAGAATGATAACAATATGTTCAGACAGGTACGAAGGTTTATGATGACTAATCTCAGAATGATAATATGTTCAGACAGGTAAGAAGGTTTATGTTGACTAATCTCAGAATGATAACATTATGTTCAGACAGTTACGAAGGTTTATGATGACTAATCTCAGAATGATAACATTATGTTCAGACAGGTACGAAGGTTTATGATGACTAATCTCAGAATGATAACAATATGTTCAGACAGGTACAAAGGTTTATGATGACTAATCTCAGAATGATAACATTATGTTCAGACAGGTACGAAGGTTTATGATGACTAATCTCAGAATGATAACAATATGTTCAGACAGGTACGAAGGTTTATGTTGACTAATCTCAGAAAGATAATATGTTCAGACAGGTACGAAGGTTTATGATGACTAATCACAGAATGATAATATGTTCAGACAGGTAAGAAGGTTTATGATGACTAATCTCAGAATGATAACAATATGTTCAGACAGGTACGAAGGTTTATGATGACTAATCTCAGAATGATAATATGTTCAGACAGGTACGAAGGTTTATGATGACTAATCTCAGAATGATAACATTATGTTCAGACAGGTAAGAAGGTTTATGATGACTAATCTCAGAATGATAACAATATGTTCAGACAGGTACGAAGGTTTATGATGACTAATCTCAGAATGATAACAATATGTTCAGACAGGTACGAAGGTTTATGATGACTAATCTCAGAATGATAACAATATGTTCAGACAGGTACGAAGGTTTATGATGACTAATCTCAGAATGATAACAATATGTTCAGACAGGTATGAAGGTTTATGATGACTAATCTCAGAATGATAACATTATGTTCAGACAGGTACGAAGGTTTATGATGACTAATCTCAGAATGATAACAATATGTTCAGACAGGTACGAAGGTTTATGATGACTAATCTCAGAATGATAACAATATGTTCAGACAGGTACGAAGGTTTATGATGACTAATCTCAGAATGATAACAATATGTTCAGACAGGTAAGAAGGTTTATGATGACTAATCTCAGAATGATAACATTATGTTCAGACAGGTACGAACATTTATGATGACTAATCTCAGAATGATAATATGTTCAGACAGGTATGAAGGTTTATGATGACTAATCTCAGAATGATAATTAGCAAAGTGGCTGCCTAAAGCAAGTTTATCTTCCAATAAACTAGTTCATCACCATTTACGTTCAGGTTTATGCCCAGTTTTTCTAGTCCCTCTTAACAGGCTGCAAAGCTGAATTATAGCACAACTCTCATGGTGAATAGGCTGACTGGATGGATCTGCATGGGTGCAACTACAATTCACGGAATGTCTTAACAGGTTGTAGGTACTTACAAGAAAATCCAAATAATCTGAGATAGTTACTGGAAATTAACAAATAGCAGAAGCTTTCTCTGGATACTGCAGAAATCTTCCTACACAGTGCAACGTGCATGAAGAAGATGGAGAATTATCCCTCTGCTTTATCTATTTTTGATGTCTTCAAATAGCCATGGGCATGTCTGTGCCTTAATTGCACAATGTGACATAATAGTGCCTTGTATTTTTTTTTGTTTCAGCTGACATACTGACATAAAAGGAGAGATATTATGTGGATATTTAGGCATCTGTTACATAATGGTCCAGAAACGTCCCATCTACATGAAACAGAAAAATAACTTAAATCTACAGAAGAGTTTCCTCTTCACTACGAAAAGGAAAGTAATGTATTTACATGTCAATATGAAATATGAAATCTCATTATAACAAAGACTGGGAATTGACTGCCCTCTAATAATAATCATCTTAGGATATCGCCATGTATTTTTGCAACTGCAAAATATAAAACACTTTAAAACAGAAAAGTACAAGCATGTATGTTACTCTTGCCTATAACAGTAAATGTTCAAATTCCTCACTGCTGCAGTAGCCCTTGGGCTATATGGGTTGTTTGCTACATGGGAAACAACAACCAGCCAGCTTCACAAAGCTCTGGCTCCCTCCCACATCTACTCTCTGACTGATGATTTGGTAACCCAAAGGAGAGAAATCGCTGCCAGAATGAAGATTTCTTCTTTCTTGTTCATACAGACAAAGAAAGAGCGAGAGAGGGAGAGAGCTCAACAATCTTGAACCAAAAAAGAAAAAAAAAAGAAATATATAAAGTACAAATATACATAATTCAACTTAATATCCCAACTACAACTATATACAAGAGTAGGTGAATGGACACTGGGTGCAGCTACTGCAGCTGTTAAAGAATTCAAACATCCACTGTATGGTCAGTGTAACTTATACAAATGCACTATGTTCATCACTCCCACTGCTGCAATAGCCCTTAGGCTACATAGGTTGAATACCAAGGTCTTATCTACTTCTGGGAGGAGGAAGACTACAGATCCAGGAGTCCCTGGAAAATGGTCCTTGCAAAGCTAGCACTGGAAGTTGAAAAGGAAATCCAGTATGTATAGTTTTGTAAATGTATATTCAGAGGACCATGTTGTTGCCTCTATAATGCTTCTAGAGTCCACCCCTTTCCAGTATGCTAGTGAAGTAGACAAGCCTCTAATAGAATGTGCTTTGATTTTCCCTGGAATAACAAACGGCAACAGCTGAGGACAACCACCTGGAAAATGTTTAGACAGGATGTCCCTTTTTGTCCCTTGATAAGAAATAAACAGTCAATCAGCTTTTCAAAAGGACTTTATTATGTCAAGATAGTACCCAAGCTGCATATATACACAGCTAGAGTATGCAGAATCTTCTCTCCCAGGATATTTGTTTTGTTCTAGAAGAAAACAGGGAGACTGATGTCTCGATTCAAAGTAAACTCTGAAACCACTCTGGGCATAAAAGAGGGTCTCTTCTTAATGTGATCCTATCTCGGCAGAACATGAAGTAAGGTTCATCCACAGCAAGAGCCTGCAACTCAGATAATCTTGCAGTTAGTTGTTAGAACAATGATGAGCACAGTTTTCCAAGTTAAGAACCTTAAATCAGCTTGATGATCAAGGTTCAAAAGGTTACAATATTAGCTTCTCCAGCACACAGTTCAGATACCATGGAGGAGAAACCTTTTTAAAAGTGGTCTTGGGTGTAAAACACTTCTCAGGAAAAAGAAGTTATGTACTCACCATAACGTTCCATCTGAGTTCTTGCTCTTCATTTGTCCCTTTCTTGCTTATAGAGACATTCAACATGGGACAAGGTGTTGGTTCGGGTGTGGATGCTAGGTTAGGCAGCAAACTCGATCTGAAAGGAGGAAGGAGGCAGGGACATTATAGGTAGGGGAGGAGCTCAGATCAGATGTTGGATATGTGGCCGAGTCGGATCCATGCCAGATCAGATAACCCACAGGTTGAAGACCAAATGAAGACAACAATGTCAGATCTGTTGTTTCACAGAGAAGAAAGAGGAGGGTCCCATGGCTACACATGCTAAAATGGCAACAAGAAATAAAAGAGGTCAAGAAAAGTAACTCATGCAAACATCTGAGTTGCAGTGGCACAAAATCCCTGATGGGCCCTGGTTATTGGTTAGGTATCATCTAGAAAATCACTTTCTCTTACCAATACAGGATTTTCTAGTAGCAGGCGTTCTTGCCTCCTTTAGCACTTGCTTCATGCCGTCATTAAATAAAGTGCCTAAAACATATGAGAGCTGAATCAACAAGACAGTTGGCTGAAGTAGATTGAAACTGGAGTATATCAAACTCCCCTCGTCTTGTGTGAGTGGATCCAGTCTATGACAAAGCTTTTCGTAATTGTCCTTGCCAATTTCTTACGAAGGAAGAACCAATTTCAGAATTACCATGAATATGAGTGGAAAGGGTAGAAAAGCATAAAGGAACATTCCCTTCCATGGGAATGAAAATGCATCTGCTTTCCAGGATTGCTTGCAAGGAGTCTTGGAACAAAATTTGTTTAGCTGTCTGTTTTGAAAGGAAGCAAACAACTGGATCAGTTCCTGGAAGACCTCCCCCTTATTTAATTTCCTGGTCCTGCTCAGCTTATCTGGAGCTATAGTTTGCTCTGATGGAATGCAAGGCTGAAGAGATGAGGAATGCTGAACAGCTAACTCCCAAGCCATCATTGCCAGCCTGCATACAGAGCTTCATTAATCAGTCTCAGACTTGAGAATTTCTCAGGATCCTAAGGTTCATGACTGTGGTATTGTCTGTAATCACTTGAACAGGTCTTGGTGATCATAGGTGATGGAGAGATTTCGTGGCACAGAGCACCACCATTTCCTTTGTACTGATGTGCTCTGGATTTGCCTTGCAACTTTACTTCCATGGAAACTGCTCCCCAAGCAAAATTTGAAATGTCTGTGGTAAGAGATTGGTTCAGGGTCTAAGGAGAGAAAGGGGGTCCTGGGCTAGGCTGAATTTGTCTCCACCAATCCAGTTCCATTTTAGAAAGTTCAAAACTAGAATTTGATGCTTCAGAGAATGTAAATGCTGGATCTGTATGTTTGTTTAGAAACCATTGCATCTTTCTCATGTACAACCTAGCTAGGGAAATTGCAAGAATCATGGAAGCTATGAACCTTAGGATCCTGAGAAATTCTCAAGTCTGAGACTGATTAATGAAGCTCTGGAAAGATTCCAGATAAAATCCACATTCTCTTGAGTCAAAAAAGCCTTTTGAAGAGATGTATCTAAAAGGCAGCCAAGAAACACAATCCTGTGCAAAGGAGTCAAGTAGAACTTTGCGACATTCATCTGGAAAGCCTAGATTGGTCAGAAGAGCCATAACCCATGTTAATGACTCTTGACGTTGGATAAAGAATCTGCAAAGATTAATATATTATCCAAATACGGAAAAATGTGAATGCCATTTAGTCTACAATGAGCTATGACTGGGACAAGGCATTTTGTGACCACCCTTGGGGCTATATATAACCCAAAGGGTAATGCAGAGAATGTATAGTGTGATCCAGAAATGAAAAAAAAAAAAACTTGGAAAATTCCTGAAGCCCGAGGCTAGAAAATGTGGTAATATGCATCTTCTGTAAGGCCACTATTTTAAATGTTGTTACTTTTTATACAGGATTAGAAATGAAAGATCTAGTATTGGTCTGTAAGAGGTTTCTTCCTTTGGCACAGAAACATATGGAATACAAGTGTCTTTTACAGAAAGGGGAACTGACTGCCAAGCAGAGATGTAGATGATTGAATTACCGCCCTGTGATCCCTCAGTTCTTCCAGAAGAAAAAAAAAGAACTTCTGCAAAACTCTACAGTACAATGTGCAATGCACTACCCAATCCATGAGCCCGCCCCTCCTGCCCCAGCAAAAAAAAAAAAAAACCCTCCACAATCTGGTACATGGGGCTCCCAGAATACAGGAGCTAATGAAGAACTCGTTCTGTGCCCTGCCTCTGACCCTCCCTTCCTAAGATTTTATTTTTTTTGGTGGGGGGGGTTCTTTTTTATTTTACTCATCTGCTTGCTACAATTTATCCCATGCACAAAGTGCTACAGTGCTCAGATTTTACTACAAAAATGCATTATATTTTCTCTTAAACTGTAGCAAACCTAGCCTTGGAGTCAGAAATAATTTTTATAACAGCCACAAACGGCTGTTTAAATTTCAAGGTAATGAGTCTGTAATACATATAAAGATTGTTTAGTTCTCAGCAGTTTAGTGCATGATGAAATATACCAGGTTATTCTTTCTAGCAACCTGGAATGTGAAAAAATGGGTCATATCTGTATTAATTAGCAACATAGCCGGCTTTAGGCACCAGAAAACCCTGCGGTCCCTGGGGGCCCCTTGTTCCCTGTGGGCTCCCAACCACAGCAAATTATCTTATCCTGATATTCTGTTACATGCCTGTCAAACCAACAAAAGCTAGTATAGCATTCTTGTATACTTAATAAACCACATGGATAACTCTTATTTATACCTCCTTTAAAATTCAAAGATACGTCTGGTTGTAGCAACAGTGTTTTAAGTAACAGGCATCAGAATTCTATTAAATATTTTACCACTGACATAAGGCTTAGTTAAATCCTGCTGTTGGACATTTTCTCCACTTGCATCCTTGACTGTGTAGGGGCCCCACAAAAGCTGCTGCAGGTTGGGGAAAAATGAGGAAGGAAACTTTTTTTAATTTACTAATTATTCCCTTTAACCTGAACAGGGCTGTGATATTTCCGTGTTAGGATGAAGTTGATAATGAACATGAGCAAGGTATGCACTAGAGAGATCAGCAGCCCAGAGTGACTTATCTTGGTGCAAAGTTTGGATTTTAAGAAGAGTTGATCCTTCTAATAATCAGGGATGGTTTTCTCTTTCAGGGAGTTTTATAAATACAAGCGTAACACCAGATAGTATAACTCTCAATTCATTGGCTTAAGAATTCAGTGCAATCCCAATAATAATAGAATAAAGGCTCACAATCAGGACTACATTTTAAATATTACTCTAATGCACTTACAAAGTTAGTAGAACAACACCTTTTGCATCAACACATATTTTTGGACTATAAGTATAAAACTCAGATGTCTGGATTGACTGACTGACTGTAATACTGAATGATTTACCAACAAATCAAACTTTTTGTGAAGGAGAAAGCAAATGTATGAATAAAATCAGGGAAGGTCTGTGAAATCAGGGGCAGCGACAGAAATGAATTACTGCTCAATGAGGTAAATAAGTGTGAAATCAGGGACAGGACAGGCGTGCATTACTGCCCAATGAGGTAAATAAGTGTAAAATCAGGAACAGGACAGGTATGCATTACTGCCCAATGAGGTAAATAAGTGTGAAATCAGGGACAGGACAGGCGTGCATTACTGCCCAATGAGGTAAATAAGTGTAAAATCAGGAACAGGACAGGTATGCATTACTGCCCAATGAGGTAAATAAGTGTGAAATCAGGGACAGGCATGCATTACTGCTCAATGAGGTAAATAAGTGTGAAATCAGGGACAGTGACAGGCACGTCTTACTGCTCAATGACGTAAATAAGTGTGAAATCAGGGAAAGTGACAGGCATGCATTACTGCTCAATGACATAAATAAGTGTGAAATCATGGGCAGTGACAGGCATGCATTACTGCTCAATGAGGTAAGTAAGTGACTTACCCCTGCTGCTGTTTGACGACTGCTAAACAGTCACTGATCTGGTGTGGCAGTACCACTGTTGCACAATATATTGTTATTTGCTGAAATAACTACAAAACTAGGACTGCTATGGCTTATGCTTGTGTGTGTGTAAAAATATCACTGATTTTTGTATGTGCATGCACCCAATAATGCCAGGCACAGACATTATTCTTCTGGGTATCAGTAAAAAGTGTACTTAACAAGTAATTATATTTCAAAAGTAAGACATAAGATGTATCACAGAACATTCAGACACTTAGATCTTCTTGGGAGTCTGGTGGCCCCCACTCAACAGAATGTATAAATGGATACTGGGGACTCTCTTAATCATCCTTGACTCTGTAGGGACCCCCACAAAAGCTACTGCTGGTTGAAGAAAAATGAGGACAAAAAATGTATCAATTTTCTGACTGAGCTGTTTAACCTGAACAATGCCTTTTAGGATAAAGCTGATAATACCCTCTGGTTTCAACCACACCCATTCTAAAACCAGCCCTGCTCAAATGTGTGTGCATGGTTCCACTTCATAATCTCGAAATATTGAAATTTCGAATTTCAGTATTTAAAAACTATGAAGCCGAACCTTTCACAATCCCAAAACCCACAATCACGGCTCACACAGTCACGAGCATACATACACCATACACCACATAACACACACATCATTCTACCCACAGCACACAAACCACACAACCCAACACTACATGTAAGCAGGGGGCAAGCCCCCCTGCACCACCCACACCCCCCCTACTTATATATACCAACTCCGAGATTACACACAACAAAAAAAACCCAATCACACCACGGCATTCTACACTCGCTCTCGTGCGCACAAGCACACACACACACATGCACACACATCACACATACATAAACAATAACAAATCAACAC
Organism: Protopterus annectens; assembly: GCF_019279795.1. Lineage (NCBI taxonomy): Eukaryota > Metazoa > Chordata > Ceratodontiformes > Protopteridae > Protopterus > Protopterus annectens. Next base: position 38,236,966 of record NC_056747.1, read on the forward strand.
TCACCCTCATACCTCCTTACCCTTAACCACACACACAACGTACAAAAACATACAGTCTCACTCACCTTCAGTTCCAGACACCATACCAGCCAAACACTTCATGTAATGTACCGGAAATGCATAAGCACGGATTCGAGATATTCAAATTCGCTCTTATGCACTTTTGGCATTCTGCAGTTTCAGCTTCATGGCCTCGAAACGCCAAAATTTGAGATTTCAGCAATTCAAGACTGTGAAGTGAAAATGTGTGTACAGAAAGCTGCTGGGGATCTGGGGATTGTCTGGTTATTACAACTTTAGTTTTCGTCACAGTCATACCTTAGAGGTGTGCACATGAAGTCATCATAGCTTGTGTTTGAGCTGAGGACAGTGTGGTCATTGTTTATTTACTTTTCTCTCAGACCTCAGAAGTGTAAAAAGAAGGTTACTATAGCTTGTGTGGGGGTGGTGTACTGTCCAACAGCAACAAATTAGAATATATTATTTATTTATTTTATTTATTTCCAGTTTGATTACCAGGGAGGTCCACTGGGCCCTGGGAACCCGTTTTCAGTGGAGGCCTGGGGAGAAAAGCTCCAAAAATACAAATACAAATTACAAAATATGAAAAATATAAGTGATACATTGAGGTGACCAGCTTGTACAATAGAAACATTCATTATTACAAAATAGTCAAATACAACTTCATTAAGGTTATTCTAAAATGGTTATACAATTATAAAGCTGTCCTTACAGAGTAATTTGAGAAAATGCATTATATAAGCATATAAGCACATTCTAAAAAGGCTATACATTTATAAAGCTATTCTTGTAGAGTAATTTGAGAAAAAGCATTACATAAGCACATAGAGAAGAGAGTTAAAAAAATCTATTTACAGTATTTACACAAGGGGGTTCAAGGATCAATAATTGCAGGACATTTTGAGAGCAAGGGTACATTCCATGTGGGATATCAATGTGTTATTGGATAATTTTTAGGTGGGGTAGACTATATGCACTGCCTCACCTTTTTACATTCTAGGTAGGATATCAGTGTATTCTTGTATAGTTTTAGGTAGGGTGGAGACAGGAGCATTTCCACTTAGTGGACATATGTTTGAAAAGCTGAGTTTTGAAAATTTCAGAGTTTGATATTGTTCTTAAAGAGGAAAGGAGAGAGTTCCAAGTCTTGCCAACAGTGAAGGCGAAGAGAAGTTGGCCAGCTGGACTTTTAGGTTTACTGATAGTAATCAGGTTTTGATGTTCGGATCTGAGAGTTCTATTGGGGATGTAGGGTGGAAGGATGTTAGCTAGGGCAGGACACTTAGATGGCTGAAATATAAGTTTGTGCACTGTGGTGAGCTGCAGATCGTTTAGGTAGTTTGGTAGTTCAAGCCAATTGGGGATAGCAGTGTTGAAAGTTATTAATGAAAATATTAAACAGCATGGGTCCAAGGATGGATCCCTGTGGTACACCTGTTGATGTAGGTAGGAAGGAGGAGATGGAGTTTTTCCATTTGACTGCCTGAGATCTATCTGATAAGTAGCTAGAGAACCAGGATAGAGAGTTAGATGAGAGATGCAGGTTTGATAGATGAAGCAGAAGGTGTTTATAGGAAACAGTATCTAACGCTTTTGAGAGATCAAGCAAAACAGTAGAGACCAGGTGACCTGAATCTCGGGCTTGATTGACAGTTTCTAAGAAGGAAAGTAGAGCAGTAGTAGTGCTATGGCTAGAGTGAAAGCCATGTTGAGTTGGTGAAAGAAGATGGCTTTGGGTTAGAAAAGGTGCAAGTTGGAAGTGGATACACTTTTCTAAGATTTTAGAGATTGGTGAGAGTAGAGCAATAGGGCGAAAATCTGTGATGCTGATGTTCTTGCCTCCTTTGTGAAGAGGAAGGATGTAAGCTGAATGCCATAGTTTGGGGACGTAAGATTGATTAATAGATCTATTAATAATGATGCTGATTGGGAGTGCTATCCCATCTGCGGCACATTTTAGGAAAGTGGAGGGAATATTGTCAGGGGCATTAGAGCAGGGTTTAAGTTTAGACAGAAGTATTTTTATAAAGTTAGTTGAGACAGGTTTGAGCTCTAACCTAAGGGGAGGGTTATTGGAGGAATTGGAGGGGGAAGATAGGGGAACAGATGGGTTATTGCTAGGGAAGATCTTGGTTAGGTCAGACATTGTTTGTATGAAGAAAGAGTTAAATTCTGAGCATAGTTCTAGGTCAGATTTACTTGGGCCAGGGCAGGGATTAATTTTGGAGCCGGGATTAAGGAGAGAGTTTATTGAATTCCAGAATTTCTTGGGGTTGTTGTTATTGTTAGACTGGAGGTTGGTGTAATAGGATTTTTTGACCTTGGTAATTAGTTGTTTTACTTGGTTACATAGTTACTTATATTGGAGCAAGGTGTTGGGCAGTTTATTGTTTTGGAACAGCTTACATAGTTTGTCCCTTTGATGCATAATTTGTTTAGTAAGTTTAGATAACCAAGGAGCAGTATTTATTTTTACCCTTTTATTTCTGATAGGGGCAAGAGAGTTAAGCGTATCTAAGAAAACAGAGTTGAAGTGGTCGATAGCAGCATCAAGAGGGAGAGTTTTAAGGTCTTGCCAGTTCATTTGTTTGAATAGGTTTGAGAAGGTTGTAGGGTTAAAGTTACTAAGATTACGAATTAGGATTTATTGGTGTTGGTGAGGAGAAGAGTTGGTAGCGCTATGAATAAAGGCTGGGAGGTGATCACGAATAGTGTCTGGAATTGTTCCAAAATTGGTGATTTTATCTGGAATGGAGTCTAGGATCCAGTCAATGGAGGATCCTGGGGGGTTAGTTTTGTTGGGTCAGGTTATATGATGAGAGTAAGAGCTAGGGTGAAGGGAGAGTAAGAGTTAGGGTGAAGTGAGAGTAAGAATTAGGGTGAAGGGAGAGTAAGAGTTAGGGTGAAGGGAGAGTAAGAGTTAGGGTGAAGTGAGAGTAAGAGCTAGGGTGAAGGGAGAGTAAGAGTTAGGGTGAAGGGAGAGTAAGAGTTAGGGTGAAGGGAGAGTAAGAGTTAGGGTGAAGTGAGAGTAAGAGCTAGGGTGAAGTGAGAGTAAGAGCTAGGGTGAAGGGAGTTTTCAGTGGATGTTATTTTTGTTGGTGGGATTGGATAAGCAAAGGAAGAGTATGAGCTGATATAGCATGAAGGAATCAGAAAGAGAAGGAGGAACAAGGGACTATGAGTTGCTGGAGGATCGAGGAAACCATGATTATGCAAAGGGGGAGGAGAGAGAGGAATGTCAGTTGAAGTAGAGAGTATATTTGAAGATGAAGAATGAAACTGGAGAGAGAAGTGGTTTGTCTGAAGTTATATGAAGGAGGCAGGAATATAGTAGTAAGGGATATAGGGAATAGGAATATTGAGAGAGAGGTGATAGAGGAGGTGTATGAGAGGAGAAGGAGGAGACTGGGTAGGAGGAGTGAATAGGAGAGGCTGAAGTTGGGTAAATTAGAGTGGGTGGATTAAGAGCAGTTGTAAGGCGGGAGGAAGAGCTATTGGATAACTGGAATAAGTGGGAGGAGAGATGGAGGAATAAATGTAGGAGTGCTGGGGGCGCTTTACTGAATATTACTGAAATCATTCGCACAATCACACATCAGGCATATATACATGGGGTTGACTTTGAGGGTTAGGGGTGAGGAACCATGCTATGCATACATAATTCAGCAGTCACTTGAAATATATGGCTAAGGCAATTTAAACCTCTACTTTCATCCTAGTCCAACAACAGGGGGATGTACAAGCAGTGACTATCTTTTGTAGGGGGTTGGAGAAAGAGACAGTATTCCCAGATAATACCTATGTACTTCCACAACTGACTTGTTAGTTTATTGTGAGCTACTATTTTGTCAGCTTTGAACATTAATGCTTGGGCACAACTTATGTCTTACTTGAAAGAAAAAAAATAAGACTGAAATTCTTTTATTTTTCATGATTTTTGTTTAGGCTACGATTGGAGTAAAACGCTGAGAAAATGCTTTAAAATGCATCCCAGGGCACATAACCCCTATGGCTTTGGGGGCACCAGCTTAATTGAGTTATTTCCTAAATGGTTATTACTGTACTATATTGGTCAGAAAAGGAATGTTGAAAGAATCCAAAGAAAACTAAAGCTGAACAGCAACAGTGAATTTCTTTTCTTAATAATAATTTTTGTTCAAGGCATTACTGGATGAAAAGGCTGTGTAAAAAGAAAAAAAAATTAAAATGCATTTCAGAGCATATAGAAAATTATGGCTTCTTGAAAAAGCTGAGAATAAGGCAAAATGTGAGAAAAGCAAGACAAAAGTAATGCACACGGTAGGGGGAGCCCAAAAGGGGGGATCAGGGAAGAGGGCTGGAGGGTGTACCGGGGCCCCAACCAGTGTTGAAACTGTAGGCCTATTCATCACTTCATTTAAGTCCAGACCTGTACATACAGTTGTTGTAATGCATCACTGCTGCAAGTAAATGCCAGTAACTGTAAGTGTCCCTTTGTTAGGCAGGTCAACAAAGTGTGGTATATAGGCCTGTTGTAATGTAACATCTTGTAGCCAAGGTCCGTCTGTGCATACTACTCCTAAACGTTTTCAGCACAAACTAAAAGATTTCTTAGGATGATACTTATACTGGAAGTGCCTAGGGGGCCCCCAACTTGACATTTGCTGGGGGCCCCCAAAATGCTAACACCGGCCCTGAGATTCAGCAGTGTAAAGTATTTAAAAACCATGCCTCTGTCAAATAAGCTGAATCCTTTCCAAGATGAAGACTGAACACATACATTGTTCATATCCATGCCTGACTGGACAGATGGGAGATGGAAGCTTCCTGCAACTGACAGCAGACATAGGGGTTCCCGGTCAGCAGGGTATGCCTTCTTGAAGATTCCTTGTAAGTACTTTGCAACAGAAGATTACAACTCCTTTGGTTTACAACAGCTTTATGATAAACCTGCTTTGAACAGTTTCAGCTGCAGTTTTAGGACCTCTTTTTTTATCTGTGCTAAAATTAATTACCTTGCACAGAATTCAAGTGTTAAACCTAAGACATTTATCTGACAATATAGACAGGATTCTCAGGGGCAGAGGAAAGAAGAGAGAATGTGAAACAATCACCATTATTCACATTTGGGGAGGAAACAGGCAGATTAAAAAAAAAAAAAAAAGCTACAGACAAATTTCCTCAGATAAAGAAAAATTACATGAATGTTCTAATGCTGTTTTGTGGACCTCAGAACTAAAGGTTTTAAATAAAACATTCCCACTCCCTTTAGAGTACCTAGAATTTAGTAAAAATGTAAATCTAGATTAAGTAGCAAAAGCTTTAGCAGACGTTTGGTTAGATCAAGAAGGAAAAAAAGATGAAGGAAGGACTGGAGCAAGTGGTTATTTTTTACAGTATTTATCTAGCTCATAAAGCAAAAATGTTCACAAGGAAAGTTCGCGATCTAGAACAGTGTAAAGAACATGAACATAAACGCAGTCTAGACTGAGATGCTTTAGGAAGAATGTAGAACAAACTGTGCAAGAAGTAAGGAACATATAAATCTCTAACAGTAATACAACAGTACAAACGCTAAAAATTAGTGTATACCAAGATTATATATTCCCCGTTCCAAAGGAGGGATGGATCTCCTTGAAATTGATTACATGTACAGATCTGCAATCATGGGACTCCACACATATCTGCTGACCTCACAAGACCCAAACGCAGTGAAAGTTTTGAAACATGAGGAGAATAAATCTAAGATGACTTCTCTGCTTAATCTAGCAGAAGCATATCGGCATAAAGCAGGAATGGTAATCAAACAAGTAGATAAACATCAGGCAGCAACTGGATGTGCCAAAAAACAAAAGAAAGAATATAAGGTGAAGGACCAGATGAGAAGTCAAGAAATGTGGAAAATGCATAAATATAGTTGCAAGTATAGAAAACTTCTGGAAGAGGAATGGTTAAGGACAGGCAAATTCAAACCAAGAGATGAAAGGTTAATATTGGCAACCCACGATAGCGGGCTGCGTACACATTGGCTTACAAAGTTCATTGAACATGTGGGAGAAACAGACAAATGTTGGTTTTGTAAAAATTAATTGGAAACGTTTGCACACCTCGTTGCTGGTTGTGTCATACTAATGGCAGGACTGTATACTGAAAGGCATAATAATGTGGCAAGACTGTTGCACTGGGGATTGTGCAAACATTATGGTACTGAAGTGGCTGGAAAACACTGGAAACATGAGCCACAAGGCATCATAGGAAATTAAGAACTTACATCACATGGGATCATCCATTACCAACAGTTCAAAAGACAGATGCTAGAAAACCGGATATAGTGGTCCAAGAAAAGAAGACAAAAGTAGCATTGATCATTGAAATCACCACACCGAGTGACTACAGTGTCTCGCATACAGACATGCACAAAGTCATAAAATATCAGGATTTGCAGGCAGAAATGAGAGCAATGTGGAAGAAAGATACCCAGACAGTTTCAATAGTAGTAGGAGCAACGGGTTTTATAAAAAGAATCTACAATTGTATTTAGATATGTTACCAATACATGTAACGCCATACAAATTTCAGGAGTAGTCATTACTGGGCACATTGCGGGTGCTGCAAAGAGCACTTTTGGCTGACATCAAAGATTGAAACAATACTAATTTTATGAACTTTAATCACTTTGACTTAGGAATGGGGTCCATTCTCATCATGGTATTAGAAATCCAAAAGCTTTGGAAAAATTAAAAACAGTAAAGTGGGGGAAGAGAAGGTACTCCTTACAGAGTTAGGGTAAGAACACTGGAGTGAAAGCCATGGTTCATTCCATATGTCCAAAAAAGGTGTTAGCTGGGAACATAGGAGTCAGTCACTGAAGCAGACACAAAAAGAGAACATATACTCAGTTACTGAACTCAGTCCAGACATATAAACAAAAGACAGCCCTGGTTCCACTACATTTAGGATACAAAAGGAAATGCAGTGCAATTAAATTCAGGGAAGATGCACAGAAGTTTGTTTAGTATATTCCCATGTTTAAAGCAATTCAATGTATTAAACTGAAATGGTATGACCATTATGACAGGCTATGGAACATGGGAAAGACATCATTAGAACAGGAGAGGCTATGCAACATGAGAAGGATGGCATTGGAATAGGAAAGGCTATGCAACATGAGAAAGATGGCATTGGAACAGGAGGGGCTATCCAACATGACAAAGATGGTATTGGACCAGGAGAGGCTATGGAACATGAGAAAGATGTCATTGAAACAGGAGAGGCTATGCAACATGAGAAAGATGGCATTGGAACAGGAGAGGCTATGCAACATGAGAAAGATGGCATTGGACCAGGAGAGGCTATCCAACATGAGAAAGATAGCACTGGACCAGGAGAGGATATCCAACAGGAGAAAGATAGCACTGGAATAGGAGAGGCTATGCAACATGAGGGAGATGGCACTGGAACAGGAGAGGCTATAGAACATCAGATAGATGTCATTGGAATAGGAGAGGCTATGGAACATGAGAAAAATGGCATTGGAACAGGAGAGGCAATCCAACATGAGAAAGATAGCACTGGACCAGGAGAGGCTATCCAACATGAGAAAGATGGCATTGGACCAGGAGAGGCTATGCAACATGAGAAAGATGGCATTGGAATAGGAGAGGCTATGCAACATGAGGGAGATGGCACTGGAATAGGAGAGGCTATGGAACATGAGAGAGATGGCAGTGGAACAGGAGAGAAAGACGGCATTGGAACACGAGAGGCTATCCAACATGAGAAAGATGGCATTGGAACACAAAATGCTATGGAACATGAGAAAGATGGCATTGGACCAGAAGAGGCTATGCAACATGAGAAAGATGGCATTGGAACAGGAGAGGCTATCCAACATGAGAGAGATGGCATTGGAACAGGACTGGCTATCCAACATGAGAAAAATGGCATTGGAACAGGAGAGGCTATGAAACATAAGAAAGATGGCACTGGAACAGGAGAGGCTATGCAAAATGAGGGAGATGGCACTGGAAAAGGAGAAGCTATGCAACATGAGAGAGACAGCATTGGAACAAGACAGGCTATGCAATATGAGAGAGACAGCACTGGAACAGGAGAGGCTATGCAACATGAGAAAGATGGCATTGGAATAGGAGAGGCTATGCAACATGAGGGAGATGGCACTAGAATAGGAGAGGCTATGGAACATGAGAGAGATGGCACTAGAATAGGAGAGGCTATGGAACATGAGGGAGATAGCATTGGAACAGGAGAGAAAGATGGCATTGGAACACGAGAGGCTATCCAACATGAGAAAGATGGCATTGGAACACGAAAGGCTATGGAACATGAGAAAGATGGCATTGGACCAGATGAGGCTATGCAACATGAGAAAGATGGCATTGGAACAGGAGAGGCTATCCAACATGAGAGAGCTGGCATTGGAACAGGACTGGCTATCCAACATGAGAAAGATGGCACTGGAACAGGAGAGGCTATGCAACATGAGAGAGATGGCATTGGAACAAGACAGGCTATGCAACATGATAGAGAAGGCACTGGAATAGGAGAGGCTATGCAACATGAGAGATACAGCAGTGAAACAGGAGAGGCTATGCAACATGAGTGAGAGAGAGATAGAATTGGAACAGGAGAGGCTATGCAACATGAGAAAGATGTCACTGGAACAGGAGAGGCTATGCAACATGAGACAGACGACAGTGGAACAGGAGAGGCTATGCAACATGAAAGAGATGCCATTGGAAAAGGAGAGGCTATGCAACATGAGACAGACCACACTGGAACAGGAGAGGCTATGCAACATGAGATAGACGACACTGGAACAGGAGAGGCTATGCAGCATGAAAGAGATGCCATTGGAAAAGGAGAGGCTATGCAACATGAGATAGATGGCACTGGAACAGGAGAGACTACGCAATATGAAAGAGATGGCATTGACCAGAGTGGTGCTCTGAAGATATGGAGTGGCCCTGATTCACAGGTAAAGGCAATTGCTATGAGAAAAAGATTGATAAAGAATGGTATGGTGGAAGGGCAATTAATATTCGTTCTTGAATGCAGCATTGGTGCATATGTTTGTGAAGGGTTTCAAACATTAATCCAATTGGAAAAATGAATGGGAGAGAGAGAGCAATAGAAGGCAAATTCAAATAATCAGCAAGTTGAAAACATAACTAGAAAAACAATGTCTATAAATCTTATTTAAAATGGGGAGTAGCAGCAGCTATTAATGGCATTAGCACACAGGAAATTTATGAAAAAATATAAAAAGAAAAAAGAGAACAGGTTTAGAAAGAGATCCGATTCCTGTACAACAGAGGAAAAGGCAGGCTGAAACTGTTACATCCTGAGCGGTAACTGAAGGAGAATGGAGAGTATGGGAATCTGGATGAGAGCAGAGAAGGAAGTGAAAAGGAAAACCCAAAAGGAAAAGAATTATGAAATGAAGGTGAGTCCTCAGTGACTACAGCTACAGGAAGTTATTACACCTGGGGATTAGTGCCCCTATGACTTACTGGCATAATGGACCGAAGTATGTCATTGCATTGGTAGATACCGTAAGCTGAAACAGCTATTTCTGCAGGAAACCCCAAATATCTGGAAAGAAACTTTAGAGACTGATGGAATGGAAGGGAAAAAAAACTATTGGTGTAGAAAAAATGGTTAAACAGCGTTTGGGATTGGAACTCCTTTGCTGATTACAGCTGTAATAGCCACTGTACCAAAGAAAATTATAGGCACAGAGATCCTGAGAAGGAAAACAAAATACAGACTACAGCTCTAGATAACAATCACTACTGATATGACAACCCAACTCTGCATAAAATGGAAAAAAGGAGATTGATGCCAATGCCGGTAATGACCCTTCAAATTTGGGGTGCTGCACTGCTCTGTCAAAGCAGTCAAGGCTGTAGTCCATGGTGATGCTAAGTGGGCACTGATTTATATCCCAGCGTCAAAGACAACTGCGAACATAAAACAGTATCAAATGCAAGATGAATACGTTAAGATATCAGAAACAGTTCAAGAGGACTTGCTGGTTTGCATAATCAAACCAAATGTGTGTCTGTTCAGTGGTCCTGTGTAGGTACTGAAGAAGACAACTATATCACAGAGAATGATGACAGAGGACTGAATAAAGTTACCCTGCCACTTGTGGCAGCTGCAACTGACATTAGAACCATTGGCAAAAAATATATCTTTGGCTGCTGGACCATATCACAAAGTTTTGGAATCGGTCAATGCCTTCTCCTCAATTTCAACAGCAAAACAGAGAAAAGTTCAATTTGCTTTTACATGGGATGGCACATAGTGAATTTTTCGAGTGCTACCTGAAGGATAGGCACACACAGCTACTCTGTCATGGACTGGCAGCAAGAGACTTAGCTAAAGTGCAGCTTGAAAAAGCGACTTTGTTCCATTACATCGATGGTGGAAAAGTGACTGCGTTCCATTACACTGACGACATTATGATTACTGGACAGCATCCTGATGAGGAAGAGACTGCACCAGCCAGAATTTTTCCAAGAGTGGATCAGCTGTGAATGAAAATAGGAACTTATATGAAATTCCTTAGAATGCCATGAAAAGGAATAAAAATGGAAGCAACAGCTGCAGCAATGGAAAGCATGCAGTAAATTGCTGTACCTAAACTGAAGCAGTGCACACGAACCTTCTTAGAAGCAACAGGTTTTTGGAGAGCATTTGTAGCCCATCCTGGATTAATTTTGCACCCCATCTACCATGTAACACAGAACAGGTTCCAAATGGAGAGATGATAAATCAGCAATCAAAGGAGAATAGTATTGCTGGAATTTAATTCATCCTCAAGTCTTGGTGAGTACCGTCATGAGGTGGATCCTGTTTCTCTCAAAATCTCACCAATACAACACTAACATATAGACAGATTTTCTATATAGCATATATCAAGGACAGAAGTAGGTTAAAAAATAAAAAAAAGATAGCTGGGTGCACAAGATCAGGATGAAAAAGTCCACAATCCTGCTAGGCGTACTGGTACCAGGACTGGAAAAAGTAAAAATGTTGAATCTTCAAAACAAGGAAACATTCCTATAATGGGGCTAAGCTAGGCTCAGTGGGAGGATGGCTCCCCTCTTGTAGAAGGAAATAGAACACAAAAATCACAAAAAAGGTATTAAAAAGAAATATGGACATGAGAAAGAAAGACCGATCTGATAAGGTGCGATATTTATGCAAAGGAGAAAGCCGCATTAATCATTACAAAAAAACAGCCCCAAAGATATTCAAAGAGAAATGCAAGCAAAGGAATCCAGATATGGAAAATTTCACAACAAAAAAATAGGATCACAGAGAGAGAGAACATAGAATGGACAATTAGTAAAGTAGAAGTTAAAAAATAGAAAATGAAGTTATGGAATAACTGCGAAGTGAAAGATTTGGTGTAGAAAGTCTAATACTGTGATGATATATCACAGCATGATGGAACAATGAGTCCCCAAATAAGGAGACACAGGAGAAGGAGCAGGAGACATCTGAAGAAATATGGACATGGGAAAGAAAGAGACTTAATATGGTGCAATATTTATACAACGGAGAAAGCAAAACTAATCAATACAGAAAGAGCACCACAAAAGATATTTGAAGAGAAATACAGACAAAGGCATCCAGACATGGAAAATTTTACAATATAAAAAATAAGAAAACAAAGAGGAAAAGTAGAAAAGAGGATTAGTAATGAAGTTAAATAGAAACTGAGGTTAAGGACTGCTTGAGAAGTGAAGGATTTAGTGTAGAAAATCTAACTATGACCATACCTCTCAACCTGGAAACATCAAAATTCAGGACAAGTCCCATGAAAAATAGGTACAAATCTGTACGATGATTAACATACAATTTGCATACATAATTATGGAACCCCACCCACTTCAATGGAATTGTGGGATGCCAACTTTCAAATGCAAACTGAACAAAATATGGCCCCAGTCCAGACCCTGTAGTAAATTATTTTTTTTTAATGTGCAGCAAATTAAGTGTTTTAAATTTACTGTTTTGAACATTTTTCCAGTAAGCAATGAAACAAAATGCATGAACCAATAATGACAAAACTGCCCAATTCAGAACATTTACATTCCATCATAAAAGTCTACTCAAACTTCTACAATCCACCAGCATCAGTAAATATGCACAATATCTGCAGAAGTACAAGTCATCTAATAATTCCATATTCACGAGATGTTAAGATCTGTAATTAATGAAGAGGTCAATGCTAGCAAACAACTTAATATTTCATTGTTTCATCTACAAATAAAGTGCCTGTTGCCCTTGAGGATTAAACTGCCTATGTTACATACATTAAAAAAAATGATAACGTAGTAATATTGCAATAGGAAATGCATGGCAAACTGATAGGTTCATAGTTACTAGGTATCTCCGCCAAAGAGGACATTCTCAGGACTGCAGCATTCCACCCCCTTTAAAAGTACAACACACAGTACACTATCAGCAATCCATCTACATACTGTGGGAGTAGAACCCACAGCCTTCTGCATCGAAAGCAAGTATTCTACCTGTTATGCTACTAACCACACAAACAGACTTGGCATAAACAGCACTAAACTTCTCTCCCCTTGAAGAACTATGCAGGCTGCAGCTCAAGAAATCTGGAAACACCCAAAATTTATTGGGGAGGGGACAAAAGCCCAAAACCGGGGGGGGGCAGATTTTTAAACACTGCTTATATAATCTTAAAAAAGTTGCTAGAATAAAGTGTTTTATGTTACCATGCATTAGCATTTCCTTTAAAATAGGAAGACTGAAACTTACATGGCTATAGCTATTTAGTGAATTCAGTTCAACTTCTCACTGACTTGCCAGAAAACCACACATTTTAAGAGGAACAGAGCAAACGTATGAGCCAAACATTCCATAAAACTTTGGACAGTTGAGAACTATGGCTAACTCCTTGAATCACAAGTGGTTGTATGGGTAGAGACTTTAGGCTTTTGCTACCTGTACCTAAGGTACTGGGTTTGAGTCTGAGTACCTCTAACCAGCAGTCATAGCTAACTGGGGCATTACACACACACACACACACACACACACACACACACACACACACACACACACACACACACACACACACACACACACACACACACACACACACACACACACACAAAGAAGGCATCCTGCTTATGTAAAAAGACAACACACATGTAAAGGCAGCCCTGCTTATATAAAAGGACAGTTCAGGCATCCTGCTAAATAAAGTTTAACACACACCTCTATTCAGCTGTTAAATATATGAAAGTAATATTTTGCTAAAGTAGAGAGAAAGTTCAACACACATCTCTATTCAGCTCTTAAATATGAAAGTAAGTAATCTCCTGGCATTTCTCCCGCCCAGGCCGTTAAGGTAAATGCATCCTGCTTAACTTAAAATCATGTAATCTCCTGCCGACAAGTTCAGCTGTTAAATATCTCCTGGAAAAGGCATGCTAAAGTAAAAAGAAAGTTCATTTTTCTGCCGACAAGCACGGTTCCACACACCCATTCTGGCATTCTGCTAAAGTAAAAAGAAAGTTCATGTCTCTGCCAACAAGCACAATTTCACACACTCATTCTGCTAAATAAAGTTCATTTCTCTGCTGACAAGCACAGCTTACATATAAATCAAAACTGTTGAACCTCCACAAACGAAACACTTGTAACGAAATAAAAGCCAACGAACCTTGGATCCTGGTTTGTAGGTTCTCCTTTATTACATAGCACCAACAAAATCCGCATACAATAAAAAACACAACAAGGACTAAGCGCTTTCACCCTAATACATAGGGCATCTTCAGAGTAATGAATGAACACTACCATCATCCTTATATAGCAAACAATTCATTAAATTGTACCTTAATAAGGCTTACATCATTAGACTTAATTAATTAGTTGACAATCAAGCTGAAAAAGAAGAAAAAGAAAAGAAAATGAACATGAAACTCAACTCCTAGTTACTTCCCTAAATCTGATACATAAACATAAAAGGAAACAATATATGCATATATATATGTTAGATACACATATATATGTGTATATGTATGTGTGTTTACCACAATTAAATACTGAAATTAGATGTTAAATATTAATTAAACATCTATATTACTTGATCGTTTTATTTAATGTTGATTTGTTAGCAGCATAGTATGTGTTATTAAAATGTTTTATAAAAATGTTTTATAAAGAAACTGTAAAAAGTAAGTTATAACGTTATGACATCCGTGAGGACAAAAAATGAACATAAGATATATAGTATATTGTATGTGTTTATTATAAAAATATTAAAATATTTCATGTTGTAAAATTCTCACAGTATCACTAAATGTAATTTATAATGTAACATGTAGTTTAAAAATCAACGATCATAATCTTATTTAATATAACAATATAAAAAATTGTTACAATTATCATAATGTTAAAAATTATGTTAAAATTCATCTTCAAATTCATATGTATATATATATTTAATTAACAAAATTATATCAAATAATAATGAGAACTGTATAAATATTAATAATTAATTTATCCATAATTATAAAATATTAATAAATAATAATATAAATATAGTTATAAATGTAAATATAAATACAGATATAACCCTACCTTAAATGTTTGAAAAATTAAATATATAAAAAATTAAATATGAATATACTATAAATAATAACATAATAATCTAATATATTCAACCATTTAATAAATTATGTATAAATAACTTAATAATTTGATAAGTTAAACCATATGAATAAATACAATTGACATTTAACAATAATAAAAACAATTAACATTATAAAAATTGTAAAAATTATTAAAAATTATTAACAAATGTGAAAAATAGTAAAAAATTGTAAAAAATTAAAATTAGATGGTGTGATGATATAAAAAGACACTATTAAGTATTAAACACTAATCATCAATTATCAAAATATTGAATTTTAAATGTTAATTATTAAATAAACATTAAACATTAACCATTTAAAAATCAACCATTCAAATAAACTGCGATCTAAGCTTTAATATGCTAGATATGGAAATTTGTTCATTAATGCCAGGCAATGTTGTGGCATTTAATCTAAGTTGCCACAGGCATTCCTTTGCTTCTAATATCATCTTTTCATCACCACCATTATTTTCTTTATTATATGTTCTATCAATAATAAAAAATATAAATCTTTTAAAATTACAACAATTGATACTGTGGTTATATAAAGCACTGGTTGTTTTATGTTTTTTTATATCACGTAAATGTTCACTAATTCGTGTTTTGAGTTTTCTAATAGTTTTTCCTACATAAAATGCATGACAGGCAGTACAGGATGCAACATAGACCACCATTTTTGAATTACAGTTGCATAGCCCTGGACATCTAATAGTCTTAACATAATTGTAAATATAGAAGTAGGGGCCGTCATTAATAAATCTACAAACATGACATGCTCCACACTTGTTCATTTTAGAATTTTTAAACACATCATAATTACTATGCTGTTCAAATAGATTCTTTAGGATTCTACCTCTACTAAAAGTTATTTTAGGTATATTTCCTATTATGTCCCTAAATTCATGATTTAATTCAAAAACACTAGTCAAGGCTTCATGCATAGCATTAACTATTTGTTGAGAACAGTTATTAAATGGTAAGATGAAGGTGTCATGTCTTGAAGTAGATGGTTTCATAATTGTATTGTTATCAGAGGCCAGAGAGATAATTGGTTTGTATAGTGTACTCCTTTTAGTTAAAATTTCTCTACTCATCTCTTGAACAATATCAACATGATATCCTCTAGCCAAGAACATATTGGTGATTATCTCCAATTCATTTTCAAAAACTAATTCATTACTCACAATTCTTGACAATCGAACCATTTGTCCTTTAACTAAATTCTATTTTTGGTGCATAGGATGACAACTGTTAAAATGTAAAAAAGAATTTGAGTATGTTTTCTTCCTGTAGATACCTGATTCAAACTTATTGTTATCCAAACAGAGCGTAATGTCTAAGAAATTGACATCGTTAACAAACACATGACTGGTAAATTTTAAAAAACTCGTAGTTTTACCCAGAAAAGTAACAAATGCATTAAATTCATCTTCAGATCCTTTCCAAAAAATAAGGATATCATCTAAAAAGCGTAGGTATAGCAAAACGTTGTTCCAAAAAATACTTGTGATAACATATTCAGACTCCCAATAAGCTAGGACCAAATTAGCATAAATGGGGGCACACCTGGCCCCCATAGCTACCCCCTTAATTTGTCTAAAAAAATTTTTATTGAAGAACAAAAAATTGTTCTCCAAAACCAATTCTAACATCTCAGTAAGTAATCAGTTTTCAGAACTGTTATGTTTACTATATTTGTTTAAGCATGCTTCAAACATCTCTAAACCTTGATCGTGAGGGATAACTGTAAATAAATTGACGATGTCCACAGTAGCCATTAAAAATTTTGTTCAAAAATCAAAAGTGTTCATGAATTGTCTGATGATGTCAAGACAATGCCATGAATCTTTTATAATATATGGTATGGAATTCAAGATAGGTTTACATTTGAAATCAATATAGGCAGCCAATGGTTCTGTCTTAGATCCTTTGGCTGACACTATAGGTCTAAACGGAGGGTGATTCATGTTTTTATGAATCTTGGGGATCCCAAATATAGATGGAGTAATTGGGAATTCAACTGAAATGAAATTGTAAGTTTGTTGATCTATTCTCCCATCCGTCAAGAATTCATAAAACAGCCAATCAATCTTAGTATAGGCTTGATTGATCTCATTCCTACTAACTTTTTGATATGTTTCATTGTCTTCCAACATAGTGGACATCCTATTGTTGTAATCAGCATTAAGCATAATGACTACTCCCCCACCTTTGTCCGGTTTCATGATTCGATATTTAGTTGAATAGGTAAATTCTCTAAGACAAAACTTCTCTGATGGTGTCAAATTACTCTTATTAACATTGTTGTATTTTACAATTCTTCTAATTTGTGATTCACATAACTTTTCGAAAATCTGAATCAGACAATTTTGTGGGGGTATGAAAGTACTGTGACGTTTGAGACTCAATTGTCTGTAGCTTTGCAATGGATCTCCTGTATTGTGAAAAAATAATTTCAAATTTAAAAGTCTGGTATACAATTTTAAATTTGTCAAAACTTTACCTACATCTAATCTGAATGTAGGTACAAAGGTGAAGCCTTTGCTTAATAATTGTAAATATTTATCATCAAATTTATGTCCTGCAAAATTATAAAAATTGAAACCAGAGAAAGAAGAAACAGAACAGTCATTCATCTCATTTTTTTGTAAAACCACCACACAATTCTCACTCAAACTATTCACTGTCACAGGCGATTCTCCTGTTACCTGTGTATCTAGTGTAGGATAACATATATCGATATTATTTGAACCACTAATTTCCTCAGTAAACACTTCTGTATAGTTAGAATTTAATATGGTTATCTCTGCCATGAGTAGGTTCTGTGAGGTTGGTTGTTGTGGTATCTGTGAGTGTGTTGGTTCTGGCTGTTCTGTTGTTCTCTTATCCGTTCCGATCTCCTCAGAGATGGTGGTTCTAAAAAAACAGGTTGAACTTCATCATTAAAATTAAAATTAACCTGGTTGGTCCTCACATTATCAATATTGGGACTTAATTCTTGTCTATTCCCCATAACTTGTTTTCGATTTTGAACTTGCATGTTCTTGTATTCCCTAAAATGGGTGTAAGCTTTGTTGTTGTTGTAATCCCTACTATCTCTTTCTATTTTGTTATTTTTAATATCCAAACCCTTATTAATGTACCTATCAATATCTTTGAAAATGTTTTCTAACCTAAATTTATTATGCTCATATAGCAAATCAGCTTTAATATTACTATCTAAAGTGTTCAATTTCTCCTTTAAACATTCAGTCTGTCATTGTTATTACGAATAATCAACCTTAATAAATCTAAGCCAGTTCTGTCAAAGAGATGCAGTAGTTCTGTAAATATTTCCGTGCCTTCCTGGAAACCATGCGGTAATTTAAACAGGCGCAGCCCCTTTGGCACCTGTTTTAACTCAGGAGAGCGTTCCAGGAACGCATTGTCCATCTGAAGTGATTTATATATTCTCAAAGTTTTTTCAAACTCTAAAAATTGTGTATTCAGCGTACCCATATCTCTTGACATAATGGGCTGTCTCTTGTTTAAAGATGGGGCCGTAAGAAAATAATTCAAGTCCATATTAGATATTTGGTTATTGTTAGAACGAACACTGCGTGTAGTCTGATTCCGTTCCTCATTATGATGAGACCTGGTTGACCTGTTAATACGGGGTGGAGCATTTACATCTTCTTTGCCTGACGTCATGCCGTTGTTAGATGGACTTGTAGAAGGTTGCCTAGTGACCAGCCTCTGAACGCTTGTATTAGGAGTGGAATGCAGCGTAAAAAGTTGCTCTTGGGATTCCGTTATTATAACTTCACCCTCAACTGCAGGGTTCTTAAGTTGTTCATGCAAAGTTTTTATTAATTTATTTGTAATATCTAAGTGTTCTTGTAATAAACGCTGTATATCCATGTTTTACAACCTGATTTCCAAAGCCGTTAGATGACAGCACAAATAGCGTTTAATGTTAATGTTTGCCAAAACAGGATGTTAGGTAGTGTCATTAAATAATAAAAAAAAATAAAAAAAATATATGAAAAATAAGGAAGTCAATTAAAACAAAAGGAATTAGTACTCCCAACGGTGTATCTGTATCGGAAGTCCACAACGTGCAATCTTAAAGTTCTCTCGTGCACTGATGTAATTAACACCGGTGGTACTGAAACACCTTCCAAAATAAGTGCAACCACTTTTTGAGAATAAAAAGTCTAAAGCAGTGTTTATAGTCAGTATTTATGTAGCCGATTAGGGTTGTACGTATACAAGACTGCCAATGGTGAATCAAAAATAAAAAACCTTTCAGCGTAACCGCAAAATTCTATCGTGCACTGTTTGTAGAACACCGGCAGTACTTGACACAACTTCCAAAAGCAGATACGGCCACTTCTTTAGAGTATAAAAAACTCTGAAAAAACTGTCAATAAGCAATAATTCTAAAAAACGGATAACTTGATGAACAAAACGTTGTCATCAGGTATGTAGTCCTCACATACGTTGTTGGTCTATGAGACACGACTCACCAGGATACGATCAGGTCGTCGGATAAGCAAAACTGTTGAACCTCCACAAACGAAACACTTGTAACGAAATAAAAGCCAACGAACCTTGGATCCTGGTTTGTAAGTTCTCCTTTATTACATAGCACCAACAAAATCTGCATACAATAAAAAACACAACAAGGACTAAGCGCTTTCACCCTAACTAATACATAGGGCATCTTCAGAGTAATGAATGAACACTACCATCATCCTTATATAGCAAACAATTCATTAAATTGTACCTTAATAAGGCTTACATCATTAGACTTAATTAATTAGTTGACAATCAAGCTGAAAAAGAAGAAAAAGAAAAGAAAATGAACATGAAACTCAACTCCTAGTTACTTCCCTAAATCTGATACATAAACATAACTGTGGACTGTGGACATCATCAATTTATTTACAGTTATCCCTCACGATCAAGGTTTAGAGATGTTTGAAGCATGCTTAAACAAATATAGCAAACATAACAGTTCTGAAAACCGATTACTTACTGAGATGTTAGAATTGGTTTTGGAGAACAATTTTTTGTTCTTCAATAAAAAAATTTTTAGACAAATTAAGGGGGTAGCTATGAGGGCCAGGTGTGCCCCCATTTATGCTAATTTGGTCCTAGCTTATTGGGAGTCTGAATATGTTATCACAAGTATTTTTTGGAACAAAGTTTTGCTGTACCTATGCTTTTTAGATGATATCCTTATTTTTTGGAAAGGATCTGAAGATGAATTTAATGCATTTGTTACTTTTCTGGGTAAAACTACGAGTTTTTTTAAATTTACCAGTCATGTGTTTGTTAACGATGTCAATTTCTTAGACATTACGCTCTGTTTGGATAACAATAAGTTTGAATCAGGTATCTACAGGAAGAAAACATACTCGAATTCTTTTTTACATTTTGACAGTTGTCCTATGCACCAAAAAAAGAATTTAGTTAAAGGACAAATGGTTCGATTGTCAAGAATTGTGAGTAATGAATTAGTTTTTGAAAATGAATTGGAGATAATCACCAATATGTTCTTGGCTAGAGGATATCCTGTTGATATTGTTCAAGAGATGAGTAGAGAAATTTTAACTAAAAGGAGTACACTATACAAACCAATTATCTCTCTGGCCTCTGATAACAATACAATTATGAAACCATCTACTTCAAGACATGACACCTTCATCTTACCATTTAATAACTGTTCTCAACAAATAGTTAATGCTATGCATGAAGCCTGGACTAGTGTTTTTGAATTAAATCATGAATTTAGGGACATAATAGGAAATATACCTAAAATAACTTTTAGTAGAGGTAGAAACCTAAAGAATCTATTTGAACAGCATAGTAATTATGATGTGTTTAAAAATTCTAAAATGAACAAGTGTGGAGCATGTCATGTTTGTAGATTTATTAATGACGGCCCCTACCTCTATATTTACAATTATGTTAAGACTATTAGATGTCCAGGGCTATGCAACTGTAATTCACAAATGGTGGTCTATGTTGCATCCTGTACTGCCTGTCATGCATTTTATGTAGGAAAACCTATTAGAAAACTCAAAACACGAATTAGTGAACATTTACGTGATATAAAAAAGCATAAAACAACCAGTGCTTTATACAACCACAGTATCAATTGTTGTAATTTTAAAAGATTTATATTTTTTATTATTGATAGAACATATAATAAAGAAAATAATGGTGGTGATGAAAAGATGATATTAGAAGCAAAGGAATGCCTGTGGCAACTTAGATTAAATGCCACAACATTGCCTGGCATTAATGAGCAAATTTCCATATCTAGCATATTAAAGCTTAGATCGCAGTTTATTTGAATGGTTGATTTTTAAATGGTTAATGTTTAATGTTTATTTAATAATTAACATTTAAAATTCAATATTTTGATAATTGATGATTAGTGTTTAATACTTAATAGTGTCTTTTTATATCATCACACCATCTAATTTTAATTTTTTACAATTTTTTACTATTTTTCACATTTGTTAATAATTTTTAATAATTTTTACAATTTTTATAATGTTAATTGTTTTTATTATTGTTAAATGTCAATTGTATTTATTCATATGGTTTAACTTATCAAATTATTAAGTTATTTATACATAATTTATTAAATGGTTGAATATATTAGATTATTATGTTATTATTTATAGTATATTCATATTTAATTTTTTATATATTTAATTTTTCAAACATTTAAGGTAGGGTTATATCTGTATTTATATTTATATTTATAATTATATTTATATTATTATTTATTAATATTTTATAATTATGGATAAATAATGAATTATTAATATTTATACAGTTCTCATTATTATTTGACATAATTTTGTTAATTAAATATATATATACATATGAATTTGAAGATGAATTTTAACATAATTTTTAACATTATGATAATTGTAATAATTTTTTATATTGTTATATTATTAAATAAGATTATGATCGTTGATTTTTAAACTACATGTTACATTATAAATTACATTTAGTGATACTGTGAGAATTTTACAACATGAAATATTTTAATATTTTTATAATAAACACATACAATAAACTATATATCTTATGTTCATTTTTAGTCCTCACGGATGTCACAGTTATAACTTACTTTTTACAGTATCTTTATAAAACATTTTAATAACACACACTATGCTGCTAACAAATTAACATTAAATAAAACGAACTAGTAATATAGATGTTTAATTAATATTTAACATCTAATATCAGTATTTAATTGTGGTAAACACACATACATATACATATATATATATGTATACAACATATATATATGCATATATTTTTTCCTTTTATGTTTATGTATTAGATTTAGGGAAGTAACTAGGAGTTGAGTTTCATGTTCATTTTCTTTCTTTTTCTTCTTTTTCAGCTTGATTGTCAATTAACTAATTAAGTTTAATGATGTAAGCCTTATTAAGGTACAATTTAGTGAATTGTTTGCTATATAAGGATGATGGTAGTGTTTATTCATTACTCTGAAGATGCCCTATTTACTAGGGTGAAAGCGCTTAGTCCTTGTGTTTTTTATTGTATGCGGATTTTGTTGGTGCTATGTAATAAAGGAGAACTTACAAACCAGGATCCAAGGTTCGTTGGCTTTTATTTCGTTACATATAAATCAAGTAATCATTCTCTTGCCATGTTTCTCCCACTCAGACAGTTCAGCCGTTAAAGTACAAGGTAAAGGCATCCTGCTTAAGGGAGTAATCTCCTGCCTACAAGCACAGTTCAGCTGTTAAAATCTCCTGGAAAAGGCATGCTAAAAAGTTCATTTCTCTGCCGACAAGCACAGTTACGCAGTCCACATACCCATTTTGGCATTTTGCTAAAGTAAAAAAGTTCATTTCTCTGCCGACAAGCACAGCTTAAATATAAATTAAGTAATCATTCTCCTACCATGTTTCTCCCACTCAGACAGTTCAACCATTAAAGTAAAAGGTAAAGGCATCCTGCTTAAGTGAGTAATCTCCTGCCGACAAACACAGTTCAGCCATTAAATATCTCCTGGGGCTGGAAAAGGCATGCTAAAGTAAAGAGCAAGTACAACCAGACAGATAAAAACACAATACTTCTCCTGCACAGAAAGTCACACACACCTCTATTAAGTAAAAGCATCCTGCATGCTTAACCAACAGTTCAGCCGTTAGGCAGGTAGAAACACGCAATCAAATAAATTAGCACAGATTTACCCATTTAAGTAAAATGCATTGATTGTATAACTTAATTAATAGTTGCTGTTGCTGTTTTACCTGGGCTGGAGGAGGAGGAGCTGAGCTGGGGGAAGGCTGCCTGCAGACATTAAATAAGTAAACTAACTTGTGCTGTTTGTACTGCAAGGAGCCTGGGGGAAGAAAGCTACACCATGCACTCACCACTCACATACTAGTCTGCAATACTGACGTCGTCACACATGCCCTGCACTTGATGACGTCAGGAGTTTTATTAAAAAAAGAAACACACACACACACACAACCTAGGAAATTCGGAATTTAAAGGGGCCATGCGGAAATTCGTGGCACCCCAATATTTTGCCCTCAAAATCGTTTTTTTTTTTTTTTTTTACAGAGGAACTCAGTACGGTTGAGAGGTCTGACAACATCACAGCAAGACAGAGCAATGGATCCCCAAATTACGGAGAAACCAGTGAAGCAGGAAACATCTGTTCAATTACCATATGAACAGCAAGTGAAAGAAGAAGAAAATGTGGCAGCTCTGACGCAGTCAGTGTTGTAGAGTAGGCCAGTGAGTTCCCATATGAAAAAGCAATGGATAATACAGGATGAAATTGAAGAGAATGTGTCACAGGAAGATGCTCTGGAACTTTCTGTAGAATGCCTGCAGTAAATGGAGAACAAAGAATGTGCCCTCAGTTTAGAAGAAAAGAGAAGAGTTGCTTGACTTAATAGAGATGGACAGATACATGAAGATTAATGAAAGAAATAAACTACAGAAAGTCAATAAAACTCACAAAGTTTAAAGTCTGATAAAACAAATGAACACCGTAATTAGGACTGTCCAGAGAAATTCATACAATATAACAGTAGTAAATGGGATAGATTACTGTGCAGCTAAATTAATAACAGATAAAGTCTTACCACAAAAACACATGGCAGTAAGGGAAAGGAAGGGGAGAAATCAAATGCCATCTTGGAAGCATCAAACACAGAAAACTATGAAGCAATTAAGACAAGAAATGCTACAGTTAGAGTATAGAAGAGGGAACAAATTAACAAAAAATACTCAGAAAGATAGATGTGATAAAAGCAATGGGCAATATCAAAAAAGATCAGGATATATCGTGAACTATCCCAAACAGTAAATTAAAACTGTCAGCACAGGCAGAAAAAAGTACAGTTTTGTACCTACCATAAATGTAGATGTTCGAAGATCCACATTGCTGCAGTCCTTACATATGGGTAGTCCGCTGTCCTCGGTCGGCCCGAATACCAAAGTATTAGGCTGACGTCGGTCATGGGCGCTCAGATCTGACATCAGAGCGTCAGGGTATAAAAGCGCATGACCGACGTCATATCCTCAGTCTTTTCTTGCCTCAGATGTCAGAAGGCCCTAAAAAGAAAGGCCACAGCCCAAAAACAGGATACCTCCCAAAAACATGCCCAACAACAACCATCACCCAAACCATATAACCATGCCAAACTACAGAGGGGAAGGAGGGAGGGTAAATTGGACTGCAGCAATGTGGATCTTCGAACATCTACATTTATGGTAGGTACAAAACTGTACTATGTTCTTCATCTCACATTGCTGCAGTCCTTACATATGGGTAGAATCCCAAAGCAGAGGTAAAGGGAGGATGGCAAAATCATAAAGCATTAGGGGCTGCTAAAATGCCCTGTAATATTGCAGTGGCAAATCCAGCCCTAGACTTAGAATAAAGAGGAAGGTGGTAATGCTTGGAAAAAGTATGTACGGAACTCCAAGTGGCTGCTTCCAAGATATCTTTTGTAGCTACCCCCCTTAGAAAGGCAGTAGAAGTGGCAGTAGCTCTAGTGGAATGAGGTCTGATTCCAGCCGGAATCTCCTTACCATGATGGGAATAACAGAAAGAAATACAAAACCCAATCCATTTAGAAATAGTTTGTTTTGAAACAGGTTTTCCCTGAGAACCCAAAGCAAAAGAAACAAACAACTGCTGAGACTGCCTGAACCCTTTGGTTCTGCTCAAATAATAACGTAACTGCCTGTGAATATCCAAAGTATGCAAAATCTTCTCCCTTTATTTTGGGGTTTGCATAAAAAGTAGGCAAATGAATAGTTTGGTTCAAGGCCACACTAGAAACCACTTTAGGCATAAAGGAAGGATTAGTACGCAAAGATACCCTATCCTTATGAAAAACCAGGAAAGGTTCCACTGCCATAAGGGCCTGTAATCCAGAAACCCTTCTTGCAGAGGTAATGGCCAACAAAAAAGCAGTCTTCCATGATAAATACTTTAACTCGGCCGTAGCTGCAGGCTCAAAAGGTTGTAGAGTAAGCTTTTCCAACACAAAATTGAGATCCCAAGCAGGAGTAGGAGCTCTAAGTGGGGGTCTTATGTTCTTTGCCCCTCTAAGAAATTGCTTAAACAAAGGATGGGAAAATAAAGGAGGGTCACAGTCATAGTGAGCAGAAATGGCTGCAGCATGAACTTTTATCGAGGAGAAAGACAAACCCTTGTCCAATAACTCAGTAAGATATTGAAGAGAAACACTTAAATCAGGCTTGGAAACATCAAAGTTCTTCGCTTTGCTCCAAAGAAAAAATCTCCTCCATTTATCAGCGTAAACTTTCCTTGTACTAGGCCTTCTGGCCTCCAAAATAACATTCAAAACTTGTTGTGGAAGCTGAGACCCTCCAGGGTCTAAAACAGAATATGCCAGGCTGTGAGATGCAGAGACTGAATCTTGACATTGAGGAAGTGATTGCCCTCCTGAGACAAAAGATGTGGAATCAAAGGCAGAGGCCACGGAGGCTCCTGCCAAACTCCTCAGTAGTGGGTACCAGTGCTGTCGAGGCCAATCCGGCTATCAGAATCATGGATGGCTTGTCTTTTCTGGCCTTCAGGAGTACCTTGGGAATGAGAGGCAGAGGTGGAAAGGCATAGACATGAAGATTGCTCCAACTGAATGATAGAGCATCCACCTTCCAAGCTGTGGGATGAAACATTTTTGTGCAAAACTTTGGCAACTGGTAATTTAGTGGAGAAGCAAACAGATCTATGCCTGGAGTCCCCCATAACACTGTCAACTTTTGAAACACATGAGGATCCAGTTTCCACTCGTGAGGATCCACAATTTGTCTGCTCAACACATCCGCTAAGGAGTTCTGTGCTCCTGGTAGAAACCTTGCCTGAAGATTGAGGTGTAAACTGATAGCAGTCTCCCACAAAATCATCGCTTGCCTGCAAAGAGGGCACAAATGGGTTCCCCCTTGCTTGTTGATGTACCACATGACAGTAGTGTTGTCTGTTTGAATCAACACCTGTCCTGGGTGAAGTAAATCTTTGAAAGCCATCAATGCAAATTGGACTGCTAACATCTCCTTCAAGTTGATATGTAAATGTTGAAGTCTGACAGGCCACGTGTCTTGCACCCATTTTCCATTGAGGTGTGCTCCCCAAGCCTTGTCCGAGGCATCTGTCGTTAGAATCTGACTCGCCTCTGGTCGGGTCACAGAGAGTCCCTTGTTTAGGTGACATTCCTGAGCCCACCACAAAAATTCTTTCTGAATGCAAGGTATTATCTGAATGACAGTGTCTAGACCTTGGCAGTGTTGTTTCCATACATTCTTGAGATACCATTGAAGCTTCCTCATATGCAGTTTGGCATTGGGAAGCACCAGAATACAAGATGCCATGAACCCCAAGGCTTGAAGGACTGTCCTTGCAGTCAGCCTGGACTGTAGAGACATTTGATGGAAATAAAGAGAAAGGCTTCTTTGTTTGTCCGGGGTCAAAAAGGCCATCTGGGAAGCTGTATTCAGTCTCACACCCAGAAAGCACATGTCCTGAGAGGGTACTAGACTGGACTTTATTTCGTTCACAGAATACCCTAGGCATCTTAACACTACCATCACATACTGTAGATGATGCAGAAGTTCGTCTTTGTGTTGTGCAATAATCAGGCAATCGTCCAAATAAGGATAAATCTGTATTCCTCTTAACCTGAAAAAGGCTATCACTGGAGCCAGAACCTTTGTGAACACTCTGGGCACAGTAGATAAGCCAAAGGGCAATGCAGAGAACTGATAATGTAAATTTCCAGCCCGAAAACGCAGGTACCTCCTGCAACTGGGCCTGATAGGAACATGAAGATAAGCCTCTTTGAGATCCAGAGTTACCATCCAGTGATCTTTTCCCAACAGAGGTAAAAGCTGCTGTAACGTCAGCATTTTGAACTTTGGAATGTCCAGATAAGTGTTGAGGATAGATAAATCCAAAATTGGTCTCCACGTGTTCCCTTTCTTTGGTACTAGAAACAGGCGGGAATAAAATCCTAGTCCCACTTCTGACAGAGGAACTGGCTGTATAGCTCCTATTTGAAGAAGTAAAGAAATCTGCTTGTGAGCCTCTATCCTTTGCCGAGGAGGAACGTCTGGCATGCCTTTGAAAGGAGGCAATGTATGGAAATAGAACTTGTAGCCTCGGTGTATAATGTCCAATACCCATTTGTCCTGGGTGACTAAAAGCCAGTTTTTCTTGAAGAGTGCTAACTTTCCTCCCAAAGGAGCTGCCAGGGAAGAAGAATCTGGCAGCTGGAAATGCAGGTCATTGGGCCTGTTTACGAAAGGACTGGCCCCTGCCCTCACCTGCAGATTGTGCAGGTGAACTCCAAGTTCTAGGCCTGAATGTACTGTGAGCTCTGCCCCTGCCACGCCTAGATCTACCCCTAGACTGAGAATCAGAAGAAGGGTAGGTCCACCCCTTAGTAGGCCAATTTCTACTAAACTTAGGAGGTTGAACCTGCAAAAAATCTTTAACAGTCTGCATTGACTTAGCCTTGTCTTCCATTTTCTTCAAAACCGACTCCACAGGGGGACTCCACAGGGGGACCAAACAAAACTTCAGACTGTAAAGGGCATCCAGAATTCTAGTTTTAACATGCTCGGACAAATTCTGATCCTTAAGCCAGGCGTGCCTACGAAGAACTGAACCAGTGGCAGCCACCCTAGAAGAGGCCTGTACAGCATCAAAACCACACTGCAAAGAATGCTTACCCACCTGTTCAGAGACATGTACTAAATCTTGCAATTCTTTACACTCTATGCCCTCTGCCAAAGCATCCACTTTAGATTTTAGCTGAGAAAGGAGGAAATTCTGATACTTCAACATATGAAACTGGCAATTTAAAGCCCTCATTGCTAAAGTAGAAGAGGTATACACCTTCTTACCCCATCTATCCAAAGCTCTAGCTTCCTTATCTAGAGGAACCGGATTCTTTACAACAGAAGCTCTAACACCCGTAGGCCCCTGACTAATAGTTTCTGGGTCCGCCCTAGGACTCTTATACAGATATTTATGAGCCTCAGGCACCCTGTAATACCTGTCCGGTTTAACTGGCGCAGGAGGCAAAGAATCTGGATTAAGGGAAGCCTCGAGAAAACATCTTGAACAACATCCAAAACAGGAGGTATAGCCAAGGGTCTATGCTGTGGTAAAAACAAGAATTCCCTAAGCCTCTTCCGTGTATCAGAGAAATCCTGTCCTTCCCACTTAAAATGCTCCCTCATGGAATGCAGAGTTTCTGAAAATGAAAAATCCTCTGGAGGAGAAGCAGAAGGAGTGGAATCCTCTGCATCAGAATCTGAATAAGGGGGAAAATCTTGAATATCTTCAGCAGAAGAGCCTGAGTCATCTGAGGCCTGATCCAAGCTTTCCAACTCTGGCTCCACCATGGGCCTCTTATCAGGAGGGGGCATAGAACCTCTAATTAAAGAAATCAAATCTTCTGCCATTTTAAGCATGTGCTTTTTAGGCACAGACCCAGAAGTACCTGGAGGGACACCAGAGGAAGGCAAAACAGACCTGCCCTTAGAAGAAGCCTTAGAAATAGTAGCAGAAGGCCTAACCACCTTAGGCATAGAAGGGAGAACAGTAACCTGAGAGGCCCCTTCAGCTTGACCTGACTCCTGTGAGGCCACATCCTGCAAAATCAAAGTTTCCCCCTGAGACTCAACAGAAACTTCAGCCGGATCCACCTGCTCCACTGTAGTTTCTGCAGGACCGGCGTCCGAAATGGACGAATCAACCTGTCTAGGTTTCAAGGATTTGTCTTTGCGCTTCTTCGTGGAAGCGGCGTCGGAGGATCCGGTGGCATAGTATAATTACACCGCTTACCAAAGACTAACCTAGCACAATCTAACCTTCTTTTTATAGTGCGCTTATTAAACCTAGCACAAAACCGACACCCGACTACGCGTGGTCCGCCCCAAACAAGGAACGCAAAGAGTGATAATCCCTATGCGGTATCTGTTTCCCACAAGAAATACAATTATTCACTTTTTCTGACATCCGGAATTAACTGAGGCAAGAAAAAACAAAAATATTCCCCAACGGGGTACTTAGCCCAACTTGGTTTCGGTCTGAAACTCAGAATATGAAAATTTCAGAACGCCGAACGGCACTTGCAACGCTGCTTCTGCATCGGACCATGCGGCAAAAAAGACTGAGGATATGTCGTCGGTCATGCGCTTTTATACCCTGGCGCTCTGATGTCAGATCTGAGCGCCATGACCGACGTCAGCCTAATACTTTGGTATTCGGGCCGACCGAGGACAGCGGACTACCCATATGTAAGGACTGCAGCAATGTGAGATGAAGAACATCTTAGAAGATATGCAGATAAATATAAAGGTAAGTAAAAAAAATAAGCAATTTATTGATGATCCAAAAAAATGTTATACAGGATTGGGAAACAAGGCAAAAGATACTGAAACATCACCCCCCCCCCCAGAAAAAAAAAAAAAAGAAAAAATAGATACAATTTGGAGAAATATCTATAAAGATGCTAAATGGAAAGACGAAGTAAATGAAAGAATAAGAAGTTCAAATGTACAGGATATCAAATGGGATGAAGTAACGGTCAGGGAGACTGAAACAAAGTTAAGAAAAGCTCCTAACCAGAAAGCCACAGGCCCAGATGCAGTACCTAACTTCTGGATAAACGTATTAACATGTTTACATGAAGATTATCATGAGTAAGAACTATTTATATGCACACTCCGAACAGACACCAACCTGGTTAACAACAGGAAAAACAATGTTCCTGCTTAAGAGCAAACCTGCAAGCTAAGCTAAAAACTATAGACCAATAACGTGCCTTCAGATGAAGTATAAACTATATACTGGAACTGATGCCGATAGAAGTTTATAGTCGTTTAGAAGAAAACTCAGTCATGGAGCGAAGAAAATGAAAACTGTCATCTGTGTTAGCGTGTCTGGCAGGAGACTTATTTACATTCTGGATTAACTTGTATGGTACGCCAGCATGTCTACTTGCGAAAATGTAAATACGTTTTTAAATGTTGAGTATTTCCCTGTTTAAACAGAATGTTCAAAGAATCTGCCAGTGTTTTGATGCATTTCTAATTGCACATGTTTGAGGGACATTCTAAAGTATTGTGGAGAATCAGTTGAACAGTAAGTGATGTCATTAGAATGTTCCTGGTTGCTAGATGATTATTTAAACAGCTGATCGACAGGAAAAAGAACTTTTTCAATGGCTGAATGTTATTTTTAAAATAAGACAGTTCATGACTGAAGTGTGTCAAGTGCTGATCAGTTTTGTTAAATATTGTCAGTTACAGTGCTGTGCACACAATGGATACCCATGAAAGAGAACTCACCAAAAACTGTGAGCCTGCCTTTTACATGGCTGCTATGTGTTAGCTTAGATCAGGGACAGTATTCTTTAGTTAGATTAGGGCAGCTTAGTTATCAAGATAGAGTTTTCCAGAATAATGGACTCCTATCCTACAGTTTAAGTTTACATGTCTGGTGATTGAATTCTGTAGTTTATTGAAAATTATTGATTTACATTCTTGTAATCATTTTACTTATTATTAAATGTTCTTCATTACTTTACTTTGCGGCTGGAAATCAGTGTTTTTTTCTTTAGAGAATAGCGTGTGCTTATATCTGTTTTATACTTCCCAGGTACCCTGGAAGGCCTGGCTGTTCTAGTCATAGCTATCATTTATTTTGATATTTAATTTTCATAATTGGACACCCCTTTAAAAGGGCATGAAGACACACTGATTGGTAGCAGAATTATCATATTATTTTGGGGAAGGGACTCAGCTGGAAATCAGTGTGAGGCTATCCCAGAAGTGTTTGGATGTGTGAGATTTAAATTTACTTTGAGTGTGAGTGTTATCACAGGTCTTAAACTGGGACACACTGCTCTGAAGTAAGTAACAAGAAAATACATTTGGGGTGGTCAGAGGTATATAGTCCAGTCCCAGGAAAAAACAGTGTGTTCCTTTGTCCTCTTAGAGGAACATTTTGAAATATTACTTCTGTTTAAGTGACAGTTGCATATTGGAGTCAGTAGTGAGGACTGAAGCTCCTTGGTTACTGACCTAGGATAGTAAGGGACATCACATTTAATTGGTGGCAGTATTGGTAGATAGTAGCCAGAGGTCACACATGGCAACAGAACAAAAGAGTAACAAAAGAAAGTCATATGGAACAAGGGATCATCTCTTGTTAAATAAAGTCATAATAGAGAACTGTAAAAAGGGGAAAAATCCAAGTACAGCATGGATAGACTACAAAAAAGCATTTGACAGTATACCACATGCATGGATAAAAGAGTACGTAAAAATGTACACGGATTGTTTACATTACAGTAACATGAAACACTGGCAAACCACTTTTCAGTTAAACCATGATAAAGGAAAAATTATTATTCCAGGGATAAAACGTCAAAGGGAGATACTCAAGCATGACTCCGTCACCACTGCTCTTTTGCCTTGCCCTTAGCCCATTAAGCTTTCAACTTAACATGACTACAGTTTAGCTCCCACAACACAACCAAGTGTAAAGACTTCTCATTTTCTTTTTGTAGACAATTTAAAACTGTATAATTCATCAGATAAGGAACTAAAAGCACAACTGCAAGTGGTCAAATTTTTTTTATGTGAATAAAACTTAGTAAGGAATATTTCAGAATACTAAAGTTAATACTGAAAACAACACTGACATCCAGGAACAAAGTCTGAGCTATAAACAAATTTGCTCTTCCTGTCCTAACTTAAGAGTTCTGGAGTGACTGACTAGCTCCAAATGGTGTTGGATCAGTTGGACAGGAAAACAAGAAGGATGCTTTATGCTTTATCCTTTATCTATAGAAATCAGTGTATACCAAGATTATTTATTCCCTGTTCTGAATGAGGCATGGGCCTCCTTGAAACTGATTACAGGTATAGATCTGCAAATGTAGGACTGCATACATATCTGCTGACCTCACAAGACCCAAACACAGTGAAAGTTTTAAAACACGAGGAGATTAAGTCTAAGATCACTTCCCTGCTGAGTTTAGCAGGAGCATATCGGTGTCAAGTGGGAATGGAAATCAAACCAGAAGTAGACAAAAATCAGGCAGCAGCTAAATGTGCCACAAAAGAAAGAATATAAGGGGAAGGATCAGGTGAGAAGGCAAGAAATGTGGAAAATACATATATACAGTTGCAAGTGCAGAAAACTCTTGGAACAACCTCATGCTGATCAAGATCAAATGCAGGAATGGTTAAAGAGAGGTGAAGTTAAAACAAAAGTCAAAAGGTTAATATTGGCAGCATAAGATTGTAAACCAACATATATATAGTCCACTAAGTTGATTGAACATGTGGGAGAAACAGACAACTGTAGATTTTGTAAAATAGAATTGGAAACAGTCACACATCTTGTTGCTGTTTGTGACATACTAATGGCACAAAAACTGTACACTGACAGGCATAATTAATGTGGTAAGACTGTTGCACTTGGAATTGTGCAAGCATAATACTGAAGCAGCTGAAAAACACTGGAAACATAGAACACAAAACATTATAGAAAATCATAAAGTTTATATCACATGGGATCACCCATTACCAACAGTTAAAAAAAAAAAAAAAAAAATAGATGCGAACAAAACAGATGTTGTAGTCCATGAAAAGGAGACAAAAGTAGAATTGATCATTAAAATTGCTACACAGTGTTCATAGCTGTTTGTTAGTTACAAACTAATGGCCAGGGGCCTTTACAAGCCTAGCCATAGGATTACCCTGGCATAGTGCCACTCAACCTTAGTTCCTAGTGCCTCTGTCGAGTAGAGCCACTGAAGTGATCCCCAGGGTGAATTTTCTGTTACCCATCCACTCATCAAGATTTCTCTTGAAGAGGGTCAGTGAGGTGCTCTGACATGTATGGGAAGTATGTCTCATAGCATGGACAGTCTCTGGGTTATGAACCTGTCCCTCCAGCATGTTCTGTTAATTGTGGTAATGAGGTTGAGGTCTCTGGAGTGTGTGGTGTGGAGGGATTGGGATTTCTTTAGATGTAGCATTTCTAATAGAGCTGGGTCAGACATGGCTTTGTAAGTCAAGCCCAGATTGCCTCTGAGTAGGTGATATGAGACAGAGAATAGTTGGAGTTTTTTGAGTCTGTCCATATAGTACAAGTGTTTAAGGCCTAGGATCCTCTTTGTGAGGTATTTTTGCGGCCTCTCCAGATGTTTCAGGTATCTAGTGAGGTACATGCCAAATGGGGCATTGTACTCGATGATTGGCCCTAATGAGGGAAGAGTAGAGGGAGACAATGACCTCTTTCTTCCTGGATGCAAAACACTTAGTAATGAGATGTGCCACATAGGACTTCCCGACCACAGTGGCAATGTGGTGGTCAAAAGAGAGGTTGCTGTCAACTTGTGTTCCCAGATCTCTCATAATGCCTTCTGTGTTCATTGGACTACTATCAATGTGGTAATTCATGGGAACCTGGCTTTTCCCAAAGGGGATGACTACACATTTTTTGGCACTGAGCTTAAGGCCATGGTTCGGAGACCAGTCTTTGGTCACAGTGAGGCCATTATGTAGGATGCCAACATCACTTGGGGAGTTAATAATAGCTCCCAACTTGCAATCGTCTGCGAACTTTGTCAGCCAGAGTCCCTTAATGTTGGCCTGGACTTCAGAGAAGTAGATACCAAACTGGAGAGGACCCAGGACCAAACCCTGTGGGACACCACTCATGACTAATCGGCAGTCTGACTTGGAGTCAGCTACATTCACACCATGGGTTCTGTGAGCCAGTTTGCAACCCACCTAGTGATATAGGGGTTGATGCCAAGCTTAGTGAGTTTTTCTATGATTCCTGAGTGGGGAATGGTGCCAAAAGCCTTGGCCAAATAAAGGTAGACTGTATGAACCACCTTGCCTTCATCCAAAGCTCTGGTGACTGACTCAAAGAAGTTGAGCAGGCATGATCTACAAAACCAAACTGTGTGGGATCCAGAGTTTGGAGATTCCCTATAGCCTTGTTTATTAGGTCCATGATGATGCATTCCATAGCTTTGCATATCAGACTTGTCAGGCTAATGGGGCAATAGTTCCCAGGGTCTGTAGTCACTTTGTGCAGAGGGATGACTGTAGCAGTGCACCATTCGGCAGGGACAAAGCCTGAGGTGAGGCTGTGATTGAACAGGGCACACAGGTGAGGTGCCAGTTCACGCTGTAGTTCATGTAGAACACAACCAGGGATATTCTCAGGTCCCATAGAAGCTGTATTCTTGGCCTTGGACAGTGCTGTTTTAACCTGTACAGCAGTGATACTGGGTGCCTGGCAATCTACTGGTATTGTGATTGGTCCTTTGGGGGGGGGTAAAGTTGGCACTGAAGCTGTCGGCCAGTATACTGGCAATATCTGTTGACTCGGTATAGGAGGTACCATTGTGCAGTAGCTCAGAGAAAATCTGGGTATTGCCATGGAGATTCTTTACAAAACTACAGAAGGCCTTGTGGTTGTCTTTACTAGCTGCTGCAATTCTGTTTTCATACCTAGCTTTAGGGGATTTGATGAGGGATCTCAAATTTTTGTTGAGGCAGATAAGGGAGTTTTTCTAGTCTTGGGACTTCACCTTATTCTGCATCAGTTTCCACTTTCTGTTGTAGTTTATTTATGGCAGGGGACCACCAGATTGGCTTCCTTTTTTGGAGGTGTGTGTCTTGGTTCTATTGGGTATGGTGAGATCCATGCATTTGTGTACATGTTTGCACAGCACATTTGTGTATGATTCTGCAGTCACGCACCTATTCTCCATTTGCATGGGTGCTGTGAAGTTAGCCACCTCTGTTTTTAGGATCCCAAAGTTAGCTTTGGAGACGTTTTTCATGGTGGTTACCTTTGCTGGGGTGGAAGGAATGTGGATTTCCAAGGTGATTAGTTTGTGGTCGGATCTAACCAGGGATCAGCTGACTATTGGTGTAGAGCAACAGTCGCCCATGTTAGTAATGACCAGGTCAAGGATGTTGCTACCTCTAGTGGGGGTAAGAATGAGCTGGTTCAAGGCATTGGAACTGATGAACTCCACGAAATGTTGGTCAAGTGTATTGGTACATGAGTAGTTTACCCAGTTAATGGAGGGGTAGTTGAAATCGCCAAGTAAGAGTGTGTTAGGTTGGACCCTAATATTCTCCAGTGTGCTTAGGAAAGTGGAGTGCAAGTCTTGGGACATGGTTGGGGACCTATAGCAGGCTACGACCTGAATCGCTGTCTTACCCAATGTTAGCTGCATCTGACGTATCTGCGATGCGTTATGTTGGGCTACCAAGTCTGGAGGTGTGTGCATCCTTTATGAATATGGAAACACCACCGTCTTTGGAGCTTCGGTCCAAGTTCTGGGGCTGAAAGGTGTGGAATGAGTTATAGCCTGGTAGTGAAGGGGTGCTTTCTGCTTACTTAAACCAGGTCTGTTACAGCACAAATGTCGATGTTTTCCATTTTAAGGAGTGCCTCGAGCGAATGCATTTTGAGATTTAGACTTCCAACGTTGAGCAACATGACCCTCAGATCGCATTTGTTTGCAGCTGTTACAGTGGTAATTTGGTCTTTGGAACACCAGCTAAATAAGGCACTATAGGGGTGGCCACAGCCATGTCCAGTAACCTGAATCAAAGAGGCGACAGGTGCAGACCATCTCTGGCAAAGCATTGTGGTTTGTCGATCATGTCATCCCAGGCAGACAGAAACTGTATTCCCTATGAATGACACCAGAAGCTTAGCCAATTGTTGAAGTCAATCATTTTGTCCTTATACTGTGGTATCATTCTGGGCAAAGGCAGAATGCTACACAGGGCTAGGGTCATAGCTGCCTGGGTCACATGATCAGAGATCTCTTCCAGATCTCTCTTCATGTAGTCCAGGGAGGTACGTCTCAAGTCATTCACTCCAACATGGATAATGACAGAATCGTATTTGCACTTGTGGAGTGACTTGAGTGTATGCGTTATGTGGCGGATCCTGGCACCCAACAGGCAGCTGACTGTAATTTTCTCCTTGTTCAGCCTGGTGACTGGGACATGAGTGTGCCTGATCTAGAGTCACCTATGACTAAAGTGTTGGGTATGTTGTCTTGCCTTGTTGGGTGGCACACTGGTGCTGTGAGCTACGTGATACTTTGGTTGTGATTGGTGTTTGTTTGCATTTCAGCTTCGGAGGTCCTTATTGTTTGGGCAGGTTAATGTTAAGGGCCTCCGTACATGTAGGTTTAACGTTGCTATGTGTGGGTGTTGGTGGTGAGGGTTTTGAAGGGCTATGTGTTGCTTGAGGTGTAGTGCGGGTGTTAACCTTCTTCTCTTGTCTAGCACAATCTTGGTTGGAGAGAGCTTTGCTTCCAGTTTGGCTATGTAAGTGCATCTCTCATAGGTTGTAGTGTTGGGTGGTAGGAGGACAGGCTTGTCTGTGTACATGAGGCAATTACTGCGTTGTCCCAGTATGCCCAGATTCACCAGGTGGACAGGAGAAATCACTGAAAGCTGACCCTTGGACATGCTTGGTTAGGTGCTTTTTTCCCCCCTTACCTTGGCAAGGTACTTTGCAATTATAGGCTGTTTAGTACCTACGAATAATTTCTCCTTATTAACAAGGACAGTTGAGTGCTTGTATTAGTTTAAGGCTTCCTAGTGCTTTCCAGCAGGTTTTATAGCAAGTGCTAGTCACAGGGACTCCAACCAGAAAGAGTCAGGAATCAATGCACTCTGCTCCTACTCTCACCAGGATCAGAATACAAGCACAGGTTACAAGCTGCCACCTATAAACAGTTAAGCTTTTGGGTGATCAGCAGTTTCCAGGAAATAATGTAACTGCACTCCTTCTCTCACCAGGAGAAAACAGAAGCAGTAATCCCAAGATGACTACTGAGAGGCAGAATGTGGGCACTGGTGGTCTTGCAATAGATGCTTAAAGGTAAGATGAAAAAAAATGGTTTATCCTAAACACTGCCATGTGCACTAGAGGAATTAGATGTGAAAGTAGGTAACTTAAGTTTTACCTGTCTAAAAAGTTAAGTTTTAGTGCAGAGTCACTATTTTTAAAATAGCAAGATAGATTGAAAGGGGGTGATCACTTTTGTATTCTGGTACTATGGAATAAAGTAGGATGGCCAATAAATTTAAATAGTTGAAGGGGAGTGATTTCACAAAATGATAATTTTGTGCTTGCTCACACAAGCCAGTAAATGCAAAGAGGAAATGAGATATATGGTAAAATTAACATAATTATTTCTGCCTGACTCACAAGAGACACACCTGTAGTCTCTTTTCAAGTTTTAATATGCAGTTAAAAGCAGAATACAAGTAAAACACAAGGTAAAGAAAACACATCATAGTATTCAAAATAGAAAAAGGCAATAAAGTAATACCAAATACAACAAATTAAAAGTAAACAAACCTTTCTCTCACATCTAAGTGTAGCAGAGTCTGGATGAGCCCTTCCAGTAAAGCTCTGAAAAGTTTTATTTTACCCCTTAAATAGAAGATTTAGTTCCTAGCTCCACACCCACAGTTCACAAATGATTAACCTTAACTGACCTCTTCTATCTTATGTGTGAGTTTTCAATTTAATTGACCTATTCTAATTCCTGCATGACTAACAAGAGACAGAGCTGTAGTAGCTTTTCAAGTTTTAATCTGCAGTTAAAAGCAGAACACAAGTAAAACACAAGGTAAAGAAAACAAATCAAAATAGAAAAAGGCAATAAAGTAACACAAAATACAACAAATAAAAAGCAAACAAACCTTTCCCTCACAGCAAAGTGTAGCAGAGACTGGGTGAGCCTTTCTAGCAAAGCTCTGAAATGTTTTATTTTGCCCCTTAAATAGAAGATTTAGTTCCTTGCTCCACCCCTTCAGTTCACAGATGATTAACCTTAACTGACCTCTTTTATTTTGTGTGTGGGTCTTTAATTGACCTGTTCTAATTTCTGCCAGAGTCACAAGAGACAGAGCTGTGGTCTCTTATCAAGTTTTAATATGCAGTTAAAAGCAGAACATAAGTAAAACACAAGGTAAAGAAAACAAATCATAGTATTCAAATTAAATAGAAGGTTTAGTTCCTAGCTCCACCCCCTCAGTTCACAGTTGATTAACCTTAACGGACCTCTTCTATCTTATGTGGTGGCCTTTAATTGACCTGTTCTAATTTCTGCCGGACTCACAAGAGACAGAGCTGTGGTCTCTTTTCAAGTTTTAATATGCAGTTAAAAGCAGAATACAAGTAAAACACAAGGTAAAGAAAACAAATCACAGTATTCAAAATAGAAAAAGACAATGAAGCAATACAAAATGCAACAAATAAAAAGCAAACTATCCTTTCCCTCACAGCAAAGTGCAGCAGAGTCTGGGTAAGCCTTTCTAGTATAGCTCTGAAATGGTTTTTTTTACCCCTTAAATAGAAGGTTTACTTCCTAGCTCCACCCCCTCACTTCATATATGATTAACCTTAACTGACCTCTTCTATCTTATGTGTGGGTCTTTAATTGACCTGTTCTAATTTCTGCCTGACTCACAAGAGACACAGCTGTGGTCTCTCTTCAAGTTTTAATATGAAGTTAAAAGCAGAACACAAGTAAAACACAAGGTAAAGAAAACAAATCACAGTATTAAAAATAGAAAAACACAATAAAGTAATACAAAATACAATAAATAAAAAGCAAACTAAACTTTCCCTCACAGCAAAGTATAGCAGAGTCTGGGTGACAGGATCCAATCACGTTTCTTGGGGATCGGATCGATGGAGTCGGGCATCTTCCATGTCTGCTGAGCAATCAGTTTAATGAGATCGTCAGCAAGAGGAGAGTCCAAAGGAGAGGAGGGTTGGGCCCAAAAGGTCTCAGGGCATACAGACTCCTTGGAAGAAGGCTCGAGGAAAGACCAGCCACCCCTCTGTTTCAGGATTTCCAGGATGCCCCCAAAGGAATCATCATCAGGGGATGACCTGGGGGAACCTTCCCTTTCATCGAAGTCTATATCTTCAGTGAAAGACTTCTCCAGGGAGTCTAAGTGTTTCTTATTTCACTTTTTCTTCATGGGTACTTCCTCGGGGGGGATGTTCCTGGGAAGTGTCTGAAGAAGAAACTTTCCTGGAGAACTTCTGCCCTCTGTACTGGGAATGAGACCGATGGAAGCTCAGGTTGAGGTGATGTGGAGATCTGTCCTGACAGGGATGGCAGAAACTGTGAGCCCCCAATGGACAAGGCCTTCTCCATGATATGAAAAGCCTCCCCCCCTCCATACAGGGATGGGAGCTCGGAACCAAAACAGACTCCTTCAGAACAGAGGTCCCACCCTGCACCAAGGAGGTGACCTACAAAACCAAAGCCTGGGTCGATCCTACACAGGCCGAAGCACCATGGGTCATGGACTGCTCCGAAGTTAAAGAAGCTGATCCATGCACCTCAGACCCAACCAAGGAGTCGTGACCCTGGGAAACCTCTGATGCAGAAGGGCTGGAGAAACTCAAGGCAGCACTCGGTACCAGAGACAAAGTTGCTACTGGAATAGAGACGGTCAATGCTGGGAGAGCCAAAATCAAGGGCTTCAAAGTCTCAAATGGAGCTGGAGGAAGAATAGCTGGTGTCATAGCAGAAGTGGTTCTGACATTGGGTTGGCTAGGAACTAAAGACAATCCTCTTGCCATGAGAAGCTGCTCCACCAGTCTCATGATGTCGGCCTCAGAGAGAGACTCTTAATGGATCAAATAAATGCAGTCAATAGAGACCTGGGGGGGGGGTCTGACATCGATGAAGGGGCTGGGAGGTCTATTTTTAAAGGGTCAGTAGATGGTGAGTACCTGGACCTTGGTACTGAGATCAAGTGAGATTGCTCTAGTACTGGTTTGCCTGTCGGTGATGAAGAAACCAATGTCAGCTCCAAAGATTTAGTTGGTTCGGAGTCATATCCTGTCTTCGATAATGTTGAAGTGGTCAGTACCGAAGAGTTCTTTGAAGCCTTTTTAGTCAGTTCAAAATGCTTGGAACCAAGGAAGGACATTTTCTAAATGAAGGAGATGAAGATGAACTGGCTTCTGTTCTTGATACAGAAATGGCCTCTTCAAAGTCACTCTTCAAAAGGCCTTTCAAAATATGCTTATTTTTTCGTTTAGTAAGAGTTCTGGTGGAGAATCCATGACATACTGAACAACTGTCTTGTAAATGAACTTTGTCTAAACATCATCAGCCCAGTTTTTCCCATTTTTCTACATGGAGTCAGAGTATCGTGTTAACTGTCACCAACTCTCTCGATTCAGTGCCACACTTCTCCCTTCTTCAACATTCATGCCTGACTGTTGCAGATCTTCTTTCACACAATCCATCCACCTCTTTGCTGGACCTCCTCACTTCCTTACCTTTTTCCTGTCTGTCCAAAATCTTCCTCACCAGATTGTCTTCTGCTTTTCTACACATGTGCCCACACCACTGTAAATTGTTCTCTTTGATAATTTCTACAACAATCTGCTCTCTTTGATCATTTCGGCAATTGGAGCTACTTTGGGCATCTGCTTTTATGTCCTCATTTCTTCGTCTGTCCCACAGTGTGTATCCTACCACATTTCTCAGGCACTTCATTTCCATCACCTCTAGCTTCTTCACCTGCACTGACTTTACTGCTCAGGTTTCTGTACCATACAGCAGTACTGGTCACACCACTGTCTTGTGCACCTTACTTTTAGGTTCAAAGGTAGGTTCAAAGGTAGGTACTAGGCTATCGGCCCAAGGGCCTAAGTAAGCCTAGCCAACAAGGTTCCCTGGCTTATGCCACCCAAGAAAGTTATTTTCCTGTTCCCCTATCAAGCAGAGCCACAGAAGTGATCCCCAGGGTGTATTTCCTATTTCCCATCCACTTATCAAGATTTTTCTTGAAGAGTGCTAATGAGGAATTTCGCTTGACATAGATGGGTAGCTTGTTCCAAAGTATGGGAAGCCTCTGGGACAGGAATCTATCCCTCCAGCATGTTCTGTTTATTGTGGTGACAAGGTTCTGGTCCCTAGAGCATGGAGCTCAGAGGGATTGGGATTTCTTTAGGTGTAGTATGTCCAACAGCTCTGGGTTTGACAGATTTACATGTTAGGCAGAGATCACCTCGGAGTTGGCGATATGCTATGGAGCAAAGCTGGAGTTTATTGAGATGGCCAGTGTAGGGCATCTGTTTGAGGCCAGTAATCCTTTTTGTGAGGTACTTCTGTGGCCTTTCCAGCTGCTGCAGATGTCTTGTGAGGTACATTCCAAATGGGGCACTGTACTCTATAATGAGTGTAATGAGTGTCGAGCAGAGGGGAACAATGACCTATTTTTTCCTAGATGAGATAACTTTTGTGATGAGTTGTGCCATATACAAGGATTTCCTGACTACTGTGGCAATGTGATTATCAAAGGAGAGACTACTGTCCACCTGGGTTCCCCAGGTCTCATCATACATTTGGCGTTAAGCAGACTGCCGTCTATGTGGTAGTTCATGGGTACAGAGTTTTTACCAAAGGAGATGATAATGCACTTTTTGACACTGAGCTTGAGGCCATGGCTCTGATACCAGACATCTGTCTCAGTGAGGCCCTTCTGTAGGATGTCCACATCATTTGGGGACTCAACTATGGGTCCTAGTTTGCAGTCATCTGTGAACTTCATTAGCCAAAGGCCTTCTGTGTTAGTCTGTACTTCAGAGAAGTAGATACCAAACAAGAGAGGTCCCAGGACTGAACCCTGTGGTACTCCACTTGTCACTGATTTGAAGTCAGATTTGGAGTCTGCAACTTTTACAGTGTGGGTTCTGTCAGTAAGCCAACTGGCAACCCATCTTGTGACGTAGGAATTTGTACCTACTTTAGTGAGTTCAGCTATAATTCCAGAATGGGGGATAGTGTCGAAAACCTTGGCGAGGTCAAGACAGGCTGTGTGAACCACCTTACCCTTGTCTACAGCTTTGGTGACTGCCTCAAAGAAGTTGATCAGGTACATGATCTACCTTTCACAAATCCGAACTGGGTGGGGTCCAGAGTTTGGAGGTTACCAATGTCTTTGCTTATGAGTTCCATGATGATATGTTCCATGGCCTTACAGACCAGGCTCATCAGGCTAATAGGGCAATAGTTCCTGGGATCAGTGGTGGCTCCCCTTTGTGGAGTGGGATAACTGTTGCCGTGTGCCATTCAGTGGGCACAAAGCCTGATGTGAGACTATGATTGAACATGGTGCTTAGGTGGGGAGCCAGTTCATTCTGAAGTTCGTGTAAAACGCAGCCTGGGATGTTGTCCGGTCCCATGGATGCTGTGTTTTTGGCTTTAGAGAGTGCAGCTTTTACCTGCGTAGTTGTGATTACAGGAACTCTGCATTCTTCCTTTATAGATATGGGCCTTTTAAGGGATGAAAGGGGGGTAAAGTTAGCACTGAACCTATCTGCCAGGACGTTGGCAATATCAGTTGATTCTGTAATTTCATGCCATTGTGCTGTAACTCAGAGCAGATCTGGGTGTTGCCATTGAGATTCTTGACATAGCTATAGAATGCTTTGTGGTTGTCCCTAGAATCAGTGATGATTTTGTTTTCGTAGCTAGCTTTGGAGGATCTTCTAAAGGATCTCAGCTTCTTACTGAGGCTGACCAGGGAACTCCTCCACTCATGGGATTTTACTCTCTTTTGCAACAGTTTCTTCCTCCTGTTGTACAGTTTGTTTATGGCAGGGGACCACCAGATTGGCTTCCTTTTTTTGGGAGGATAGCATCTTGGTTTTGTTCAGGATAGCACGATCCATGCATTCATGTAAGTGCTTATAGAGTGCATTTGTGTAGGATTCAGCAGTAGTAACTGTACTGTCCATCTGCATGGAAGTCATGAAGTTCACCACTTCTGTCTTAAGAAGCATGAAGTTGGCTTTGGAGAAATTTTTTACCATGCTTTCCTTAATGGGGAGTGGGGGCGGGATGTGGATATCTAGGGTGATTAGCTTATGATCGGATCTGACCAATGAGGAGTTGACTTCAGGTGTGGAACACCGGTCTCTCATGTTGGTAATGACTAGGTCTAGGATATGTTGCCCCTGGTGGGGGTGTGGATAAGTTGATCTAGGGCATTGGAATTTATGAATTCCAGAAAGCGTTGAGCGAAGGAGTTGGTACATGAGTAGTTTTGCCAGTTAGTGGTGGGGTAGTTGAAATCACCCATATTGGGGTGCTTGGTTGGACCTTAATATTTTCCAGTATAGCAAGAAAAGAGTGGGAATCCTGGAGCATGGTGGGGGATCTGTAGCAAGCTACAATTTGGACTGCAGTTTTGCCCAGAGTTAGTTGCACTTGGATAACCTCGGATGCATTATGCTGAGCAATTACCCTGAAGGTGTGAATACCCTTAATGTATATGGACACACCTCCACCTTTGGTGTTCCGGTCCAGGTTAGGTGGCCAAAAAGTGTGGTATGAGTTATGGTAATGCAGGGGTGCTCTCTGGAGCCTTGAACCAGGTCTCAGTCACTGCAAAGATATCGATGTTCTCCATTTGAAGGAGTGCCTTGAGGGAGTGCATTTTGAGATTTAGACTTCTAGCATTGAGTAGCATTATCCTCAGTTTTTGCTTGCCTGTTCCTGTTACGGTGGTGAATTTGTCATTTGAACCTTGCCTAAAAAAAGGCACTATAGGGGCAGCAAGAGCCTTAGCCAGTATCCAGAATCCCAGGGGTGACAGGTGCAGGCCATCTCTGGCAAAGCATTGTGGTTTGTCGACCATGTCGTCCCAGGCAGACAGATACTGGATCCCCTTATAATGACACCAGAACCTTATCCAATTGTTGAAGTCAATCATTTTGACCTTGTACTGCAGTATTATTCTGGGTGATGGCAAGATGCTACTCAGGGCTGGGGTCACACCTGCCTGGGCTACAAGATCAGAAAGCTCTTCCATGTATCGTTTCATGTAGTCCAGGGAGGTACATTTCAGGTCATTCACACCAACATGGACAATGATGGAGTCATGACCTGACTGCGTGGGTTATGTGGCGGATCCTGGCACCAGACAGGCAGCTGACAGTAACCTTCTCCTTGTTTAGCCTGGTGAGTGGGACATCAGTGTGCCTGACTATAGAGTCACTTATGAGTAGTGTGTTGGGTATGTTGTTTTGCTTTATGGGCTGTGGTTGAGTGGCACACTGAGTCTGTGAACTATGTGTCATTTGGGTTGTGTTGGGTGGAGGTTGCTTGCTTTTCTGCTTTGGAGGTCTCTGTTGCTTGAGCAGATTATTATTGA
Source organism: Protopterus annectens (assembly GCF_019279795.1). NCBI lineage: Eukaryota > Metazoa > Chordata > Ceratodontiformes > Protopteridae > Protopterus > Protopterus annectens. Next base: position 38,281,481 of record NC_056747.1, read on the forward strand.
GAGCCTCTGCCAATGTTTTTGTGTTTCTATGTGTGGATTTTGGTGGTGTGGGTTTAGTGGGACTATGTGATAAGTGTGGTGTGGTGCAAGTGTTTACCTTCTCCTCTTGACTGTCAAGTTCAGTGTTGGTTGGAGAGAGCTTTACCTCCAGTTTGGCTAGATAAGTGCATCGCTCACAGGTTGTGGTGTTGGGTGGTAGGAGGAAAAGGTTGTCTGTGTACATGAGGCAGTTGCTACATTGCCCCAAGATGCCCAGATTCATCAGATAGACAGGAGAAAATACTGGGAGCTGACTTTGCACGTGCCTGAATAAAAAAATACTTTTTTCTAGACAAGTGAGGAAAGTGAGTATAAGAGCTGTTTTTCTCTAAGCAAGTGAGGAAAGTAAGTACAAAAACTATTTTCCTCTAGGTAAAGAGGAAGGTTGAGTGCTGTAGTAATTTATAGCTTATTTGGTGCTAACAACAAGTTCTGAACAAGTGCTGAGCACGAATAAGCAAATTCAAGCACTGAAACTAAGAATCTGTACCTGGATCTTGTGGTAGATAGGCTGCCTAGTGCTTATCGCTCCCACTGATAAGCTAGAATGCTTCCCTCCAATACAGAAAGGCTTGAGGGGGCTCAGAAGCTTACAAACAGTCCTGGTTACAGCAAATCTGTATCTGGACTAGACTAGTTACAGGAAAGGTGGGAAGCAAACGCTGGCTTTTAAACCAGAAAGTTGAAAGAGATGGAAAAACTCCCAAGCAACCAATAAACTACAATTTCTGGGCCAGAAACCACTCTTGTGGTAGACAGGCTACCTTTTGCTTTCCACTCCCACTGACAAGCTAGAAGGCTTCCTTGGCATTCTTCTGTCAGACTACACCTGATACTCTATGCCAGTTGGCTGCAGTTCCTCTGATTCTAGCTTTAACCTCTTCATTCAGACTACCCTTCTCCTCAACCACCCCTCCCAGATACCCAAAGCTGTTTAACTGTTCCACTATCTTCCCTTCTCTCTCTATTCTCAGCTTCTTCTGATTTCTCCAATTTGCTGTTATTATCACAGTCTCATCTGTGCTTAGTTTCATCCCATATGCCTTCAGATTTGCATTCCATTCTCCTATCCTTTGCTGAAGTTCCAGCTCAGAGTCTGCCTGTACTACCACATTGTCTGCATACAGTGGCTTTGTTGATGTGTCCCCTCCAACCTGTTTGCTAATGTAGTCCATCACCAGTATATGAACAGCAATGGGCTCAGAAATGAACCCTGGTGTACACCCACTCCACTGGGAAACCCTCTGGGAGGCCAAACACTGCTCATATTTGAGTCACTGGGTCCTTGTACATAGCCTGCAGTAATTCAACCAATATTACTGGGACTTCAAACCACTGCAGTACTGCCCAGATCAGCTTTCTTGAGACCTTGTCATATGCTTTCTCCAAGCCTAAGAATGCCCAGTTGGACTCTCTCTCATCTCTAAGCTTCTTCTCAAGTATCTGTCTCAATGCAAATATCGGGTCGATTCTGCGGGTCTATATCAGAACATCGAAGTTTTAAAACTTGGAATGTTCTAATAGTGACCCATTTTGATCGAACACTGAAAATAGCAAAGCTGCAGCACACCGAATTCTTTCCTAGGGAAAGAATTCAGTTGGCCGGTTCTGTGGCTTCACTATTTTCAGCGCTGTAGTGGAGATTTACGGGTCAGGTTCAGGTAAGTGTGCAATTGTGTGGTTGTTAGGATTAGGGCACGGGTTAGGTGAGTTAGGGTTAGGGCGCGGGTTAGGTGAATTAGGTTTAGGGGCAGGTTAAGTGAGTTAGGGTTAGGGTGTGGGTTAGGTGAGTGTGCGATAGTGACGGACCTTACAGTTAGAGTTTGGGTTAAGGTAAGTGGATAGATAGTGTATGTATAGTTTAGTGTAGGGTTAGTTGTAGGATTATAAGTGTATGTGTGTATATTGATGTTTTTTTAGGCGTGCTTATGTTGTTTGTGTGTGTGTGTTTTGGAATATCGATTTTTTTCCCCAAGGAAAAAATTTGCTGTTCTGAATGTTTGATATGTGGTTTAGATATTTTAGGTTAGATGAAATAGCATTCGCTATTTTCATCGTGCGATAACGTGATATAAACGCAATTGTGCTGCATCCTGATCTATCATGCGCTCCAGAACTTTCATGCAATGTGATAGGAGTTTGTTGCCTCTGTACTTCCCACAGTTGTGGATGTCGCCTTTTTTCTTGTATACTGGCAGTAGTATGCTTATTCTCCAGTCATCTCAGATACGCCTTTCTCTCCACACTGCTATAAGTACCCTCAGGAGCCATTTCTCCCCATCTCACCCAGCATTTTTATCATATCTGCTATGACCTTATCTGAGCCTACTGCTTTACCTGACGTCATCTTCCTTAGTGCTGTTCTAGGGTGGGCTCCTCCTCTTCTCTCATTGTAGGCTGTTTCTGGGGCAGTACAGCTTCTGTGTGGTTTTCTTCATTCAGATGTTGCTGTAAACAACCCTTCCATCTGCCTTTGGAAGGCCTCTGGACTGGCAAGCAGGTTGCTGCTAGCATCCCTTATGAAGGGTGTCTGACTATCTTCTGTATCTTTCTGTCTTTGCCTTGCAACCTGAGAGTCATTTTCCAGAAGCTGGTACAGTGCCTCCGATGCCCTATTCTTTGCTATTGCAACTTCTTTCTTAGCTTCTTTGTTAGCCAACCAGTAGTCCTTCCTAGCCTGGTCAGTCTTTTCCACTTCTTCCTGCACTCCTCCTTTCTTTTGATGACTTCTTGGACTTCTGCATTACACCACCAGCTTCCCTTATGTACCTTATTTCCATACCTGGCTGGGCCACATATCTTTTATGTAGTCCTAATACATGCTGTTTTTAGGTGCTGACATTCTTCAACTCCACCTATTTCCTCCTCCTCCTCCTCTTCTTGGGGTGCTAGAGCCCTCAGTAATTCCTTGAACTGTTGTACTTTCTCTCCAGTCAACTTCCAGGTCTTCAGTCTGGTCTCTGTTGACTTTAGAGCCTTCTCTGACCACTGCTTGCAGCTGATTGTGGCAACTAGTGGTTTATGCTGTGGGCCGACTATTTCACTGTGGATGACTTTGCAATCATGGATTCTACCCCAGTGCATTTTCCTTCAGATTTGCATTCCATGCTGGCTACTCTTGTGATCTTGTGAATGTCTCTCTTTTTGAACCATGTGTTGGCTACTATCAAGCCATTTGCCAGACAGAAATCTAAAATGACTTCTCCTCCTTTATTCCTGTTGCCCCACCCATGTGGACCCAGGCAGTCCTCATATCCTGTTCCGTCTGTCCTGATATGTGTATTCAAGTCACCCATTATCAACACTAATTCATGTTTTCCTGCTTTATCTAGTAGGTCCTGCAACTGCTGTCTGAATGCACTCTTTTCCTCACTATCACGACCTTGCTGTGGGGCATAGGCTGAGATTATGAATACTGCCCTATCATTACACTGGTGTATGACTGCCATGAGTCTGTCATTAATTCTGATGATATCCCTCACTGCCTTCTGAAGCCTCTCTCTCACCACAATTCCTACATTTCTAGCCTATCCCCCACTTGAGTAGTAAGTCTGGATCCCAAGCCAAGTGGCTTTGATGCACTGCCCTTCCATCTCATCTTTTGGATACATAGGATGTCCAGCCTCCTCCGTATCATCATGTCATCCACTTCCAAGTTGCATCTTGTCAGTGAACCTACATTAAGCGTAGGAATTCTCAGTTCATGTTTGGCAGGTTGGTTGGTTTTACATCTAGCTTTCACTCAAAAAAGGGCTATCCCAGGTAACCCAGCATGGGCAACAAGACACCGGCCAGTAGTTTATTGACCCGCAGCCACTGGGCTTTATAGAGGGCACACACTGGTCAATAGGGGCACATATACCCCTCCCACCATTAGCAAGGTTCCCTGGCATGGGTCAGAGTAGGCCGGGTCCTCAACTCACTTATCACTGGTGACTACCAATGCCCATTTTTGGCAACATTAGTCAACATGACCGAATCACCTAGAGCCATATCTTACACTGAGCGGCTAGCCCTGCCATGGCACACAGTCTGTGTTCTACTATCTTGCAGATACTGCGCACCGCAGCAGATGCCCAACACGGTTGGTCTGTACAACTCTTCCCCTATAGAGCACCATGTACAGTCTGTGCTGCTGCTGCTCCCCACAGCTCCATTAATTGGTTAGTTTGAGATGGAAACATTCAGCAAGTTTTTTTGGACATAGGAGAAATCCCACGGAGACACAGGGAGAACAAGCAAACTCCAAACAGGCACTGGTCCGGAGGTCAGGATCGAACCTTGTGCATGGGAGGCGAAGACCTTAACCATTACGCCATCTGGTTGCCTAAACAACAGACACAATGTATGTCCATCCGAATTGGGCATTTTTGCCCTGGTGCCTTTAGAAGATACGACAGGGGAGACAGCCTTTTCAACCATTGTGAAAGGGAATTAAACTAGTCACTCACTCACACACACAGAGGAAAGATTTTTTTTTTTTTTTGATAGAAAACAAAACATACCAACTATGGTAAGCAGTATACCCTATAAAGGGTAAGAGAGGAGTACCAACAATGATACTTTGACAGAAAACTACCAGCGGTACAGAGAAAAGTGGTTAGTAAGGCGCACTCACATACAGAAAACAGAAATGAGAGGAGCAGGTAGAGAAAATTTTCACTACGAGAAGCAGGTAGAGAAAATTTTCACTACAAGAGAGAAAAAAATTTATAATGAGAAGTATTACGGAAAAAACTAAATATTAAACCAGTGCTCGAGAGTGGTTGAACAGGTCTGACACAAAGTGCCAAACGAGATCTGAAGTAATTTTGAGAGGAGCATTATGGGTAAAAGCCTGGTTCGAGAGTTTGGGAGGTGTGAGCTGAGATAAACAGCCGAGTTGGTTCCGAGGCTCGGAACTCAGTCTGCAGTGAAGGATTACATGAAGACTGACAACTTCAGGTGAAAATGTTTTATATGTGGAAAAAATGGGTCACAAAGCAAAGAAATGTGAAGTATATAACATGTGAAAAGATAGGTCATTCGTGGATGTATTGTACAGAATTAGAGAAACATACACAAGAAACTACATTAGTACAGGAACAGGAGAAGGAGAAAATTAAACCAAACACTAAAGAGGAAGTGCAAAATGAACAAATGAATGATATCGAAGCAACCATGGATGTGAGAGAGAGTATGAATGATGTAAAAGATAAGGAAATAAATGAAGAATAAATAAGTAATACAAGTGATGAAGGAGAAAGTAAATGACAAATGTAAGAAGTAAAAGAGGTTCTATAGGTAGAAGAGTAAAAGACAGGAAACACACGTTCAAAAATTTTAACTACAAGAAAAAGCAAAAAAGGGAAAAGGATGAAGGTAAAATTCATTCATTATAGTGTGAATCTTAGCCATTAATATCAACAGCATGAAGACTATTCATCGCAGGCTAGGAGTATTAGAATGGTGTATGACATTACATATGGCTATAACAACACTTATACACATTAGAACAACAATAGATGAAGAAAGAGAACAAATAAATGGTTTATGGGAAGTTAAAATAATTTGGAATCTAAGTTCATAGGTAGGTACTAGGCTATCGGCCCAAGGGCCTACGTAAGCCTAGCCAACAAGGTTCCCTGGCTTATGCCACCCAAGAAAGTTATTTTCCTGTGCCACTGTCGAGCAGAGACACAGAAGTGATCCCCAGGGTGCATTTCCTATTTCCCATCCACTCATCAAGATTTTTCTTGAAGAGTGCTAATGAAGAACTTTGCTTGACATAGATGGGTTGCCTCTTCCAGAGTATGGGAAGTCTCTGGGATAGGAATCTATCGCTCCAGCATGTCCTGTTTATTGTGGTGACAAGGTTTAGGTCCCTAGAGCGTGTAGCTCGGAGGGATTGGGATTTCTTTAGGTGTAGCATGTCCAACAGCTCTGGGTTTGACACAGCTTTATATGTTAGGCAGAGATCACCTCGGAGTAGTAGTAGGTAGTGAAAAATGTTCTAGTATAGTTATCCTAAGTAGAGACTGGATAGATATTTTAGATTATACAACAGTACTTATTGGAAGAATAGTGATCCTAGGCGTAAGGTATAAAAATCAAGTTTATAGAATAATTACACTTTATGCAAATACCTTACAGAAACAAAGAGAAATTATGTTTAAAAATATAATGGATCGTGTAAATTTAAATATGCAAGTAATTGTAATGGGGACTTTAATTGTGGTCTAAGACATGTACATGAAGGAGGAGATGCTAAAGTAATTTTAGATATGATTAAATATAATAAAATGTATTAACGGGAAAAAATGGACATACAAAAGAAGCAACTTAAGAACTGAAATTAACTTTTATAGTTTCAGACAGTTTGACTACATTACATCAAGTGGTGTAAAATCACAGTATTTTCAGATCATTTAGCTATATGGATAGAGACACAAGAAAGAAGGAATTACATAAAACAGGCAAATGAATAAAAAGAATCAATGATTCTGAAGTGAATGAACAGGCAAAAGACATACTACAATTATGGCAAGGTCACATAAATATGAGAGAACTTTATCATCATTTTGAAAGAAAACTACAGAAAGGAGGTATGAAAATGGCAATACTTAAGAAGACTACAGGATTTTGATGTATATAAGAAATTATTAACCAAATATTCAAAATCATAGCAAGCAACAGTGACGAATTTATGAAAAAAAAAAGAAAGCTGCATGAAATGAATAAAAAAAAATTAGAAGACTGTTTAAACAAAGACATTTTTTGCATGGAAAGAAAGAATGTAGCACGAAATACAAGAATAATGAGAGAATTACAAGATGAAAAAGGCAACAAATACACAAGATGAAATTATGAAAACAATTAAAAAATATATAGTAGACAGATTCTCAATAAGCGACATTACATTAAAAGATAGATGGGAATTAAACAAGTTAACTGAAGAAGAAAGTAAAAGGATGGAGGAAAAAATACAATAACTGAGTTAGAAAATGTAAATGCAGGATCAGCTACAGGGATAGATGAAATTGGATACTTAATGTACAAAAACATGCAAGAATGGCAAAAAGAATATTTCTTAGAAGTAATGAATGAATGCTTTGAAAAAGGTATATATGATGAAAGGATATGCCTAGGCGTAATAAAATTCATATGGAAGAAGGGAGAAAAAATAAATATAAGAAATTGGAGACCATTAGTACTAAACAATACAGATTATATAATTTTCATGAAAATTAATAGAAAAAGATTAGTAAACCTAGTTAATAAATTATCTGAAACAATCTCAAACTAAAAATAACGGAAGTCAAGAACTATTAACACTAATCAGAGAACTGGTTAATCACATAATAGAACAAAATTAAAATATTAACAAGAGATGTAAATAAAGCTTTTTCTTCAAACACCTTTACTGAATTATCACTTGTGATATAGGCAAATTTACATTCATATAAAAGTAATAAAACTATATTAACATAAACATTATGCTTCACATATATTGCTGTATATCATATAATCTAAGCAATATTACAAAATGTATTCAATTCCTGCCTTTTTAAACAAGAAACATCTTTATTAAACCATCACTTATTACAGTCAATCATACATTTATATAAATGTAAAAAATCCACATCAACACAATCCAAGTTGCAAGCATTCTGTATCACAAACCATACTGACACACTCCCAGTTGCTAACATTATGCATCACTTATACTCTACCCAATCTTTCTCACTCAAACATTACATAGCTCATTTAATAAAGCTTTTAATAAAATTCAACACAAAGCATTGTGGAAAATTTTGGAGGAATATAACAAGTAATAAACATTCAGCAGTCAGTTTACAATGAAAACAAAGTAAGATTGGTAATCAATGGATGGATAAGTGAAACTATAAGGCTAAGAAGTGGTATAAAACAGATGTCCAACCAACAGCATCTTATTTGCATTAATTATGAATGCAGTGGTCACTGAGGTTAATTTGATACTGGAAAAGGCTAGATATCAGTCACCAGAAGGAATTATAACTCCAGTTTTGTTTACATATGCAAATGATTTAGTGTTAGCAGTTAAAAGAGTACACGATGGATGAAAACAGCCCTATAAATGCTTAATAAAGAATGGAAGAAGGTAGGATTGACTCTTAATACATGGGAGAAATACAGGGCATTAAATTTAATGAAGAAGAGATAGAAATCTTAGGGAAAAAGTTTGGAATTAAGAGAACAGCAATGGAAAAATATGATAGAATATGAGGTCTTTGCATACTCTGGAGAACATTTAGGCTGTCATACAGAAAAAAGGCATAGTTAAGTAACTTCATAATATTGGGTAAAATTGCACATTTAGCTAATGTATGCATAATTTCATTAGCATTAGAAAAGGATTTAATGAATGAAATTTTTACATTCATTTGAGAGTCAAGACTAAACCCAGTGAAGAGGCATTCTTTATGTAAATAACAAAGGAGGAAGGCTGAGCTTGTTACACTCAACTGTATAGGTTTTTTTCGTTAAACTTGTATAATGTCTTAGTAAGTAGTAAAGATAAAGAAAACTTACTAAGAAAAATAATAGAAAGGAAACAAAGTAATTTAGGAAAAGTTGGAATATTTTAAAAAGAAGCAAAAAAAATTTTCATTGTATGGACATGAAATTATATCAAGAGAAAATACTACTATGGAAAATTAATATAGGAAAGAGAGAAAAAAATAGAAGGATGTGGTATGAAAATATAATGGGAAAAATGTTATTACATTTATCCTCAAAATCCAAAAACAGCCAAGCTACATTTTCCTCTCTGTGATTCCTTAAAACCTCTTGTATTAGAGGTAACATGGGATATATGCTAATGACCCCTTAAGGACATCAGGTGTTTCAGCTACATGGCAGTTCTGAATGTCCATGATTTTTTCCTTTTAAATCTGTTATTGACAAATTCAGGCCAATAAAGCCAAATGCCTCTAGTTGTAGACATGCATCTTTCTGCCTTCGTATGGCCTCATCAGTGCAACATAAGTGGACTGTTTGGCTACTGTTTGGAAACACAGGGTTGTCTTACCCAGCTGATGTCCATAACCACTAGGGTGTCTGTAAAATATCTCAACTAACAAACTAAAACAATGAGTAACAAGGTGACACAGAAAAAACGAACAGCAAAATCCAAAAGAAAAGCCCAGCCAAACTAGATTTTCCACTCTGTGATTCCTTAAAACCTCTTGTATTAGAAGTAACATGGGATATATGCAAATGACCCCTTAAGGACATCAGGTGTTTCAACTATATGGCAGTTCTAAACGCCCATGACTTTTTTTTCCCTTTTAAGTCCATTATGGACAAATTCATTACAAAAATGTAAAACAAAAGGACATTAACAAACTGGATGCAAAATTATTTTGTATAATATGGATAATATGGAACAAAAGCATTAATGAAGTAAAATACAATGGAAAGTGCTTATTATTAAAGATTTTGAAGAAAGTAAGACTTTGGGCGTGGAGAAAAGAGTGAGGGGATTAAAAAATTGGAAGTTTTATATAAATGTAAAAATCATGTTCTAAATAATGTAAGTATGTGTTGAAAAGTTGTACGCAAGATGTATTTATTTGTAGGTACAATAAAGAACCCCTACTCTTTGGAGTTGCTAGATGGTGCCGAAAAGCTACTACAAGGAAGAGGCCTAAGGAAAGCAGCAAGAAAGATGAGGAGAGAAAAGCTATGGAGAGTTTGGAGGTTGAATATAAGAATTTGGTGAAAAATTTAATATGGAACTTCAGAATATAATTAAAGATTCCTGTCTGGTGGACATTACAAATGAGCAGCACTTAGTTGTCTCCAAGGAGAAAGATGTGAGTGAGTCAGCTGAAGTGGTGAAGATAACAAGAACTGCTGTCAGGAGGGCTTGCAATTAAAAATAATCTAGTAGGATGACCCGGCTGGCAGTTCTGCTGCTTCATGGGTTGAGATGTCAGATTACCTTCCTCAGTACATCTGAAAAAATTATGTGGAAAAGGAATTGGGTAACGTGGCAGGACAGAATGCAGCAGTTAAAACTTGTGCAGCACTGACAGAAAGCAAAAGAGGTAAGCAGCAACAAACTGAGATGATGTCTGATTTTGTAGCAGCAGACAATGCAGTAACTAAAACTTATGCAACAGTGGCAGCAGGCAAAAAAGGAGAGCAGCAACAAATTGTAAGTAAAACTGTGTTTTTAAAAAGAGAAGACCAGCTGCGAAAATAAGAACAAAAATGACACTAACAGACATTATGTACAGTGCAATGAAAAAATATTTGCCCCTTCTTGATTTCTTATTATTTTGCATGTTTGTCACACTTAAATGTTTCAGATCTTCAAACAAATTTAAATATTAGACAAATATTAGACAAAGATAACCCAAGTAAACACAAAATGCAGTTTTTAAGTGATGATTTTATTTATTAAGGAAAAAAATATATCCAAACCTACATGGCCCTATGTGAAAAAGTAATTGCCCCCCCCCCTCGTTAAATCATGAACTAACTGTAGTTAATCACATTTTCGGGAAAGCTGAGTTCAATTTCACTAGCCACACCCAGGCCTGATTACTGCCAGACCTGTTAAATCAAGAGATCACTTAAACAGAACCTGTCAGACAAAGTGAAGTAGGCCAAAAGATCCCAAAAAGGAAGACATCATGCCACAATCTAAAGAAATTCCAGAACAGGTGAGAAACAAAGTAATTGACATCTATCAGGGTGGAAAATGTTACAAATTCATTTCTAAAGCTTTGGGACTCCAACAAACCACAGTGACAGCCATTATCCACAAATGGAAAAAACATGTAGAACAGTGGTGAACCTTCCCAGGAGTGGCCGGCCTACAAAAATTACCCCAAGAGCACAGCTATGACTCATCCAAGAGGTCACAAAAGAACCCAAAACAACATCTAAAGAACTGCAGGCCTCACTTCCTTCAGTTAAGGTCAGACTCAACCATAAAAAAGAGACTGGGCAAAAGTGGCATGCATGGCAGAGTTCCAAGGCAAAAAACACTGCTAACCAAAAAGAACAAAGGCTCATCTCACTTTTGCCAAAAACATCTTGATGATCCCCAAGACTTTTGGGAAAAAATTCTGTGGACTGACAAAAGTTGAACTTTTTGGGAGGTGTGCATCTGGTGTAAAACTAACAGAATTGCAGAAAATGAACATCATGTCAACAGTCAAACATGGTGGTGGTAGTGTAATGGCCTGGGGCTGCTTCTGGACCTGGATGAATTGATTGATTGATGGAACCATGAATTCTGCTCTCTACCAAAAAATCCTGATGGAGAATGTCCGGCCATCAGTTTGTGACCTCAAGTTGAAGCGCAGTTGGGTTCTGCAGCAGGACAATGATCCAAAACATACCAGCAAGTCCACCTCTGAATGGCTTTAAAAAAAAAAAAAAAAAAAAAAAAATGAAGGTTTTGGAGTGGCTAGTCAAAGTCCGGACTTGAATCCATTTGAGTGTTGTGCTGTGGCATGACCTTATAAAGGTGGTTCATGCTCGGAAACCCTCCAATATGGCTGAATTAAAACAATTCTGCAAAGAAGAGTGGGCCAAAATTCCTCAACAGCGATGTGAAAGACTCATTGCCAGTTATAGCAAATGCTTGATTGCAGTTGTTGCTGCTAAGGGTGGCACAACCAGTTATTAGGTTTAGGGGGCAATTACTTTTTCACATAGGGCCATGTAGGTTTGGATAGCTTTTTTCCTTAATAAATAAAATCATCACTTAAAAACTGCATTTTGTGTTTACTTGGGTTATCTTAGTCTAATATTTACATTTGTTTGATGATCTGAAACATTTAAGTGCGACAAACATGCAAAAAAAATAAGAAATCAGGAAGGGGGAAAATATGTTTTCATTGCACTGTATGCAGCAATTTGGTAACTGTTCTGTGTATTAAAGCTCAAGAAAGTTGATGTTTTATACATATTGTGCCAGAGACCTTTTGTGACTTAACATTTGAAACTGATGATGAAACTTCTAGAACTGAATAACAAAAGGGACACTTATCCATGGAACAATTTGTTTTCTGGTAGTAACTTAAATGATAAAAACATGTTCCTTTGCAGTTTAGCACTGCTGAAATTGAAGATGATGATGTTAAATGCTTGCAGGATCTGTGCTATCGGACTGTGAAAATTAGATACAAGAGAAACGTATGGAATGGAGGGTGGAGGTTGGAAGTGGTTTTGAAATGTGAAAAAAAAACATGGTGCAACACGTGCCAAATGTTATTTTTGTATTTGGTGATAGAGGGACATTAAGCTATGCTTGCCAGCCTAAATCATATTTCTTTTGTGAGGAGTTTACCAGTTTAATTAATGATAGTGACAAAGTACAATGTAACCAGTATGTGTCAAAAGGACATCCAGCAAGAAGGTGTGCCTGAACGCAGTTTGTGTAAAAAAAGAAGCGACACTTTTGGAAGGACTGTCAAGAGCAAACGGTAACTAATGAAAATGAAGGTGAAGAAAACATACATAAGCAAGGAAACAAGAGGTTGGGGACAGGGTGAACTAGGCAAATAAGAAACTGCAGAAGATAAAAAGATGTAGCGGAAATGAGGGGAGACAGAAAGAGAGAGAGAGACAGAGAGTGCATGCAAGAAGAAAGGTCAGGAGAAGGGATTGATACTAACATTTTTGTTCAAGTTCTAGCGACTGAAAAATCTGATTTCCGAGGATCAAGGATTATTTCTACATAAAACCAGGAAAAAAATAGTAAAATAAGAAAATGAAAACTCAAAAATATTTCCCCTATACTTAAAAAGAAGGAAAACCAACAATTTTAGAGTACTTTCAGTAAACACGAACAGTATTATTAACACACTAAAAAGGAGAGGGGTACTGGAATGGTGTGCTAAACGTGATGTGGATGTTATTTTGTTAGAGGATGTAAGGTTCCCATCAATGGAAGAAAGACTGTAAACAGAAAAAGTCTGGGGTGGAAATATAATATGGAACATAGGAAGTGAACATTGCTTTGGAGTGGCTGTGTTGTGTGAAAAAACAGTGAAAATACTAGATGTAACGTTGTTAAAAATGGAAAGGTTAACCGTTGTGGATGTGAGGTGGGGGAGAACATGCTTAGAGAATTATAACTTTATGTGCATATATAACTAGCAAGGAAAGAGAGAATCTGTTCATCAATTAGAAACTATGTAGTGCTCAACATGGACATTATAACTGCAGGGAACTTCAGTGTGGTTTAAGGGGGAAATATAAAAAGAAAGGCAAAGATGTAAAACAAAATACAGCAAGTGAAAATCTGGTAAATTAACTGTGTGCGAACAAAAGGCAATGGACTTATAGGGGCACCCGAATTGGAAATTGATTATTTTGTATTACTGAAAGATTTGAGGGTAGCACATGGCAATACAGTTGTGACAGGTTTTTCAGACCACTTAGCAATATGGATGGAAGTGATGGAAGAAAGGGAGTACATTAAAACAGGAAACGGAATACAAAGAATAAATAAGATTATGGGATGAAACTGGGGAGAGAGGGAAGTACTGCAGTTATGGAAGGATCAAATAACCATGACACGAGGTTCTAATTTAAAATGTTGACTCCTACAAGAATGAGATGAAAACAGCAATGATTTACAACACCAATCTCCTGGAACGGCAAATTTCGCCTCCAGGGAACTAACCACTTGGCCACCACTGATGAACTTTGCCCTTTCCTCCACTGTAGTGCGATCTCGGAGTTGATATAATTAGGTAGGGGGTGAAGCCACTCCCCCACACTCTGGTGGGTTTTATTTCTGCATTATTTTGTTTTTCCATGACGGTAGGTTTAATTTACATATTATATTGTTTTCCAGGAAACTAACCACTTGGCCACAACTCATGAAGACAACACAATATGTAAATTAAAACCACCATACTGAAAAAAACAAAATAATAGATAAATAAAACCCACCAGAGTGGGGGGCTTCGTCCCTCACACCCCCCACCTAAATATTCCAACTCCAACATCGCACTACAGTAGAGACAGGGCAACAGGCAGTGGTGGCCAAGTGGGTAGTTTCCCAGAGGTGAAATTCATTGTTCTGGGAGTTTGGTGTTGTAAATCATCACTGTTTTTGTCTCGTTCTTATAGGAGTCAACATTCAGGTAATTTGACATTTTAAAGCAGAACCAACCATGAAGGACTTCTACAAAAACTGGAATGAATGGTAGACTACATTTAAAAAGAAGTATAGAAAGTGTTTTTTTATCAACGACAGGATGATGTATGAAAGGAAGAGAAAGTGAAGTCTGGGAAAACGTATAAAAATGTATTAGAGAACTTACTTAACAGAATAATACAAGCTAGTATTATGATATGAAAAAAGAAATCTATAAAAGACATTGAGAAAAAAGAAGGCTTTATTGTTTAAGCAGAAATATTACTTACAAGGGAGGAGGTACCTACATATTTGAGTAAAACAGTAAGAGAGGATATTATAATAATGAGGGAAATAAAAATGTAAAAGGAATACAAGAGCAAATTATGAGTCCTGCAGTACATTTGGAAGTACTTATAAGAGAAAAAAAGAAGGAAATTAAGAAAGAATTAAAATTAAAAAAAAATCCAGAATGAGTTAAGGAAGAATTTGAAAAAGAAATTACTATCAGTGAATTGGATGAAGTACTTAGGAAAGTAAATGCTGAGTCAGTATCAGGACAAAATGGTACAGGGTATAAAATGTAAAAGAAATTAGTGGATTAGCAAAGAGAGGACTTTGTAAATGTACTGAATGAATGGTTGAAGGAAGGGTTTGTTTATGAAGAATTATATAGTGGGATACTAAAATTTATATGGAAGAAGGATGAGAAAAATGAAAAAAAAAAATTGGACACCCATCACACTAAACACAGATTATACAATTTTTATAAGAACAATACACAGGTAAATGGAAGGAAGGATGAGGTACATTATGGAGGAAAGTATATATGGTGGAAAAACATAAGGGATGTCAAAAATTGTTATTGGTTGATACAGAAATTGTGGATGACATTTTAAGTGAAGGGAGAATGTGAAACTTATGGTAGGTGATATTAACAAGCCATTTAATAATTTAGGACATGATGCATTGGAGGATGTTATACACTAGTATGGAATAGGCATTACAATTAGTGCATATGCCAGCTTATCAATATAACAGAGTGTTAGTGAATGAGTGGTTGAGTAAATAAATATCTATATAGTGTGGCGTAAGAAAGGATGTCTCATGAGTGGAATATTGTTTCTATTGGTAATGAATGTGATGAGTGAATATCTTATAAAACGAAATGTCCTACATATGTGATGCAAAAGGAGGTGGTGATTCTAGTAGTTTTGACTTACACAGACAATACAGTTGTAATTAAGAGCAAAATAAGTGTTGCTTTGTCTGAATGGATGTCTAAAGGAAATGGGAATGACCTTGAATAAAGATAAAAATAACGGTTTGGGTGATGTGGTGAAACTTGGGAATGTGTATTTTTCAATGAATGAGGTGTGTCTGCTAGAGAGAAACTTTGGGAAAATTATGCAGTTGGGATGCAATAGGAGGGTTTGATAAAAGAAATAGGTTTTCTGTGTAAGATGTGTACATTATCATTCAGGTAAAGGGTTTACCTAGTGAATTCTGTATTAATAAAAATTGCAGTTGTAAGATTCTGTGCGAGAATCTATAGCTCGGAAGAACACCAAGTAAAAAACAGTCAGTGTCCAACATTCAAAACAAGATTTTTTAAAACAGCCACTATGAATCCTTAGGCTTCTAAAGACATTAGAGTATTATCCTTGTTCCTCAATAAAGTTATTATTAATTAATTTAATCAGTTGCCTACCTCAACTGCCTGCAATATCCACTGAACTGATTAAATTAATTAATCAATACAAGCTTTTTTGAGGAACAAGGACAATACTCAAATGTCTTTAAGCCTAAGGATCCATAGTGATTGTTTTTAAAAAATCTTTTAGTTATTTTACTGTATTAACGGTAACTTAGCAAGGAGAGCTTCAGGCGGTGGATTCCCTTTTGTGGATTGATTTTGCGTTTACTCTATTTTGGTGAATCCTGTATTAATGGGAAAATAAAAGATCATATGTTAAATGTTTATATGATCCCACAAAAATATGAAAAGAAAATTGTGCAACTGATGTTTTCTTTCATATCAGGTTCAAGATTAAACCCAGTGACTAGAGGTGTGTTGTATACGAGTGAAGATGAAGGGGAATTGTGGTTACTAAATCCATTTGTTTATTCTGCTTCTTTAAATTTGTATAAAATATTAAAGTGGGTAAACAAAGAGAATGGGAATTTAATGGTGAGAATGTCTAAATTAAGTATAAAAACTTCTGGGAGATGATGAGAATTGGAAACAGAGAAAAACAATATGTAAATGAACAAATTAGAAATTAAGAATCAATACTAACATAGAAAATTAAAATTGATGATGAAGAAAGATAGAAGGATGTGGTATAATAATGTGGTAAAATGATATTATTACGTAAATCCATAGGAAAAAAGTACAAGAGGTGACGAAAGACATTACAGTCAGGAAAAAAGCAGAGTACCAAGACAGCAGATTTCCTGTGGAGACAGGTAAAAAATTACCATAAAAGGGTAATATACCATATAAAAAGAAAGTTGAAATAGTGTGTTTACAGTGTGAGGAAGAGGAGACAAAAGAGCTTTTTTTTGGAAAGGTAAAGGAGTGGTGAAACTGTGAAGAAAGTTTTTTTAATAGAATATTGACAAACTTTATAGATATGAATATGATGTACGGATATTATAAGAATATATGAGATGCGTAGATAAGAATTTATTTTATGTAACATGGGTTCTTTGGAATGAAAGATTGAATACAATTTTGTTTAATGGAAAATGGATTTTGACTGACATACTGTGATAAATTAGATTATGATTGTGGAACAAGGAGTAGGGTTCAGTTATGGAATAACAAAGATAGAAGAAAAATGAAAAATAGTGAAAAAAATAGAAATATTTGTGTGTCTGTAAATAAAGTGTTTTTTCTATTATTATTTTGGTACAAGAACAAACCCCTACTCTGTTCTATAGGTGCCATGGGATCGTTTACATCCACCTGACCTATCACCAACTCAAGCAGATGGGACCACTGTTTAGTGTCTCATCTAAAAGATGACAACACTCAGGAGTGCAGCACCCCCATTTTGCTGCACTGTAGTATCAGCAGTCAATCTACTTAGAGTGGGAATTTAACCCTTGGACTTCTGCACATGGACTATGAACGTTCTATCTGCTACCCTCTTAAACTGTAAAGATTATATCCAACAACTATATGGCCTACAATGGCAAGAATGGTTCAGACACAATTATTGCTTAATGGAATGATATGGTTCAGCCCAAAATATTGGAGTGCTTAGGGCAGAAGCAAAACTTAGCAGCAAACGGTACTGGGCAGCAAAAGCTTGCAAACAGAAGACTGGATGCCGATTACTATATGAGAAGGAGACCAAGACGTAGAAGTCAAAGTTACAAACTTATGACAATAGGACACAAACTATTCAGAACAGCTCATAATAAAATAAGTGTACAACATGATGCTATTATGTTATTATAAAATGATGCTGAATAAAGAAAGTCGCTGGAAAACAGAGTAGCAGGAAGTTCCCCTAATCAACCAAATGAATAAGGGACAGTAATTTGTAATAAAACTGGGGGCACCGTAGCAGTAGTATTGCTCGACTCTAGTAAACAGCCATTGAATTTTTCTCTCCACATTTATAACCCTTGTGTGGGAAATGGCTGCATCATTCAAAAGTCAATATATGGATGGACTACACAGCTCAAACAATCTTATTCCGTTGTGGGGTAGTGGAGATGCAGAAAAAATAAACAGCCGACTGGGATTTCTACTGGAGAGGTTCATATAAAACAGTAAGGTTAAAAAATAGATTTATAAAGTTTAGAAAATCAAGAATGATGAAAGTCATTGTTTGTTAATTACATTAGACCCAAACTTGAGTATGGAATAACAATATGGAAACCCTTTAAGAAAACAAGCATGAATTAACTGAGTGCAGTGAAAAAAATATCAAGTGCATGCATGGATGTAAAAATTCAAGCTATTATGAAAGACTAAGATATCTGAACTTGTAGGGATATTTAAGAGAAGACCTTATTCAGGTATACAGATCATTTACAGAGAACTACCTCTAGGAATGACTGGGGTTATCAAAAAGTCGCAGAAAATTATAGACAATCTATGCAGAAAATTCCATAAGAATGAGACGTATACTAATTTTTGTATACTAATTCTCTGAGTGTGTAGCTGGATGCACGGAATACACAACCAAATTACATGAAAGCCAAGAACTAGTTTACATACTTTTAATAACAACCTGGACACTTATTGTGGGGACAACTGTTTTGGTGTATTGGCAGGCTAGAAGGTTATTACTGTCCATGCTTGAAATACTTCTATGTATGTATATGATGCTCTGTTCTTGCTTACTTCCAACCCTGCGTCACACTGGAATACCACCAAAGATGAGCATGTCATACTACCCAACACTAATACATGGTTTAATTTGTTATTGCATCTTCTATTAATTAGAATTATTTGGTTAATTTTCTTTTGTATTCCACCATGCTGTTTATACTGCAAAGCAATTAATATTTTACGTAAATACACAGAAACTTCCAGCAGTACATTCTTTGGATTCAAATTCAGCAGGAGTGGCTTGACCAAGAGGGTGCAGTGTGAGTGAGGGCTGACACACTTTGCCTCTGCATATGGCTCAAGCCCCTCACAAGTAAGACTTAATATGTGAGATTCTCCACTAATAATATGTATAATTCTGCATTATAATCTTAGCATCGTCTTATAACAATTAAATTCTGCCACTACAGAAATTAAGCTTTACAACTGCAGTATATTCTTTGTGCCACTGATAAAATGTAGTTTTATAATTGCAATATATTATTAAAATGTGCCACTGCAAAATTAATATCAGCTGCATCACTGCAGAATATAGCATTATAATAGCAGTATGTTATCAGTCACTGCAGAAATGTATTTTTACAATAGCAGTACATTAAGCTGTGCCACTGAAGAAAATAGCTCCATAACAGCAGCATATTATTAAGGTGTGCCACTGCATAAATTTAGCTTCATAATACTAGTATATTATTAAGCTGTGCTGCTATATAAATTCAGTTATATTACAGCAGTATATTATTAAGCTGTGCTATAGAAATTCAGCTATATTATAGCAGTATATTAAGCTGTGCTGCTGTAGAAATTCAGTTATATTATAGCAGTACATTATTACGCTGTGCTACAGAAATTCAGTTATATTATAGCAGTATATTAAGCTGTGCTGCTGTATAAATTAGTTATATTATAGCAGTATATTATTAAGCTGTGCTACAGAAATTCAGTTATATTATAGCAGTATATTAAGCTGTGCTGCTGTATAAATTTAGTTATATTATAGCAGTATATTATTAAGCTGTGCTACAGAAATTCAGTTATATTATACCAGTATATTAAGCTGTGCTGCTGTATAAATTTAGTTATATTATAGCAGTATATTATTAAGCTGTGCTATAGAAATTCAGTTATATTATAGCAGTATATTATTAAGCTGTGCTATAGAAATTCAGTTATATTATAGCAGTATATTAAGCTGTGCTGCTGTATAAATTTAGTTATAGCGGTATATCATTTAGCTGTGCTGTTGTGGAAATTTAGTTATCTTATAGCAGTATATTATTAGGCTGTGCTATAGAAATTCAGTTATATTATAGTAGCATATTTTAAGCTGTGCTGCTGTATAAATTTAGTTATATTATAGCAGTATATTATTAAGCTGTGCTATAGAAATTCAGTTATATTATAGCAGTATATTATTAAGCTGTGCTACAGAAATTCAGTTATATTATAGCAGTATATTAAGCTGTGCTGCTGTATAAATTTAGTTACATTATAGCAGTATATTATTAAGCTGTGCTACAGAAATTGAGTTATATTATAGCAGTATATTAAGCTATGCTGCTGTATAAATTTAGTTATATTATAGCAGTATATTATTAAGCTGTGCTACAGAAATTGAGTTATATTATAGCAGTATATTAAGCTGTGCTGCTGTATAAATTTAGTTATATTATAGCAGTATATTATTAAGCTGTGCTGCTGTATAAATTTAGTTATATTATAGCAGTATATTATTAAGCTGTGCTACAGAAATTCAGTTATATTATAGCAGTATATTAAGCTATGCTGCTGTATAAATTTAGTTATATTATAGCAGTATATTATTAAGCTGTGCTACAGAAATTGAGTTATATTATAGCAGTATATTATTAAGCTGTGCTATAGAAATTCAGTTATATTATAGCAGTATATTATTAAGCTGTGCTATAGAAATTCAGTTATATTATAGCAGTATATTAAGCTATGCTGCTGTATAAATTTAGTTATATTATAGCAGTATATTATTAAGCTGTGCTACAGAAATTCAGTTATATTATAGCAGTATATTAAGCTGTGCTATTATAGCAGTATATTATTAAGCTGTGCTACAGAAATTCAGTTATATTATAGCAGTATATTAAGCTGTGCTGCTGTATAAATTCAGTTATATTATAGCAGTATATTATTAAGCTGTGCTATAGAAATTCAGTTATATTATAGCAGTATATTATTAAGCTGTGCTGCTGTATAAATTCAGTTATATTATAGCAGTATATTATTAAGCTGTGCTATAGAAATTCAGTTATATTATAGCAGTATATTAAGCTGTGCTGCTGTATAAATTCAGTTATATTATAGCATTATATTACGCTGTGCTATAGAAATTCAGTTATATTATAGCAGTATATTATTAAGCTGTGCTGCTGTATAAATTCAGTTATATTATAGCAGTATATTATTAAGCTGTATTATAGCAGTATATTATTAAGCTGTGCTATAGAAATTCAGTTATATTATAGCAGTATATTATTAAGCTGTGCTGCTGTATAAATTCAGTTATATTATAGCAGTATATTATTAAGCTGTGCTGCTGTAGAAATTCAGTTATATTATAGCAGTATATTATTAAGCTGTGCTGCTGTATAAATTAGTTATATTACAGCAGTATATTATTAAGCTGTGCTGCTGTAGAAATTCAGTTATATTATAGCAGTATATTAAGCTGTGCTATAGAAATTCAGTTATCTTATAGCAGTATATTAAGCTGTGCTGCTATAGAAATTCAGTTATATTATAGCAGTATATTATTAAGCTGTGCTATAGAAATTCAGTTATATTATAGCAGTATATTAAGCTGTGCTGCTGTATAAATTCAGTTATATTACAGCAGTATATTAAGCTGTGCTGCTGTATAAATTCAGTTATATTATAGTAGTATACTATTAAGCTGTGCTGCTGAAGAAATTTAGTTTTATGATAGCAATACATTATCTGTGCCACTGCAGAAATGTAGTTGTATAACAGCAGTATATTATTAAGCTGTGCCACAGTGGAAATTTAGTTTTATAACAGTATACTGTGCAGCTGCAGAAAATAGTTTTATAACGGCAGTGCATTACTAAGCTGTACTGCTGCAGAAAACAGTTTTATAATATAAGTATATTACTAAGCTGTGCCACTGCAGAAATGTAGATTCACAGGTTCAGTGAATACTTGGCTAACTGACCTGAAGGGCCATTTTAAGCCTAACCAATAAACAAAGGTGAGTATAAAACTCAGTACCTTGTGCCTATGAGGCAAAGACTAACCATTATGCCAGACCTCTCACCCAAAATAAAATGTGTTAACTGAGCCAGGCAGGAGTCGATTCTACAGTCTTCTGATCCACACTCGGGCGCATTATCCTTTGCAATTTATAATAGCAGTATATTTTATTAAGCTGTACTACTGCAGAAAAAGTATAGTTGAGTCAAATATTACCTTAGCCATAGATGTCCTCTTCACTGTTGCAGTATTCTTAACTTAAGAGATTCCCTGCTTTGGGTGGCCCGACATCGAGCCAGTATAACAAAGCCTTTTATTATTTAATGTATGACATATGTCACACACATGCTCCTTGCGTACATATGGCATAAAAGCAACATCCGGACCTACCATTCTCAGAACTGAATACCCCCAGTAGGAAGGCCAGTCCAAGGAAAATAAAAAAAAAAGAGGTTAACAAGTACATCCAGAAGAGGAAAAGGTCCAGGGCGGTTTGAGGGAGGGACAGCTTAAATACTGCAAGAGTGAAGCGAAGGACATCTATCTTTATGGTTAAGATATTACACAACTATACTATGTCCTTCTATTCTACTGTTGCAGTATTCTTAACGTAAGGGCGAGAGCCGAAGCTCAGGAAGAAAGCTGGGAGAACTCTAGAAAATCATAAAGAATGGCCCTAGCAAAATCAGCCCTAGCTCTTGAAATTTCATCCAATTTGTAGTGTTTGGTGAAAGTATGCACGGATATCCAGGTAGCTACCTCAAGAATGGAGTTAGTGTCCAACCCTTTGAAAAAGCACCAGAAGAAGCTGCAGCCCTAGTAGAATGAGCCTTAACAGAGAAAGAAAGACTCTTACCATGAAAAACATACGAAATAGCATTAGAAATCCAAAAAAATTGCATGCTTGGAAACAGCCATCCCCAAAGACCTGGTATGAAAAGAAACAAAAAGCTGAACAGATTTCCTGATAGCCTTAGTCTTATCCAAATAAAATCGGAGTTGTCTCTGCACATCCAACGTGTGTAGTACCTTCTCGCTAGGAGACTCTGGAGAAGGGAAAAAAGTAGGCAAAGGAATAGATTGGTTAAGTGACAACTCATTTGATGCCTTGAGCACAAAAGGATTAGTATGCAAGGACACCCTAATCCTTATGAAAAAAACAAAAAAGGAGGGCAAGCCATAAGGGCTTGAAGCAGAGACACCCATCTAGCTGAAGTAAGGGCTAACAACAAAACAGTCTTCCAAGAGCAATGTTGCAAGGAAATTGAATCTGCAGGCTCAAAAGGAACCAGAATCAATTTCTCCAAACAAAATTAAGATCCCAGGGAGGAGAA
The DNA here is from genome assembly GCF_019279795.1 of Protopterus annectens. Lineage (NCBI taxonomy): Eukaryota > Metazoa > Chordata > Ceratodontiformes > Protopteridae > Protopterus > Protopterus annectens. The sequence continues at coordinate 38,304,576 of NC_056747.1, forward strand.
ACCGGCTTCCTGGGAGGTCTGATGTGAAGGATGCCTTTAAGGAATTGTTTAGCCTCAAATCTAGAAGCTAAAGGAGGAGATAAAGACAGACAAGCAGAAACAGCTGATTTGTGTAACTTGACAGAGGAATAAGCCAACCCAGCAACTCACACAAATAAGAAAGAACCACAGGAACACAAACAGAGTGTGATCTTGGTTATATGAAAGACACCAGAGAGAAAACCTCTTCCATTTGGATATGTAGGATTTCCTAATATTGGGTTTCCCTGTCCTCCTGCAGAACACTAAGCACTTCCTCAGAAAAAAAAGCTGTCTGTAAGGAATCCAAATCATATCACCCACAGAGGCAGCTGAAGAGTGGACAGGTAAGGTATAGATGGATCAGAAATCCCTTTTCTTGGGTGATCCTATGAGGCAACGTGTTATGATTGCCCTTGGCTAAATGCAGAAGAGAGAACCAGTGCTGTCTTGGCCAAAAGGGAGTCACCTTGTCCTGTTGAATATTGAACAGAACTTTTGGAATGAGAAGAAGGGGGGATGCATACATAAACATCCCCTTCCAAGAAAAAGAGAGGCTGATTACCTTCCAAACCAGAGAATGTGGGACTCTGGCACAAAACTGAGAAAGTTATCTGTTCAGAGGGGAGGCAAAAAGATCTATTTAAGGAGTACCCCACATGTGGAAAAGGTCCAGAAGCACATCTCTGTGAAGCATCCATCCATGAGATTGAGTAAAGGACCTACTCAGAGGGTCTGCCACATAGTTTTGACCTGAGGGACTATAAACTGCCTGAAGAATCACATGATACTGAACCATAAGCTCCCATACCTTGACAGCAAACCTGCAAAGAAGGTAAGATTCCCCCCACCAATTTGTTGACGTACAACAAGACTGTGGTGTTGTCTGTAAACACTTTGAGAGGGCCTGGAGAGAAAGAGGATGAAAGGCTTGAAGAGCCAGTAGGAGTGCTCTCATCTCTTTCATGTTGATGTGCTCCTTTTGCTGAAGGTCACCAGACCCCCTTCACTCTCACTGTGCCAAAGGCTGCTCCTCAACCTACCTCTGAGGTGTCTATGAAATGTTCTTGAGATGGAAGAGAGGGATGAAAAGGAAGGCCTGGGTTCAGAGACAACTGCTGAATCTACCTTTGAAACTCTTTCTTTAGACAGGGAAGAAGAGGAAAGTTCAGTTGTGTACACTTACCATAAATGTAGATGTTCAAGTGTATTCACTGTTGCAGTCATTACAATTGGGTTACCTGGCTGGCAGGCTGCCCTCAGTCGGCCTGAATTCCAAAGTCTTGGTTCGGCATCAGTTGCTGTCACCTCTTCCCTGACATCAGAGCGTCAGGGGTATAAAAGATGCAGCCAATGCCATTTTCTTCAGTTTTTCTTGCCCCAGATGTCAGGTGCCCCCAAAAGTGTAGGCTAAAAATATGTTAATAAAACATACATGCACAAAAGTATATTTTGTGTTCATCTATAAGCAAATACACCACATAGGTTGTATAGATTAGAGAAGTACAGAAAAGTTCCAGCAAAAGTAAGGGGGGGTGGCGGGAGGGTAACATGGACTGCAACAGTGAATACACTCTAACATCTATATTTATGGTAGGTACACAACTGTACGATGTTCTTCGTGTTTCACTGTTGCAGTCATTACAGTTGGGATGAATCCCAAAGCTATGGTTGGGAGGCTGGAGCTAAATAGCATTAGGGGCGGTTATGAGGCCCTGCAGAACTACAGTGGCAAAGCCTGCCCTGGATTTAGAGTAGAGTGGTAAATGATAGTGCTTTGTAAAGGTGTGCACTGAAGTCCAGGTAGCAACCTCTAAAATGTCTTTGGTTGGTACTCCCCTGAGGAAGGCTGCTGAAGTGGCTGCTGCTCTGGTTGAATGAGGCCTAATGCCCTTAGGCACTGGCGTGTCATGTTGTGAATAGCAGAAATTAATGCAGTGGCCGATCCACTTTGAAATAGTCTGCTTTGAGATGGCCTTTCCTTGTAATCCTGCAGCATATGCCACTAGTAATTGCTCCGTCTTTCTGAAAACTTTGGTTCTGTCCAAGTAGAATCTAAGCTGTCTGTGTATGTCCAAAGAATGCAGCATTCTCTCCCCCTTGTTCTGTGGATTTGGATAAAAGGATGGCAGATGAATAGCTTGGTTAAGGGCCACACTGGACACTACCTTAGGCATAAATGTCGGGTTTGTCCTCAGAGAAACCCTGTCTGGATAAAAAATGATAAAAGGTTCCACAGCCATGAGTGCCTGTAGCTCTGAAACTCGTCTTGCAGAAGTTATTGCTAGGAGCAGAGCTGTTTTCCAAGATAAAAACTTTATATCAGCTGTAACGGCTGACTCAAAAGGAGGCAGGGTGAGTTTTTACAAGACATAGTTGAGGTCCCAATCAGGTATTGGTAATCTCCTTGGAGGCCTTAAGTATGTGGCTCCTCTGAGGTACTGCCTTAACAAAGGATGAGAAAAGATTGGTGGCTCTGTATTGTAAGGAGCCAAAATGGCAGAGGCATGAATTTTAATTGATGAAAAAGATAGGCCTTTGTCCAGTATCTCAGTTAAATATTGCAAAATCTGAGGGATATTTGGTAAAGCTGTGTCAGTTCATGGTGTCTGGTTCCAAGCACAGAATCTCTTCCATTTTCCAGCGTAAGACTTTCTAGTGCTAGGCCTTCTGGCCTCCAATATGACATCCATCACAGCTTTAGTGAGAGGTGCGTTTTGTATGACTACATTATCCGCCATGCTGCCAGATTTAAGGTCTTGAGTTGGCTGTGCAGGATCTGATTGTTTTGTTGAGACAGTAGATGAGGTATTTGAGGTAAGGTCCAAGCCGGGCATTGAGACAAGTTCCTTAGGATTGGATACCAGTACTGGCGGGGCCAGTCTGGGGCAATCAGCACCATCTTTGGCTTCTTGTCTGACCTTTAGGAGTACCTTTGGGAGGAGAGGCAGTGGAGGGAAGGCATATACTGCTAAGTTTTTGCCAGCTGAAAGATAGGGCATCCACTTTCCATGCTTGTCTGTGATGAATCCTTGTGCAGAATCTTTTTAGTTGGTAGTTGTGAGGAGAGGCAAATAGATCTATATCCGGGCATCCCCATTTCCTTGTTATCATGCTGAATACTTGTGGATCCAATTTCCACTCGTGTAGATCCATGAGGTTTCTGCTTAGTTCGTCTGCCAGAGTATTTGTCTTCCTGGCAGGAATTGTGCCTGTAGATGCACTTGGTAAGTCAATGCTGTGTCCCACAAAGTCATGGCTAGTCTGCAAAGGGGGCAAGAAAGAGTGCCTCCCTGCTTGTTTATATACTACATGACCGTGGTGTTATCTGTCTTTATCAGTAGTTGTCACGGATGAAGTAGGTCCTTGAAGGCTGTCAGGGCATTATGGACCGCTAGCATCTCTATGATTGATATGTAGATGCATTTGGTTTGCGGACCATGTGCCTTGAATACATCTTCCTGCCATGTGGGCTCCCCAGGCATAATCTGATGTATCCGTTGTCAATGTCTGCCTGGCTGGGGGTAAAGTGAATGGCTGTCCTTTGTTCTGGTGACAAGCCTTCGCGCCCACCATCGAAACTCCTGTTGCAGGCAGAGAATGAGAGTAATCCTTGTTTCCAGGCTGTGGCAATGTTGAGTCCAGACACTTTTTAAGTACCATTGAAGTTTCCTCATATGCAGTCTTGCATATGGAATTAGTAGAATGCAGGATGCCATGAAGCCCAAAGCCTGCAGAATTTTTCTTGCAGATAACTGGGCCTTTGTTGCCAACTTTTTAGTCAGTTACCTTTGTTTGTCTGGCGTGAGATAAGTCATCTGGGCAGTTGTATTTAATCTTGCACCCAGGAATATTATCTCTTGAGAGGGTACTAGTTTTGATTTCTTATCGTTGACTGTGTACCCTAGGCTTGTTAAAAATCTCTTTACAAATGCCAGATGCTGTAGTAGAATGTCCTTGTTCTCTGCTTGAATGAGGCAGTCATCCAAGTAAGGATATATATTTTTTATTCCTCTGTCTGCAGAATGCAATTACTGGTGCCAGGCACTTCGTAAAGACCCTGGGCACAGTAGATAAGCCAAAGGGCAGTGAAGAGAATTGGTAATGCCTTGAGCCTGCTTTGAATCTGAGGTATCTTCTGCATGTTTGTCTGGTTGGGACATGCAGGTATGCCTCTTTTAGGTCTAAAGTCACAAGCCAAGCCTTCTTGTCCAGCATGGGCAGAAACTGCTGTAGAGTCAACATTTTGAATTTTGGTATATCCAGGTATGTGTTTAGTAAAGATAGGTCCAGTATTGGCCTCCAGGCCTTGTTCTTTCTTGGTACCAAGAACAGTCTTGAATAAAATCCTTGTCCCTGCTCTTGATCTGGTATTCGTTGAATGGCCCCGATTTCTATGAGAGATGAGATTTGTTTTTGTGCCTCTGCCTATTGATTTTTTGGGAGGTCTGGCCAACCGTTTGCCCTTGGCAGGGTATGGAAGTGAAACTTGTAGCCTTGTGACACTATGTCTAGGACCCATTTGTCCTGGGTTATGATGTGCCAATTTTGAGAAAAAAGTGCTAGTTTTCCCCCTAAAGGTGCTGCCAGAAGATAAGTGCTTGGTGCAGGCAGGGGGAAGTCAGTGAGACTGTTTCCTTTATGGCTGTGATTTGTCTTCTCCACTCTTGGAGGTAGTAGCACCCCACTGTTTAGACCTGTACGAACCTTGGGGCTGGGATCTGCCTCCAGGGCATCTGGATCTGCCCCTTTGTGGCCTGTCTGACACTGGAAAGGACCAATTCTTTGTTGGCCTGTGTCTGCTAAATCTTGGAGGCTATACCTGTAAAGAAATCCTTGGCCGTTTGCATAGATTTTGCTTTGTCCTCCATTTTCTTTAACACTTCTTCTGCCTTAACACCAAACAAGGTGTCATGCTGTAATGGAGCATCTAATAATTTTGCTTTGACATGATCAGGCAAATTTTGTTCCTTTAACCAAGCATGCCTCCTAATGACAGAACCCGTAACAGCGGCCCTGCAGGAGGCCTCCAGAGAATCAAAACCACATTGCAAAGTATGCTTTCCAACTTGTTCAGCTGCATGCAATAAATCCTGCATTTCCTTGTTTTCTGCACATTCAGAATTTATCAACATTTTCTGTTAAAGCAGTGACATAATATATTGCTGATATTTGAGCATATGAAACTGGCAATTTAAAGCCCTTATAGCCAAGGTAGCAGAAGTGTAAATCTTTTTTCCCCATCTGTCCAGTGCCCTAGAATCCCTGTCAGAGGGGGTAGGGTTTTTTGCAGTGGAAACCTTGATCCCTTTGGGACCCTGAGAAATAGTTTCTGGGTCAGCAGTAGGGTTTTTGAAAAGGAATTTATGAGAGTCAGAAACCCTGTAGTATCTGTCCGGCTTAACAGGAGCTGGAGGTAAGGAGTCAGGGGTCAGACTAGACTCTGAATAGACATCATCCACAATGTCCAACACAGGTGGAATAGCTAGGGGCCTGTGTTGTGGTAGTAAAAGGAAGTCTCTGAGCCTTTTCTTAGAGTCTGAAAAATCTTGGCTCTCCCAGGGAAATGTTCCCTCATGGTATGCAAGGTTTCCCCAAAAGAGTAGTCCTCAGGAGGAGAGGCTGAAGAGAGAGATTCTTCAGCATCAGAATCCTCATAGGGAGGAAGTGAGTATTCCTGATCAGAAGAGGAATCAGAAGAAATGGAAACCTGATCTGCAGATTCATAGTCTGTTTCTTGCCTAGGCCTTTTATCAGGAGGGGGATGGGAACCCCTGATCAAAGTAATTAAGTCTTCGGCCATTTTGAGCATCTGTTTTTTGGGCATGGAGGCCTGTCCATGAGGCTGTTGTACTTGTTTCTTTGTCTTTAAAGGTGCTTTAGTCTTTGCAAACTACTGCAAAACGACAAACTTGCAAGCACCAAAAGAAACCTCCGAACCAAGCCAACAAGTAGAACCAAGGAAAAATAAACTTTAATTAACGTAAAGCGCTTTTCGTCGCCCTCGATTAGAGCAACTTCTTCAGACAAGGGTTACAAAATATATGTCCTACATTTATAGCATAACGTCATTTCCTAATGGAAACAATTAAAATGATGCACTTGTCTTTACTAGACAAAAACATTTAAACAGATATTAAAAGCACATATTTAAAATCTAATTAATGTATTAACATGCTGCTACAAATCTAAAAAAATGCACTACATGTATATATATACTCTAACATAGTTTAGTGTATGACTATATATTATATATAGCACCTATAAACAGCGTCCACATAACTTAAATTATACATAGATATATACATGCAAACACTCTCTTACTCATAAAAGAGTTTGTTAAACTAAATTATGTGCATTAAACACCCTGAAACGCCGATGCCTGTTCTGAAGGGATAGTCTCCGAGGGTCCAATATCTTGAGTTTCCAGCGGACTAGTCGGTAGTGGCCTGTGGCTCTAAGGTAGCGGGCGTCAGGGGCTGCGAAGGCACCTCACTGAGAACCGGCGAAAATCTCAGGAGTCAGCCGACCGGCACTTGCGAACTACTTCTGCTTCGGGCACCGTGCGGCAAGAAAGAATGAAGAAAATGGCATTGGCTGCATCTTTTATACCCCTGACGCTCTGACGTCAGGGAAGAGGCAACAGCAACCGATGCCGGACCAAGACTTTGGAATTCAGGCCGACTGAGGGCAGCCTGCCAGCAGGATAACCCAATTGTGATGACTGCAACAGTGAAACACGAAAAACATCTGCAAATTCTAGATGATTATGAAGTGAAATTATCTCATGTGGAGCTTGGCTAAAGGTAATATAAGAGTGGTGGATGCCATGAATCCCAGAAGTCTCAGAAGCTCTCTGGCTGTGATAGAGGTCACAGGAATAAGATTTTGAAAGAAGGCAATAAGAGTCAAGGCCTTTGGCGGAGGCAGGGATGTCAGCATAGGCACTGTCTGAATCCTGCATCCTAGGAAAACATGATCTTGAGAAGGTGTTAGAGATGACTTTTGCAGTTTATTGTAAAACACAGACTTTGCAAAAGAGTAATGGCAAAGTTACTTACTTTGCAGTAATATCTCTGGAGTGGATGCCTGAAACAGGAGATCATCTAGGTAAGGAAAAACTTGGATATCTTGAAGCCTGCAAAAAGCAATCACAGTAGCTAGGCATTTGGTGGAGTGGAACAAAGGGCAAAGCAGTGAACTGAAAATGTCAAGAAGCAACAGAGAAATGTAAAAATCTCCTGTAAAGGAGATTGATAGGTATGTGAAGGCAGGCATCCTTTATACCCAGAGAGGCCATGAAAGCCTGAGGAGGAAGTAAAGGGAACAAAGTCTGTAAAGGCAGCATGCGAAAAGAAGAAATCTTTAGGAAAGTGTTTAGATTAGATAGATCCAGAATGGGTCTCCAAGGACCCTCTGGAAACCAAAAACAATCTTGAATAAAATCATTTTTCCTTTGATCCTGTGGAACCTGTTGAACAGTTACCTTTTGTAACAATTCATGCAATACCCCTGGGAACATATATAACTCTTCCTGAGGTGGTTGAGGGATGCCCATGAAAGGAGGAAGGGATTTCCAAAGCATGAAATATCCTTTTCAAATTACTGAAAAAAGTTTTAAGTCTTGGATAATGCTTGACCAAACTGGAAGAGATACAGAGAGATCAAGTGAGAGAGGAATGTGGCTGAAAGAAGAGTGACAGTCAGATACTACCTGGTTTTCAGGAAAGGGCTGCTTCTGGTAGAAGAAGCCTGAGTAGTCTTAGGCGGAGAAGGCCTCCCCTCACTTTTCTTACTTTTAGGAGGATGATGAGATGGTCTCCGAACAAAGGCTTGCTTGGAAAGGTAATTCCTTTGAGACTTGGGCACAGGTGACACCAAAAGATGTTTCAAGTCCTGTAACTCCTTGCCTTTCACCTGCAAAGACTTGAACAACTCAGCAGCAGCAGTACCAAACAAGCCATTGTTGTCTAGAGGAGCATCCATCAATTTAGCTTGTATGTCACCTGGAAGAGGCTGAAGCCTTAGCCAGGAATACCTCCTCAATACAGATTCTGAAGCAGCGGCCCTAGATGATGCTTCTGCTGCATCATAACTGCACTTAATGGAATGGTGAGCCACCTGAGAAGTAGCCCCTAACAAAGACAAGACAGAATTTTTTCCTTCTGATTCTGGTAGATCAGAAATAGCTTAAGAAGCCTGGGACAGGAGGGCCAAAACATATCTAGTCATACAAGTCTGGAAGTTAACAAATTCCCAAGCTACCCGACAGGGACCTGGGTGAACTCAAGGTAAGAGAAATCCTTTACTACACATTTAACTTATAGTGAAATAAAAAGGTATGAGCTAAAGACCCAGTTGTTGCAATGCACGTCACTAGCAGGCATTCTTTTTGCAAATGCTGTTGAAGTTGCCATTGCTCTGGTAAAATGAGCCTTAGGCTTAGATTACAAGGGCAAACCTTTTGACTTATAAACAAATGAAATGCAGTCTACTAGCCATTTTAATAGTTACTTCAGACACAGATTAGAGAAGGATATAAACAACTGGTCTCATTTTCTGGAAACCCTCAGTGCAATGAAGACAGAATCGGAGTTGCTTATAGGTTCATAGGTTCATACTAGGCTATCTGCCCGAGGGCATTTACAAGCCTAGCCCATCATTTTGTGGCTTACGCCACCCCTTTAGTATGGGGAACTATACCCATTATTTTGCTGTGCCTCTGTCGAGCAGTGACACTGAGGTAATCTCTGGGGTATATCTGTGATCTCCCATCCATTGGTCAAGATTTCTCTTGAACAAGGCCAGCGAGGTGCTCTGCCTCACATGTACCGGGATTTTGTTCCACAGCATAGGGAGTCTTTGGGTGATGAATCTATCCCTCCAGCACGTCCTATTAATAGCTGTGTCGAGGTTTAAGTCTCCGCCCTTGTGGCTCTGATGGATCTAGATTTTTGAGGTGAAGCATATTCATCAAATCTGGGTTTGACATGGCCTTGTATGTTAGGCAAAGGTCACCTCTGAGCAAGTGGTAGCGACTGAATAGAGCTGGAGTTCTTTCAGTCGGGCAGCATAGGACAGATTTTTGAGACCCTTTATCCTTTTGGTGAGGAACTTTTGTGGCCTCTCCAGCTGCTGCAAGTGTCGGGTCAGATACATCCCGAATGGGGCATTGTACTCAATCATTGGTCTGATGAGTGATGAGTAAAGGGAGACTATGACCTCCCTTGATCTAGATGAGAATCCCTTCATGATAAGGTGGGCAATGTAGAAGGTCTTCCTAACTACTTTAGCTACATGGGTGTCGAATGACAGACTACTATCAACCTGGGTCCCCAGGTCCCTGATAACTTCTTCTGTGCTCAGTGGATTGCCACCTATTTGGTAGCTAGGGTAACCTTGTTTTTCCCAAAGGGTATGACTATGCATTTTTGGCATTTAACTTCAGGCCGTGGCTCTGGCACCAGTTATCCATTTCTGTGAGACCCTTCTGAAGGATATCTGTGTCAGATGTGTTTTCTACTATGGCCAGTTTGCAGTCATCTGCAAACTTTGTCAGCCATAACCCTCCTGTGTTTGCTTGTACTTGGAAAAGTAGATGCCAAACAAGAGTGGGCCCAGGACTGAGCCTGTGGGACACCACTTGTGACAGGCTTTGAGTCTGACATGGCGCCAGCAACTCTGACCCTGTGGGTTCTGTCACTCAGCCAGTTTGCAACCCATCTTGTGATGTATGGGTTAACATTTAAGCTGATGAGTTTTTCAATGATACCCGAGTGGGGTATTGTATCAAGGCCTTAGCCAGATCGAGGTAGGCTGTATGGACTGCCTTTCCCTCATCAATGGCTTTGGTGACTGTTTCAAGAAGTCAACCAAGTTTAAAAGGCATGATCTGCCTTTGACAAAGCCAAACTGGGTTGGATCCAAAGTCTGCAAATTCCTATGTCTTTATTTATGAGGTCCATTATGATCCTCTCCATGGCTTTGCAGATAAGGCTTGTCAAGCTAATGGGCGGTAATTTCCAGGGTCGGTGGAGGCACCGCCTTTGTGAAGTGGGATCACAGTTGCAGTGCCACTCCTGGATGTATCCAGAGGTAAGACTTTGATTAAACAGCTGTCCTAGCTGTGGGTTTAATTCCTCATTGAGTTCGTGGAGCACACAGCCGGGACACCATCAGGTCCCATGGATGCTGTGTTTTTGCTTTGGAGAGAGCAGTTCTCACTTGGGCTGGAGATGTTTGGGGGCTGCAATCGTTTGGTATAGATATCTCTCCTTTGGGGAGGGGAGAAGTTTGCACTGAACCTGTCAGCCAGTATGTTGGCAATGTCTGTAGGATCAGTAATCTTCACATCATTTTGAACTAGTTCTGAGCATATCTGGGAGTTTCCTCCTAGGTTTCTAACATAGCTAAAGAAGGCCTTATGATTGTCTTTTGAGTCTTTAGCTATTTTTCTCTCGAAATTTGCTTTGGATGATTTTATGAGAGCTCTTAGTTTTTACTTATAGTGATCAAGGGTGTCTTACCTTTTAAGGATTTTGCTCTATCTTGTAGTAGCTTCCTCCTTTTATTGTAGAGTTTGTTTATGGCTGGGGTCCACCAGACTGGACGCTTGCCTTTGGTACTAAGAGTCTTTGTTTTGTTTGGGATTGCCTTATCCATGCAGTCCTGCAGGTGCTGGTAGAAGGTGTTTGTAAGTGATTCAGCGGCTTGAGTACTGTTTTCCGCCAGCTCGGGGGCCTTAAAGGAGTCCACACTAGTCTTTAGAAGTGTGAAGTTGGCTTTTGAGAAGTTCTTTACTGTGGTCTTTTTTATTTCAGGTGGGGGTGGGATGAGGACCTCCAGCAGATTAGTTTGTGATCTGATCCCACCAGTGAGGGGTATACTTCCGGTGTTGAACATTGTGCTCCCATGTTCGTGATGATGAGATCAAGTATGTTCTCTCCTCTTGTGGGGATGGTGACTAGTTGTTCCATGGCATTTGAGTTTATGAATTCCAGGAACTTTTGGGCTAGGGTGTTTGGGCTTGAGTAGTGTTCCCAGTCTATATTAGGGTAATTGAAGTCACCTAGTATGATGGTGTTTGGTGATACATTTATCCCTCTAGTGTTTTCAGGAAGGCCATGTGAGGTTCCTGAGTTTGTGAGGGTGGCCTGTAACATGCTACAATTTGCAGAGCAGTCTTGCCTATGGTTAATTGCACCTGGATGGTCTCCGATGCATCGCGCGTTGCCACCAGTCTTGAGGTGTGGGTGTCCTTGATGAATATGGATACCCCCCCCCTTTCTTGGTATTGTCCGGATTTTGGGGCCGGAACGCATGATATGAGGTAAAACCTGATAGCGCTGGGGTGCTCTCAGGAGCCTTGAACCAGGTTTCTGTCACAGCACAGACATCGATGTTCTCCATACTGAGAAGGGCCTCGAGTGCGTGCATTTTGAGATTTAGACTTCTGGCATTGAGCAGCATTATCCTTAGTTTTTTCCTTTTTTGTGTTCTAGGGTGGTAGGTTTAGAATTTGAGCCTTGCCTAAAAAAGGCACTATGGGGGTGGCAAGAGCCTTTGCCAATATCCAGAATCCCAGGGGTGACAGGTGCAAGCCGTCCCATGCGAAGCAGCGTGGCTTGTCCAGCATGTCATCCCAGGCAGACAGATACTGGATCCCCTTTGAATGACACCAGTGTTTAAGCCAATTGTTAAAGCTGATCATCTTATCTCTGTATTGTGGCATCACTCTTGGTGAAGGTAGGATACTGCTCAAGGTCAGGGTCATACCTGCCTGGGCTACATAATCAGAGAGCTCCTCAATGTCTCTTTTCATGTAGTCCAAGGAGTGCGTCTCAGGTCGTTTACACCAGCGTGGACAATGACCGAATCATATTTGTACTTGCTGTTGAGAGACCTGAGTGCTTGCTATGTGGCGGATTCTAGCCCGACAGGCAGCTTACTGTGACCTTCTCCTTACTCAGTCTGGTGAGCGGGACGTCAGTGTGTCTGACTATGGAGTCACCAATGACTAGTGTGTCTGGCATTGTGTTTGGCCTTAAGGGCTGTGACTGTTTGGCACTCTGACTGTGAGGTCTATGTGTTGCAGGTGTTGTGTTCTGAGGTGGTGGTTGTTTGGGTGTCTGCTTTGGTGGCCTCTGCTGTTTTGGTAGATTTTTGATCAGAGCCTCCAGTATGTCTTTGTGTGTTTATGTGTATGATTTGAGGTTGTAATGGTGCTATGTGAGACTGGGTCTATAGTGTGTGTGGTAACCTTCTCCTCCTGACTGGTCTTGCCAGTCCTGTGTTGAGAGAGCTCAGCCTCCAGTTTGGCCATATAGTTGCATCTCTCGCATGTATTTGTGTTTTGTGGGAGGAGGAGAGGGTTGTCTGTGTACATGAGGCAATTGTAACATTGCCTCAGTATTCCCAGGTTCACCAGCTGAGCAGGAGAGGACACTAGCAACTGATCCCTCGACATGCTAGAAGGATAGACAAAAACTTTAAAAAAGATTCAGGGGGACGTGGGTGACCGAGAAATGGGGGGTTACCTTTTTGGGGTACTATCTATGACAAGAGTGCCGTATCAAGGTAATAAGTACTGTAGGAGCAAGTGCTAGGTTTAACAGATAGAGAATAGTCTACTTGGAGTCAAGTGGAGATGATCTTTTTAGTTACAGGAAACGCTGATTAGATCAGTAGTATAGTTCGAGGAAGGTAGTTTTAAGGGAAAATTTGAAGAGTGGACTTTAGGTAGCCCGAATAGTTTAAAGCTGCCTAGTTACTGGCTGAAACCTCACAAAACTGGACAAAAGGCAGCTCAATGCTTCCCACTCCCACTGGTAAGCAAGGTAACTTCCTCTCCCCCAAATAAGGCAAGGAAACAGTACACAGGAACTACAACCAAAGCCCAGGAATCAGCAACTCTGAAACTGGACTAAACTAGTAAAGCAGGAAAAACAAGAGATATCTAAGGTATGCAGAGTAAATTCTCCTTTGTTAACAAAGTTTGAAAAGAAAACTGACAAATCAGTCTTCTGCTTCAAGTCAGATTCCAAAGCTAGTTTGGAAAGAAATGAGGGGTTTGTTCTCAGTGACGCTCTGTTTTTGTGAAAAATGAGAAATGGAGGTTTGTATGAAAGTGTTTGTAATTCTAACACGAGTTTCACAGATCTAACTGCAATCAAGAAGGTAGTCTGCCATGAAAGAAACTTTAGATTTACTGAAGCTGTGGGCTCAAAGGGTTTTTAGATTAGTGAATGAAGTAAAACTGCTATATCTCAAGGAGGGACCAGATCATGAACTGGGGGAGCTCGATAAGAATGTTCCTCTTAGGAACACCTTGGTGAACAATAAATGTATCATTATGCCAAATGTGAACATTTGAAATGGCAGCTATTTGGGGTTTAAATGTAGAATAATTACAGCCAGTCTTAAACAGTTTTGATAGAAATGCAAAAATCCCACGTAAAGGGGCTGAAAAAAGGGTCTAGCTCCTTTAAAAAGGCCCAAGAGCACAAGAACTAAACTCATGTAATTGTCTATTCTAAAACACCTCCCCCCTTAGAGAAAGCAGTTGTATACTTTAACAACAAATTCCTTGAGATCCTTTATTTGCATGCACCTGTTCGCTCAAAAAGAACAAAGGCAAAAATTGCACCATTTCTAAAGAGTCTAAATTCAAAATTACCCTTAGAAACAAAGCATGGGCTTTATGGCGTTCTACTAAAGACTCCCAAGATCACATTAAATACAGGCAATCTAGGAACGAACTAAAAAATCCATTTTACAAGACAAAAAAACAATACTACTGTAATTTACAGACAATAAATCAAAATAACCCTCACAAGTTTTGGGCAGGTTTAAATAAACTACTACATCCTGGACATACCTCAACCCCGATCCCCGCTGCTACTATTGATAAACCCCCGAGGATGTTTCAGACAGTTTTAACTGATTCTTTACTGAGACAATTCAAGCCCTAGCTAGCCAACTACCTCCTAGCTCCCCTGGCCCTGAAGGTACCACCCCTAGAAACCTACTCTCGTTCAGCTTCCAAACAGTCGCCACTTCACTTATCCACACCTTGATTAAAAAATTAAAACCCACAACACTCTCTCCTGATCAACTCCCTGCCGAGTACCTACAAAAAATCAGCTGATGCTATTGCTTACCCTGTCTCAATACTAATCAATCGAACCATAGCAGAAGCTAAAATTCCCCAACATCTGGAAAATATCCTATGTAATCCTACTTCACAAAGGGAGCAGCTCTACTGAATTATCCAATTATAGACCAATAGCTATACTCTCTCCACTTGCAAAGATTATGGAAAAATGTATTCATAGACAACTGATGCACCACCTAATCCAGAATCACCTTATGCAGACACCCAGCATGGCTTCTGACCTCACCACAGCACTACTTCAGCCCTCCTAACCTTTACCAACACCATAAACCATAATTGCAACAATAATTATATATCCTCGGCCATCATCTTGGATGTTTCCAAGGCATTCGACATGGTTGATCACCAACTTTTAAATCCACATCCTGCAAACATTCTGTCTACATACTAAAGCCCTTCAATGGTTTCAATCCTACCTGAATGATAGGCTGTCCTTTGACAAAACAAACTAACCTCTTACCTAACACCCATGGAGTGCCACAAGGTTCTATACTAGGGCCCCTGCTGTTCTCCATCTTCATTAATGACCTTTATACTGTCATCCCAAAAGTCAGCCTTATCCAATATGCTGATGACTCTACCCTGATTTGCTCGGCCACATCTCCAACAGAGTTATGGTCAGCTACCCAGAACACCTTTAATACACTAGGAAACTGGCTTTCTGAATGTTGTCTGATCCTAAATCCCAAAAACTAAAAATGTTAGTAAAATGAAAAAAACTAAAAATGCTGTTTTTCTCACATAGGTCTACTGCATTCACCTTTACGATAAATGCAAATGATGGCACAATAATCACCCCTGTACAAAACTATTAGGTTTCATTATAAATAATAATCTAAAATTCAACCTACATGTTAACCAATCTATCAAAACCATCAATAAAAACTAGGGTCACTTTACAGAATAAAAGCCTTTCTAACCTCTCCAGCTAAAATTGCCATAGCTCGCTCTCACCTTCTTTCAACTCTTCTGTATGCATCCCCTCTACTCTCTAATTTAAACAAGTCTGTCCTTAAACTCTCAATCTGCTACAACCACACTGGCAAGTTTGCCACTGGGCTGCCTTTTGGGTGGCTTGAACTACCTAGCCTAATCCAGTATAACCAACGGATTATGGTCTATAAAATCCTCTATAATCCGGACAATACTCCTGCACTTAAAAATAATATCACCCCTTATAACAATCCTAGACATCTTTGATCCTCTAACAGACTACTAATTCAGACTAGCAAAATTAATAACACAGCCGGTGACTCTTTCTTTGCAAACTCTGTAGGTAGATCCTGGAACTCTCTTTCCAGCTGACATTACTTTACTTTCCACCCTAGGCCAATTTAAAACAAGACTCAAACAATATTTGACACTTAACTGGCTATGTCAATGTATCAAGCCTGGCTAACTCTCCTCTAGAATGAGTACAAATAAGAAGTTATGTACCTACCATAACGTTCCATGTTAGTTGTCTTCTCTCGCCTTCTTTCTTGCTTGATGGGTTCGGAGCATCCTCTGCTCACTCGCACTTGCTAAGCTCGAGAGTCACTTTTACCAGCTCGAGGCAGCCCCATATCCCATGATGCAAGGCGGTAAGTACCCAGATCTCGTTTGATGACAAAGGGCAATAGCACCAAGCATAAAATACTTCCCAAAGGAAGAAAGAAAACTTACAGATGGAAGAAGGACCAGGTCTGAATGGTCTTCAGCATAATAATTTCTTATAACAAGGTCTGTCCAGGCCAGGGGAAGGAGGGAGGGTCGAAGAAAGAAACAGAGAAGACAACTAACATGGAACGTTATGGTAGGTACATAACTTCTTAATGTTAAGTTGTCAATCTCAGCTCATTCTGCTTGATGGGACCGCCCCTAGCACCTCTATCCTGGGTGGCTCAATGGAACAGACTCTTGAGGACTGTAGAGCCAAAACTGGCTCTGTCCCTGGAGGCCAAGTCCAATTTGTAATGGGAAACAAAGTGTGAGGAGTGGCCCAAGTGGCGCTGCACAAATAGTGTCTAAAGGAAGTCTAGCTTGAAAGGCTGTAGAAGTAGCTAAGCTCCTAGTTGAATGTGCTTTAGGTTTTGAGCACAGCTGTTTTCCCCTGAGCAGATAAATTTCAGAGATGACCAAGAAAGCCATCTGGACAAGGTCACTTTAGAAACAGGAAGGCCTTTTTATTATCCGCATAGGAAACAAAAAGTTGATCAGATTTTCTAAATTTTTTTGTTCTGTCCAAATAATATCTGAGTTGACGGTGGGCATCAAGATAATGTAGTTTTTGTTCAGCTCTGTCTGAATAGTTTGGGAAAATACAGGAGATCAATGGATTGATTCAAATTGGTCTTTGAAGCGACCTTAGGCAAAAAGGTCGGATTAGTTCTCAAAGATACTCTGTCTTTGTGAAAAAACAAATAGGGGGGTCGAACCGATAGAGCTTGAAGTTCAGACACCCTCCTGGCCGATGTAATAGCCACTAGGAATAAAGTTTTCCAAGAAAGAAATTTCAGGGAACAAGAAACAGCTGGCTCGAAGGGGGGAAGAATCAAGGATGTCAGCACTAAATTTAGATCCCACTGAGGAGGAGGATTCCTGACTGGAGGCTTTAGTAGGAAAATTCCTTTCAAGAAGGCCCTGCAGAGCCTATGGGACATAATATTATGATCTGCTACCCCGACATGAAAGTTGGAGATAGCAGCCAATTGAACTCTGACTGTGGAAGAAGAGGAGCCTGCATGAAAAATCTCTGCTAAGAAGTCCAGGACTGCCTGAATAGGGGCAGTGAAAGGATCAATATTTTTGGCCTTAGCCCAATAAGAGAACGTTTCCATTTGCTTGTATAAATCCTCCTGGTAGAGGATTTTAACGGTTACTATGATGTCTCTAACAGGATTAGAGATCAAGGGAAGCCTGGCTAAGGAAGGAAGTGGAGCAACCATGCTGTGAGGTTGAGAGAAGGGATAGACCGGTGCAGCTGACCCGATTGGTGAATCAGAAGATCTGGCACTGGGTCCAGATGCCACGGCTGCACCAAAAGGTGATGATGGAGGAACGGGAACCAAACTTGTCGAGGCCAGTAAGGGGCAATGAGAATCAATTTGGCTCTCAAAACGGTAGCTTTCTGGATAACTTGAGGGATCAGAGGAAATGGAGGGAAGGCATAAAGAAGTCCCTGGGGCCAATCCTGGGTCAGAGCGTCTCTGGGGGGATGGCCTGGTAGAGGGAAGAGACAGAAGAAGTCTGGACATTTGCTGTTTTGGGGAGTAGCAAAAAGATCGCAACATGGACGACCCCATTCCAGAAATATCTCTTCCGCTATAGATTGCTTGAGAGACCACTCGTGAGGCATGAGAATAGCTCTGCTCAATCTGTCCGCTACAATGTTGGTTTTCCCAGGGATATGCGTTGCTACCAGAAACCGATGAGAGGAGATCGCCCATTGCCATAGTCTGAGCGCTTCTCGACACAAGGGGTAGGATTTGGTTCCGCCCTGTTTGTTGATATACCAAACTACAGACATGTTGTCTGTGTGGACTGCAATTGTCCCTACGGGAAGAAAGTCGTTGAGGGCTTGCAACGTTAAAAGCACTGCTCTCATCTCCAGGACATTTATGTGCAGATGGTACTCGAACGGCTGCCACGTCCCATGAACCATCCTGCCCTGATAATGACCCCCCACCCGATCAGGGAGGCATCCGTGGTGACAGTGGCTATCGGGGATGGGGTACAAAGTACCTGCCTTGGTGAACCTGAGGAGATGTGATCCACCAAGCAAGATGATCTTTGCAAGTTTGTGTCACCAGAATCTGGTGACGACAGGAAGTTGTTGGTACGACCACTGTGTGAACAGCATCCACTGAAGAAGGCGCATGCAGAATCGCGCCAGGCGAAGAAGAGTAATGGCCGCAGCCATGAGGCCTAATACCTTTAGAACCATTCTGGCCTGTACTTTCTTGTTGGCCAGAATGATCCTGACATGACTCAATGTCTGAAACTCTTTGATCTGTAAGGGTAGCTGACATCCGAACAGTGTTTAAGTTTCATGCCTATGAAGGTAATAGACTGGCAGGGCGATAAGGATGACTTTTCGAAGTTGATCGAGATGCCCAAATGAGAACAAAGATTTATTGTGTAATCCCTGGCTTGTATAAGCTGATGCCTGGTGGTGGCTGACAGGAGCCAGTCACCGAGATACGGAAACACCTGGAATCCTTGACGTCTCAGGTGAGCCGTGACCACTGCCATGCATTTGGTGAACACTCTGGGGGCTGTAGTGAGACCAAGGGCAGGGCTCTGAACTGGAAATGACTGGACCCCAGCCGAAGTGGAGAAATCTCCTGGAGCGCCTGTGAATTTTGATGTGATAGTACGCATCCTGAAGATCTATTGAGCACATCCAGTTGTCCTTCTGCAAGAAGGGCAGAATTGACTGAAGAGTGACCATTCGAATCTTGTCTTCCTCACAGACTTGTTGGAGTCTGCTGAGATCTAATATTGGTCTCCAGTCTCCCGCCTTTTTGGGGACCTAAAAGAACCTAGAGTAGATTCCGGCTCTGAATGGTCTGTTGTAACTGGCTGAATGGCTCTTTTTGCAGTAGTTTTGAGACTTCTAACTCTGCAATTTCCCTTAGACCGGTGGGTACATCTGGAAGGGAATTTGAAGGAAAGAGTTTCCTCGAAAGGAATTATGTAACCCTTGGATATGATCGACTGTACCCATCTGTCTTGAGTGAGGGAATGTCAGGCTTCTGGGTACAGTGATAATCTTCCCGACTGCCTCCAAGGAGGGACAGCCGGGCAACATCTCAGGGATGCTGAAAGGGTTTGTCAGAGAGAGACTCTGTTTCCTGGTTTTTGGACCCCTCTGCCTCTAGAGCGGCCTGTTGTTGTTACCCCTCTGCCTCTAGGGGTAAACTGACCACGTGAATCTGCGACCCCTTGGGATTTATGGAACCACATTTTGCCACCTTTCTGTCCTTTGGGGTAAGGTCTAGAAGGGCGGAAAACGGACTCCTACAGCAGAAAGAGTCTTGCCATCCTGCTGCACCTGGTCAAAGTTTCCTTCACCTGAGGGCCAAACAAAGCTGACCCATGGGCCCCCGGGCATTTTTGTGTTTGGCCTTAAGGGCTGTGACTGTTTGGCACTCTGACTGTGAGGTCTATGTGTTGCAGGTGTTGTGTTCTGAGGTGGTGGTTGTTTGGGTGTCTGCTTTGGTGGCCTCTGCTGTTTTGGTAGATTTTTTGATCAGAGCCTCCGAGTATGTCTTTGTGTGTTTATGTGTATGATTTGAGGTTGTAATGGTGCTATGTGAGACTGGGTCTATAGTGTGTGTGGTAACCTTCTCCTCCTGACTGGTCTTGCCAGTCCTGTGTTGAGAGAGCTCAGCCTCCAGTTTGGCCATATAGTTGCATCTCTCGCATGTATTTGTGTTTTGTGGGAGGAGGAGAGGGTTGTCTGTGTACATGAGGCAATTGTAACATTGCCTCAGTATTCCCAGGTTCACCAGCTGAGCAGGAGAGGACACTAGCAACTGATCCTCGACATGCTAGAAGGATAGACAAAAACTTTAAAAAGATTCAGGGGACGGGTGACCGAGAAATGGGGGTTACCTTTTGGGGTACTATCTATGACAAGAGTGCCGATCAAGGTAATAAGTACTGTAGGAGCAAGTGCTAGGTTTAACAGATAGAGAATAGTCTACTTGGAGTCAAGTGGAGATGATCTTTTTAGTTATAGGAAACGCTGATTAGATCAGTAGTATAGTTCGAGGAAGGTAGTTTTAAGGGAAAATTTGAAGAGTGGACTTTAGGTAGCCCGAATAGTTTAAAGCTGCCTAGTTACTGGCTGAAACCTCACAAAACTGGACAAAAGGCAGCTCAATGCTTCCCACTCCCACTGGTAAGCAAGGTAACTTCCTCTCCCCCAAATAAGGCAAGGAAACAGTACACAGGAACTACAACCAAAGCCCAGGAATCAGCAACTCTGAAACTGGACTAAACTAGTAAAGCAGGGAAAACAAGAGATATCTAAGGTATGCAGAGTAAATTCTCCTTTGTTAACAAAGTTTGAAAAGAAAACTGACAAATCAGTCTTCTGCTTCAAGTCAGATTCCAAAGCTAGTTTGGAAAGAAATGAGGGGTTTGTTCTCAGTGACGCTCTGTTTTTGTGAAAAATGAGAAATGGAGGTTTGTATGAAAGTGTTTGTAATTCTAACACGAGTTTCACAGATCTAACTGCAATCAAGAAGGTAGTCTGCCATGAAAGAAACTTTAGATTTACTGAAGCTGTGGGCTCAAAGGGTTTTTAGATTAGTGAATGAAGTAAAACTGCTATATCTCAAGGAGGGACCAGATCATGAACTGGGGGAGCTCGATAAGAATGTTCCTCTTAGGAACACCTTGGTGAACAATAAATGTATCATTATGCCAAATGTGAACATTTGAAATGGCAGCTATTTGGGGTTTAAATGTAGAATAATTACAGCCAGTCTTAAACAGTTTTGATAGAAATGCAAAATCCCAATGAAAGGGCTGAAAAGGGTCTAGCTCCTTTAAAAAGGCCCAAGAGCACAAGAACTAAACTCATGTAATTGTCTATTCTAAAACACCTCCCCCCTTAGAGAAAGCAGTTGTATACTTTAACAACAAATTCCTTGAGATCCTTTTATTTGCATGCACCTGTTCGCTCAAAAAGAACAAAGGCAAAATT
The DNA here is from genome assembly GCF_019279795.1 of Protopterus annectens. Taxonomy (NCBI): domain Eukaryota; kingdom Metazoa; phylum Chordata; order Ceratodontiformes; family Protopteridae; genus Protopterus; species Protopterus annectens. The sequence continues at coordinate 38,325,464 of NC_056747.1, forward strand.
GCACCATTTCTAAAGAGTCTAAATTCAAAATTACCCTTAGAAACAAAGCATGGGCTTTATGGCTTCTACTAAAGACTCCCAAGATCACATTAAATACAGGCAATCTAGGAACAAACTAAAAAATCCATTTTACAAGACAAAAAAACAATACTACTGTAATTTACAGACAATAAATCAAAATAACCCTCACAAGTTTTGGGCAGGTTTAAATAAACTACTACATCCTGGAGATACCTCAACCCCGATCCCCGCTGCTACTATTGATAAACCCCCGAGGATGTTTCAGACAGTTTTAACTGATTCTTTACTGAGACAATTCAAGCCCTAGCTAGCCAACTACCTCCTAGCTCCCCTGGCCCTGAAGGTACCACCCCTAGAAACCTACTCTCGTTCAGCTTCCAAACAGTCGCCACTTCACTTATCCACACCTTGATTAAAAAATTAAAACCCACAACACTCTCTCCTGATCAACTCCCTGCCGAGTACCTACAAAAAATCAGCTGATGCTATTGCTTACCCTGTCTCTATACTAATCAATCGAACCATAGCAGAAGCTAAAATTCCCCAACATCTGGAAAATATCCTATGTAATCCTACTTCACAAAGGGAGCAGCTCTACTGAATTATCCAATTATAGACCAATAGCTATACTCTCTCCACTTGCAAAGATTATGGAAAAATGTATTCATAGACAACTGATGCACCACCTAATCCATAATCACCTTATGCAGACACCCAGCATGGCTTCTGACCTCACCACAGCACTACTTCAGCCCTCCTAACCTTTACCAACACCATAAACCATAATTGCAACAATAATTATATATCCTCGCCATCATCTTGATGTTTCCAAGGCATTCGACATGGTTGATCACCAACTTTAAATCCACATCCTGTAAACATTCTGTCTACATACTAAAGCCCTTCAATGGTTTCAATCCTACCTGAATGATAGGCTGACCTTTGACAAAACAAACTAACCTCTTACCTAACACCCATGGAGTGCCACAAGGTTCTATACTAGGGCCCCTGCTGTTCTCCATCTTCATTAATGACCTTTATACTGTCATCCCAAAAGTCAGCCTTATCCAATATGCTGATGACTCTACCCTGATTTGCTCGGCCACATCTCCAACAGAGTTATGGTCAGCTACCCAGAACACCTTTAATATACTAGGAAACTGGCTTTCTGAATGTTGTCTGATCCTAAATCCCAAAAAACTAAAAATGTTAGTAAAATGAAAAAAAACTAAAAATGCTGTTTTTCTCACATAGGTCTACTGCATTCACCTTTACGATAAATGCAAATGATGGCACAATAATCACCCCTGTACAAAACTATTAGGTTTCATTATAAATAATAATCTAAAATTCAACCTACATGTTAACCAATCTATCAAAACCATCAATAAAAACTAGGGTCACTTTACAGAATAAAAGCCTTTCTAACCTCTCCAGCTAAAATTGCCATAGCTCGCTCTCACCTTCTTTCAACTCTTCTGTATGCATCCCCTCTACTCTCTAATTTAAACAAGTCTGTCCTTAAACTCTCAATCTGCTACAACCACACTGGCAAGTTTGCCACTGGGCTGCCTTTTGGGTGGCTTGAACTACCTAGCCTAATCCAGTATAACCAACGAATTATGGTCTATAAAATCCTCTATAATCCGGACAATACTCCTGCACTTAAAAATAATATCACCCCTTATAACAATCCTAGACATCTTTGATCCTCTAACAGACTACTAATTCAGACTAGCAAAATTAATAACACAGCCGGTGACTCTTTCTTTGCAAACTCTGTAGGTAGATCCTGGAACTCTCTTTCCAGCTGACATTACTTTACTTTCCACCCTAGGCCAATTTAAAACAAGACTCAAACAACATTTGACACTTAACTGGCTATGTCAATGTATCAAGCCTGGCTAACTCTCCTCTAGAATGAGTACAAACTGTTAATCAGCTTAACTGTGTAACTTAATCCTGACTTACACTCAGGATTAACTCTATCCTATGTAACTTGTTTAACTTGCTTACGTATGTAATCACTGTAAATATTCTATTTGTAATATGTAATGTTGTATCTGCTTACCTTGGAGCTTTTCTCCCCGGGGCATCGCTGAAAATGGACATGCATCCAGTCGGACTATACCGGTCAACAAATGTAAAACAAATAAAAATAAATATAGAAAACCATTTCCATTTACTTTTGTAAATGTTCTTGGCTGAGTCCTTTTGAGAAAAAGAGGAGATTATATGGACTACCAAAGCAGAAAGAAACAATATGGCCAGTTTTAGAGCCTTGGGATCAGGTAGATGGGTGACTGAGGAGATATGGAATGGGCTACAGAACCCATGGTAGGTGCAGATGATGAGGCCAAAGAAAGGGGGAACCATACAGTGGCCCCAGTGGCTGAAAATTTCCATTGCCACTGTTTGGAGTTAGCCAGGCTTGATACATTGACATATGCTGCCCGACTGAAAGAACTCCAGCTCTATTCAGTCGCTTACCGCTTGCTCAGAGGTGACCTTTGCCTAACATACAAGGCCATGTCAAACCCAGATTTGATGAATATGCTTCACCTCAAAAAATCAAGATCCATCAGAGCCACAAGGGCGGGAGACTTAAACCTCGACACGGCTATTAATAGGACGTGCTGGAGGGATAGATTCATCACCCAAAGACTCCCTATGCTGTGGAACAAAATCCCGGTACATGTGAGGCAGAGCACCTCGCTGGCCTTGTTCAAGAGAAATCTTGACCAATGGATGGGAGATCGCAGATATACCCCAGGGATTACCTCAGTGTCACTGCTCGACAGAGGCACAGCAAAATAATACTAAAGGGGTGGCGTAAGCTACAAAACAATGGGCTAGGCTTGTAAATGCCCTCGGGCAGATAGCCTAGTATGAACCTATGAACCTATACCTGCTAATGCCAGGAGGAGGCAATAAGGATCACCCTGTTTGCACTACGTGGCTTTCTAAATGAACTTGGTAATGAGGGGAATTGGTGGAAAGGCATAAAGGAGACCTGGGGCCAAAAGTGGACTACAGCATCTCTCAGTGACTGTCCATGTGGAGGGATGAGGGTGAAGTAATTGCTGCACTTGTAGCTAAGGTATAATGCAGAGAGGTCGCAGCAAGGTTGGCCCCAGTGGCTGAAAATTTCCATTGCCACTGTTCTGTTGAAAGACTACTCATGAGGCAATAAAACAGCTCTGCTCAGTTTGTTCACTAGAATACTGGACATCCCAGGAATGTGCATTGCTATAAGAAAGTGGTTCAAAGACATCATCCATTGCCAAACTCTCATGGCCTTCTGGTAAAGAGGGTACAAGCATGTTCCAACTTGTCTTTTAATATACCAAACCACCAACACATTGCCTGAGTGGATGGCTATCACATCCTTGGGTAGAAGGTCCTTAAATGCTAACAAACTTAGGAGGACCACCCTCAACTCCAAGGCAGTGATGTAAAGTCTGCTATCTATTAATGACCAGATGCTGCTCTCTGCATCAAGTGCAATTTCCCTTAAGAGCACCCCATGACCACAGTCAGTCCGGGGCTGGTTTCTCCAGATCCCCAAGAAGACTCCCCACTGGCACAGCTATAGAGTTGAGATCTCATCTGAATGACAAGACCTACCAGCACCGTCTTTGTCCAACCCGTGCTTTGTGTCCCTGCCCAAGAAGCTGACACACACTCTGAGGTTTGATTTACACACACCTGGAAAAGGCTGGCACAGGTTTACTAGCTATGCCCCCTTCTGCCCAGACTATAGGGTAGTTACCACTGCCATCAGTCACTCCTTATCAGCTACTTTAAGGCCCTTAACAAAGGGTGTCCAATAATCTTACTGTGTAATATTAATATTAATACAAATGATTGTTTGACCAATAGCAAGGCTAGCAGGAGTGGCTCACACAGTGTCACCAAATAAATGTGCAAGTACTCTCAAAACTTACATGTCTCTACACAAATCAACCACAATAAAAGGTTTAAATATATTGAATAATAAATTATAAAAGAACAAGAAAATACTCTGTATATATTCACAGTGACATCAGAGATCAAAATCAAAGGAAATATTCAAAACAACACTGAAGGACAGTCTCAAATAAGTAAAGAAAAATATCTAAACTATGCTTTACTATATTCCTGACTGTATCTAACAGAGTTACTATACCCTAGAAACTTATTTATACAGCAAAGCAGATGTGTGGTGAATGGGTCTTCTTGTTGACAGGTCCAAAACAGAATACAGAATGCTCTGTCTCTCTAAGAGACTTCTCAAATTAATATCTCAAATATTACTGCTGGGATAGCTTGCAGAATTACATCATTTCTTGTTATCTGACTCTAGTTCCCAGGTGAAACCCCCACTGCTGGAGCTGGCAGTATTAAGCATCTACTTGTGAAAATATGTAGACCTCAGATCTTTGACAGATGCTTGAAGTCATAAAACAATTGCATTCCTTCATGCTTTCAGTGGTAGTAATGAGTTCACTCCAAAGACAATACAAAAAGCTTCTTAGCACAGACTCTGTCTCCCTAGCTGCATTGAAAACTGAAAGGTACCATTTTTTGTGAAGCCCTAAAGTAATTTAATTTTAGCTATTTTTCTTTAACCTCCTGTATTCCAGGCATGACATAAGCATGGTAATACCTGTGCCGGCTGCACTTGCTGTACCACTTGCTGCATTAGATAGCAGTCTCATGGCCACATTTGAGGATGACTGTGGGGTAGATATTTGGGTATCCACTGTATTCTAGACATCAGAAGATAAGTTACCTGACAGGAAATTTGAAAGCTCCTCGATCAAATCCCACTGGAATTGTGTCAGGTATGCTATATATTACAGCACTCAGACTGCAAATATCACTGAAGCATAAGTCTGTTTCCCACATCTTTCCAACGCATTGACTCCCAGTTAGGTGGATGGACACAGGAACTTTCTTCAGATAGTTAATTTTTTTGTGGCTGCTGTTACAACCATGGCATCTACAGGGGGACCCTTAGCCTAATATTTTCTGTCTTGGGGAAGCTAGAATGTTACTGGCTTTTTATGGATAGGCTCTGTCACATCAAGTTCCTTCCAAGCCTTCTAGGCAATGAGGTCAGTTAAGGCGTCAGGAGGTAAGACTACCCAGAAAGTCGAAGGGCCGGAACCAAAAGCTTTGAGAAACACCAACATCAGAAGTAGTAGTTTCAGTGGACCACACCTCCTCTGTTTTATCAATTCCAGGAGGTTTCCAAAGGAAACATCCTTGGGGGGGGGGGAATCTCCCTTATCTAAGTTGTCAACTTCAGTGACTTACTCAGGAGAACAGTCAATATTCTTCAGCTTGCAAGTCCTCATCTGGAGAATGTGCCTAAGACGACATCTTGGAATCAGATGTGGAGCTCGAACAGCGAGTGGTCTCAAACTGAATTTAATCTGTGTTGTCCCTATCAACTAGAATGACAGGAAGAAGGAACAGGCTTCAGCAGGAGTTGCTGCGGATCCAAACTCTGTGTACACACCAGTTTTCTTGGTCCAGCCAAGGCCCTCTCCACAGCCTCAAAAACTAATTCAGCCAATGGAGTTGAGGAAGAACCACCCAGAACAGTAGAAATGGTAGCTTTCTCAACTCCAATAGTGGATAGTTCCGAGGAGGACCTCAGAGCCAAGCTTGGTAGGGACGGCTCCGAGAACCTTGCAGTCGATCCCACTGTTGTAGCCCAGACTCTGATGCTCCGTCTCTGATACTCTACTTGACCTGAGTGTACTGGCATCAAGAAAGCAAGGGAAGAAGTCAAAGCTAAAGTCTCCATAGTTATTGTGTTCAAAGCTGGTACAGTGAGGGGCTTGGATCCCACATGCATGGGGAGATGGCATCAGAAATAATATTGCTAGAGTCAAAGGGTCTGATCCCAGTCCTCTCTGAGAATGCAGCCAGGAGAATTCCTAGCTGAATCGGAGTCCTCAGAAATTTCATCTTCATCATGCTTCAACTCTAATAAGATAAAACTTCTACTTTTTACACCAAAATCACTCACATTTGAATTTAAAATTTACTCACAGAAAATGTGACATACGCAAAGCTACTAACCATCACCATAGACAATAAACTTGCATTCGAGCAACACATACAACTGCCATAAAAAATTACATTTCAAGCTAGGAACACTTTATAGACAAAAACGTCATGGATACTCTCACCAAAAACACTTCCTAATACCTATCTACTCCCCTCTATCCTATATGGTGCCCCCATTTTCACCAACCTACACACATTAAAAAAATAAACTGCTACTACAAAATCTCCAGATTTGCTACAGGTACAACATATCACGCACACCACTATCATGCTTAAATGGCTTGAATTCCCTCATCATCTTGACTTCCTACGGCTATCTATAGCATATATGATATACAAACCTGAAAGTGCCCTGCCTTAAAAACTCTCTTACATCCCTACATCCCCCTATTAGAACCCTCCACTCTGAAATCAAACTCTTAACTGTGCACAGACCTAAGAACCTCTCACTAAAAAAATACCTTCTTAATTCCCATACCTGCCCCTGTGCTATGCCAAATGGACGAATTCTCCTTTTCCTCTTTAAACTTTCCTTCTTCCACTTATTTTTCACTTCAATGTAGTCTCTTCTTCCTTTCTCTCTTTTCTCTGTCTCACCCACCCTCCTCTCATTTTTCCCTTTTATCATAATCACTCTCCACCAGACATCTCTACCCCTCTTTTTTCTTCTACCCCCTTCTTTGCCTTACCTCCCTACTATACCTACCATACTATTTCACCACTTCTTCTCATCACCCCTCATATCTCTTGTTATAAAATGTATGATGAATGTTGATTTTTGGATCTCTAAACTCTCACAGTTCTTTCTCAAGTTTATGAACTCTCTTGAAATTATGCTTAATAATTATAATCTTATTCTTATTTATGTTTTATTATTGTTTACTTTTACTTCTCTTTCTCAAACAAGCATCTATGTAGTGTATGCTTTTTGTAAACTTTTGTATCTAGAGCTTTTCTCCCTGGGCCTCCGCTGAAAATGGGCTTCTAGCCCAGTCGGACTTTCCATGTAAACAGATGTAAATAAATAAATAAATGTGGTTGACATCCAATTCAGTAAGCCTTTTAGTAGACTGACCAGACCTCAACGAAGAAGGTAACAATGAGCGCTTTGATGGATTCTTTTGAAGAAATGGGGAGTGAAGAATAGGGCTAAATGGCCCTAGAGAAAAGGAAGTTTTCAGAGGAGTCTGGATCCTGAAAGCAGCAGGATCCAATTGCCTTGATATCAGATGCTGGACCTGAAATAGACCTTTTCTTAGGTTTATCAAGTCATTCCTCTCTCTTTTCTGACAGTTTGTCCTTTGGTCTGTCTCTGTACTTTTATCTCTCTTTTTCCATTGACCTTTCTCATTTTCTTTTTCCCTTTTCTTGTCAGAAAAAGGGGAGGTAGAAGGTGCCTTCAGATCCAAAGACACCTTGGATCCTATCTGAGGGAGAAGGAGCCTTTTTAAAATTAGTTTATCTTTCCTACCTTGAACAGCCCTTGTGCTGAAAGCAACATAAATACTACAGGTGTCCTGCAAGTGGGAATGCCACACAGATTTTACGCCTACAGGAGGAATAACGTTTTGTAGCCTGTAGACTTTTTGGGAAATGTAATTGTACAATAACAGTATATTATTAAGCTCTGCACTGTAGAAATTTAGTTTTATAATACAGATGGTCAGAATACTGACAGTAACATTCTTTCCCACTTCATTAATTTATAGTTATTCACTTGGCTTATTTCAAATCCCACAAGACAGAACAAAAACTCTGGTACTGTTGCCCCAAACAACATCTTCTCAACAGGTGCCTTTTCATCAGGAAAAGCACAGCCAGGAAAAAACCTTTAAGTGATACTTAACTACCTATCTTTGCAATAAGACATTGTAAACTTAACCAAAAATGGCACTGGTACAGCCTTGCTCATAAACCCTGCCTTCTTTAGTGAAACCAAATTCATCACACACTAAAATCGGTTAAACTGGCGGGCTCTTCAAACACTTCCAATTGAAGAAGTTGTAGCTCTGTTAAACTCGATTTTCCTTAACATATCAAATGAACTAGCACCTATAAGAACCAAAAGAATTAAACTGAATCTTGAACTCTGGCTGTCAAATTTCCCATAAAAGAGAAAGACATAGCCAGGAAAAAATGGAAGCAAGTTAAAACCATAGCTGCCCCATCTGTACTATGTCTCAAACTCCACTAAAAGTCAAATCAAAACTGATTAAAAAAATACTATTTTAATATACAGGTGTCAAATTATAACAAACCCAAAGCTTTTGGACTACAGTCAAGCAGCTGTTAAAAACTGGTATACCAACACAACCTACCCCTACTTCATCTAATCATACTAACAGTATAGGCACTGAGTTCAATACCCACAGCATAGTCACCAAGTTCAATACCCACTTCATCCAAACAGTAACAAATAAAGAAAAGCCACAACTGAATGCCATCACGGGACTAGTTGTAATGAAACAAATCAGTAAAAACAACCACAAAAACTAAGTGCTTTTACCTTAAACATTAAGGACTTCATCAGAGTAAGCCATTGTAATGAAACAACAACTTAAATAGGTTTAGTCTTCATATGATTGGTCCATGAAATCTATAAAAAAAGCCATCTAAAAAAATAGATCAAAATAAAAAATACAATATCAATTTTTTCACATTCAAAAGTTAAAAATCCCTAAATGGGGATATAATAAACCTGTCTAAACTGTTAATTCTACAAAACAAGCATAAAACTTATCTAACAATCATTAATACCTGGAGCTGTAGTGGCATCCAGCCTTATTTGCCACATAGTGTCTTTCATTTCTAACTTGGTTTTGTCATCCCCCCCTCCACTATCAGTGACGGTGACCTTATCTATGACCAAAAAAAAACCTCTTGGGGCGTGGCCAAGATGTGCTTTGAGTAGCAGCTGTTCACTTCAGCTTTGTTTGTTCAGATCTTTTATGACAGGATTTTTTTGGAAATACTATTCTTTTTGTAGTTGTTTTTATTCATTTGATACATCTTAATACAGAATTGGATAGTATATAAAAAAATCTTGAAATCAGAAGATTTTCCAGTCAAAATCTACAGCAATAAGTTCTTCTTCATCAGAAAACAGAATGAGCTTCATCAAATATTCCCATCAAGATATAACCTTTAAAAAAGAACGGAGTCCCTGCTGTCCAACATTCAAGATTTAACTAGTAAAATAGATAACATGGATATGAAACTGGATACTTTTAATGGATACCTTACATGAAAATATGCAGCAACAGAAACAACTCATGTCTGGGATTGAATCAGCCTTGAATGATATGGACAGTAGGATACAGGAAGGTGAACATAATATTGAATTTTTATTGAAGCAAAATACCCTGCTTCAAACAAAGTAGATGATCTTGAGAATAGACCACTCCATAACAACATCAGAATATTAGGTTTGCCTGAAAATATAGAAAATAACATGGAAAAACTCCTGTCTTCATGGTTACCAAAAATCTTAGAGTTACCTGAAGCTCTTTCCTATGGGATAGAGAGAGCCCACAGATACCTGGTTTCTTCCAAAATCAGCAAAAGCACTTCAACAAGATCTATAATTGTTAATTTTTTATCCTCCCATGACAAATAAATTGTTTTAAAGAATGCCTGGGCAAAATCTCCAGTCAAAATAAAAGACACTCTAATCCGTTTCGATAATGACTATTCCCCATGGTAATTTCCAAAAGAAAAGTGTTCCTGCCTTTGATCAAAGAATTAAAAAAAAAATCAAATAAAGTCTCATTTATTATTCCTGGCAAGGCTGAAGATCTTTCATCAGAACGCTACAATAATATTTGAAGATGTAGGCTCTTTCTTTCATCAAAACAAACAAAATATTAGATAAATCTGAAGACATGGAGTGGGCAAAACCTAGTTCAAAAAGACTTGCTGAAAATGAAACCTGGAAATCATTTGAGCAAAAAAAAGAAGCACAAAAAATTATCTCTCTCCAATTATAAAATGCTCTTAACAATATCTAGTATTGTTGCAGCCATCCCTTGAGTTGGGGAGAATGAAACTGAGACAACTGGTAAGTTATTAAATTATAAAATTAATATTTTGATTTATTGGTGCTTTTATTACTGGCTTAATATAATATGTTACATTAAAGTGGCTTATTGTTGTTGCTATTATCTGTTTGAAAGGTAAAGGGAAAATGTATAGTATTTGTTGTTGCACATTTTAATCTGAATAAGATTTAAAAGTGGGCAGCACGGATATTTGTTGCATGATTTTCTTCTTATATTTGCTTGTGATTAGGATGTGACTGGATACTATACTTCCGATGTTGTATTTATATCTTTATTGGGGTGATATTGTATTTTAGGATCATATACAGTGTTGCTGATGCCCTATAATGATGCCCGTTTGTATATTTGAATTACTAGATTCCTGTCATCACTTCTTTCTGTATGTTGCAATATGCTGGTTGTAGCTAGTGGTAGCGTTCTGTGGTGAATGTTTTATTTAAGCAGTGTGTGCTTGTAATTGCTTGGAAGGAGATCTAGTTTCTGATTTATATGTGGGTACACTGTGGTGTGTCTCCGATGCTGTAGTTAGTCTGTTAAGTTGCTTTTCTGCTTCGCAAATGTTTTTTTTTTTATGCTACATGCTAGTAGTTCAAGGTGCATTGGTGGGGAATTGACTGAGATGGTCACCTTGCATTACGCTCAACGGATTTCTCTTTTCTCTGGTTCCATTTACTATGGGCGGTTGTGCTCTGTAATCAGCACATCTAGCTCGTGACAAGTAAAACTCAAGTGGATAAAGAAGAAAAGCGAGTATGCACTCACAATTTTCCCTCTGGAACTTCTAAATGTTATCCTTTTGGCAAGTTTAGCACAAGATCAGTCTGCAGGGTTGATCACATGAAAGATCTACTTCCTTATTATGGCAGCAGACAAGAAACGATGCATACAATAAACTTTAAACCAGAAAAGCGACTACTTTCTGGATTTAAGTATCTTTGCTTTTTTTTCACTTGGAATAGCTTCTGTAGCTTACCCTGAACTAGCTTGAACTGTTTTTTAACTGTTTGCTGCATTATTTTAAAATCTGCACTTAAAGTTACATTTTAGTCTAATCTGATCGAAAGTTTGTTTGTTTGTTTAATTTAACTGTGGAGGCTGCCCACTAAAGTGTGCTAGCCTGTGAAACTAATTTATCACTGTTTCTGCATTTTCTGTGCGTTTCTACCAAAAAAAAACAAAAAAATAATCCTTGTTTTCCTGCCTCTCCTCGACTAGTTTAGACCAGTTTACAGGCATTGCTGTATTCTGGGCTGTGGTGTAGTTCCTGTGTTGTCCATTACCTTACTTGGATAGAAGGAAGTTTCTTTGCTCGCCAGTGGGAGTGGGGAGCCTTGAGCAGCCTACCTGTAGGAAGTGACCTTAGCACAAGAAGCTGTAGTAATTGGTTGTTTTGGACCATTTCTAGCTCTTTTGTAGTTCACTGTTTAAAATCCACGTTTGCACGGCTTTGCGCAGTTGTGCGCATAGCGCAGCGCCGGTTAAACTTTTTCTGGCTCCGCCAAGTCTGCTCTTCAAATTTTCCCTTAAGGAAGCTCTACTCTTAGTATAACCAGACTACTCACTATATTATAAGCCTAGCACTTGTTCTCAATACTTCTCTACTAAGTAAGCACTCTCGTACTAAGTAAAGCACTACATCTACTTACCACCCCTGTGAATATCCACTTCCCTTAAAGGTACAGCACTCCCTTATACTGTTCTAGCATGTCGAGTGGTAGATTACTGGCATAGTCTCCAATTCAGCTGGTCAATCTGGGTATCTTGAGACAATGCTACAATTGTCTCATGTACACAGACAACCCTCTCCTCCTCCCAACAAACACAAATACATGTGAGAGATGCAACTATATAGCCAAACTGGAGGCTGAACTCTCTCAACTCAGAGCTGGCATGACTAGACAGGAGGAGATGGCAACCACACACACAACAATCCCAGTCCCACATAGACCTACCACAACTGCAAACCAAACACATAAAAACACAAAGACATACTCAGAGGCTCTAATAAAAAACTTACCAAAACAACAGAGGCTCCCAAAGCAGACATCCAAAAATCCACCACCTCAAAACAAAACACATGCAACACATACTTCAATAAATCAGTGTGTCAACCAATCAGAGCCCTTAAGGCCAAACACCTTGCCTGATACACTAGTAATAGATGACTCTATAGTCAGACACACTGATGTCCCGCTGACCAGGCTGAACAAGGAGAAGGTGACTGTGAGCTGCCTATCGTGAGCTAGGATCCGCCACATAACACACGCACTCAAGTCACTCCAAAGCAAGTACAAATATGACTCCGTCATTGTCCATGCTGGTGTGAATGACCTGAGACGTACCTCCCTGGACTACATGAAAAGAGACAGAGGAGCTCTTCGATTATGTAGCCCAGGCTGGTATGACCCTGACCCTGAGCAGCATCTTGCCCTCACCAAGAATGATACCACAATACAAAGACAAGATGATCAGCTTTAACAATTGGCTCAAGTACTGGTGTCATTCTAAGGGGATCCAATGTCTGTCTGCCTGGGATGACATGTTGGACAAGCCACACTGCTTCACAAGGGATGGCTTACACCTGTCACCACTGGGCTTCCGGATATTGGCTAAGGCTCTTGCCACCCCCATAGTGCCTTTTTAGGCAAGGCTCAAAAGACAAACCCACCTCCTTAGAAAACAAAATGGAAAAAAAACTAAGGGTAATGCTGCTCAACGCCAGAAGTCTAAATCTCAAGATGCAGGCACTTGATGCACTCCTCAGCATGGAGAACATCGATGTCTGTGCAGTAACTGAAACCTGGTTCAAGGCTCCTGAGAGCACCCCAGTGCTACCAGGCTATACCTCGTATCATGCTTTTCGGCCCCAAAACCCGGGCTGAACCACAAAGGGAGGGGGAGTGTCCATATTCATCAAGGACACCCACACCTCCAGGTTAGTAGCAACACATGAAGCATCAGAGACCATACAGGTGTAACTAACCATAGGCAAAACTGCTATACAACTGGTAGCATGTTACAGACCACCCTCCCAATCTCAAGACCCCACTCAGCCTTCCTGAAGACATTGGAGGATATGAATGTATCACAAAATACCATCATACTGGGAGACTTCAACTACCCAAACATAGATTGGGTACATTATTCTAGCCCTAATACCCTAGCCCAAAGGTTCCTGGAATTCATAAATTCAAATGCACTGGAACAAATAGTCACCTCTCCCACTAGGTGAGATAATATACTAGACCTGATCATCACAAACATGGGGACAAAGTGCTCCACACCGGAAATATACCCCTCACTAGTGAAATCTGACCACAAACTAATCACCCTGGATATACATATCCCACCTCCACCCCCAGCACAAAAGACAACAGTGAAAAACTTCTCAAAAGCAGACTTCACTCTTCTTAAGACTGAGATGGTATCCTTTAAGCCCACTGTGCCAGTAGATACCACATCCCACAATGCCGAATCCTTCACAAATGCTTTCTATGGACATCTCCAAGAATGCATGGATCATGCAATCCCAAACAAATCCAAGTCCCTCTCCACCAAAGGTAAGCATCCTGTCTGGTGGACCTCGGACATAAACAAATTGTATAACAAAAGAAGGAAGCTACTGCACGTCAGAACAAAATCCCATGAAGGGAAGACATCTCTGATCAACATTAGCAGAAAACTACGTTCTCTCAAAAACATCCAAGGCCAACTTTGAGAGAAAAATCGCTAAGGACACTAAAGATAACCACAAAGCCTTCTTCAGCTATGTTAGAAACCTGGGCGGAAACCCTCAGATATGCTCAGAGTTGGTTCAAAACAACAAAAAATACACTGAACCCACAGATATTGCCAACATTCTGGCTGACAGGTTCAGTGCAAATTTCTCCCCTCCTTCACCCCCAAAAGAAGAAATACTTATCCCAGCTGAATGTAATCTCCCTGTCATCTCAGATGTCCAAGTGAGAACCGCCCTAAACAAAGCAAAAAACACAGCATCAATGGGACCTGACAGTATCCCGGGTTGCGTGTTACGTGAACTCCAAGAGGAGCTAAACCCACAAATAAAAATGCTATTTAACCTTAGCCTTACTTCAGGATATGTACTTGAACACTGGCGTACAGCAACAGTGGTCCCACTCCACAAGGGGGGTGCCTCTACAGACCCTGGAAACTACCACCCCATATGCTTAACCAGCCTGGTCTGCAAAGCTATGGAAAGAATCATTATGGAACTCAAACAGAGACATAGGGGACCTACAGACACTTGACCCCACCCAGTTCGGCTTTGTAAAGGGCAGATCCTGCCTTTTAAACCTGGTTGACTTTTTCGAAACAGTCACTAGAGCCATTGATGAGGCCAAAGCAGTCCATACAGCATACCTGGACTTGGCTAAGGCCTTCGACACAATACCCCACTCAGGCATCATAGATAAGCTCAACAGCTTAAAAGTAAACCCTTATGTCACTAGATGGGTTGCAAACTGGCTAAAGGACAGAACCCATAAAGTCAAAATCGCTGGAGCAATGTCAGACTCAAAGCCAGTCACAAGTGGTGTCCCACAGGGATCTGTCCTGGGACCCCTCTTGTTTGGCATTTATTTCTCAGATGTTAAAGCAAACATGGGAGGGCTGTGGCTGACAAAGTTCGCAGATGACTGCAAACTAGGCGCCATAGTCGATACACCAACAGACACACACATCCTACAAAAAGGCCTCACAGAAACGGACAACTGGTGCCGGAGTCACAGCCTTAAACTAAATGCCAAAAAATGTATAGTCATCCCCTTTGGGAAAAACAAAGTACCCACAAATTATCACAGACAGCAACCCACTGAGTACGGAAAAAGTAATCAGAGACCTAGGGACCCAAGTAGACAGCGACCTCTCATTTGACACCCACGTTGCCAAAGTGGTTAGAAAAACATTCTGCCTTGCACACCTCATCATGAAGGGATTCACATCCAGATCCAAGGATGTCATTGTATCCCTATATTCCTCCCTCATCAGACCCATGATTGAGTACAATGCCCCATTTGGTATGTACCTCACCCGGCATTTGCAACAGCTGGAGACACCACAAAAGTACCTCACCAAGAGTATCAAGGGTCACCAACATATGTCTTATTCTGCCAGACTAAAGAAACTTCAGCTCTATTCAGTAGCATACCGCCTGCTCAGAGGTGATCTCTGCCTGACGTACAAGGCCATGTCCAATCAGGATCTGATGGACATGCTCCACCTCAAAAAATCCAAATCCATCAGGACCACGAGAGCTAAAGACTTAAACCTCGGCACAAGTATGAATAAGACATGCTGGAGGGATAGATTCATAACCCAGAGGCTTCCCATGCTTTGGAACAAGATACCAGTTTGTATTAGGCAGAGCCCCTCACTGACTCTCCTCAAGAGAAATCTTGATGAGTGGATGGGAGATCGTAAGTTTACCCCAGGGGTCACATCTGTGTCACTGCTAGACAGGGGCACAGTAAACTAATTTTATTATATAAGGGGACCTTCATTGTGTCACTACTAGACAGAGGCACAGTATTCCAAATTTATTCTGTACATTTTTTGTACCATTTCATGGGGTGGCAAAAGCCACATCACTATGGCTAGGCTTACAAATGCCCCAGGGCAGATAGCCTAGTACTATACTATGAAACTATGAAACTACCTATCCTAGCTTAGAAAGTTCAAACGCTACTAAAAGGATGCCGATTTTTCTTGTCTTTAATGAAGCAGTACAAAACATGTCATTTGTATTTTTTTTATATTTATTTATTTTTTTTGACTGTACTGCCTTATTTTCTCTAAATGGTAACGAGTAAAAGACCACCAGAAAGGGGGAAATATTGAACAAAGATAACACTGCCATATTTGCTATCAGTTTTTGAATATACAGTGCAAAACAGTGCATCATAAACATGACAATTTCTAAATGAGTAGTTGTCTTCTTTGAAACATTTAATGAAGGATAAGAAACCAAGTGTTTGCATTCCCTGTGAAACAGATATTAAAACCAAGCAGCTGCTTTGGCATAATTGTATTCGGTCTGTTTAAAGAAGGCAATCATCTGGGTATGTTTACAGAAGGGAAGTTTGTGCCACAGACACTATTACATACCCAGACTCGTAGCAAGGGTGGTGTAAAGGGAGGGACTGCCTTGGGTGCAAGTAGTAAGGGAGGCCAACCAGCTCTATATTGTCAAGGTAACTTGGGAAATGTTTTCTCCACAAATGTCAGGATTTAACTGTTGTAGGCTACACACTAAAGTGCGATAGCCATTTCTGTGCATTTAAAGTGTTTTTTTTTTTTTTTTTATTGTATCTGCTTTAGTTTCTGGAAAAAAAAAACTTGTTTCCTGCCTTTCTGAACTAGTACAGTCCAGTTTTCAGGTTATTGCTGAATTCAGGGCTGTGTTACCCACACTTTTTACTTGGCTAGAAGGAAGTTTCTCTGTTCACCTGTGAGAGAGGGGAGCTTTGAGCAGCCTGTCCCTGGAGGAGTGGTTTCAGCCCCGAAGTTAGTAGTTTATTGGCCATTTTGGGCTAATTTCTACATCTTTCATTTCCCTACTATAAAAACACATTTGTGTGGTTTTGCGTGCCGGTTAGCTAGGGTTAAACTATTCAAGGGTCCACAAAGTCTACTCTTCAATTTTTCCCTTGGAACTAGACAAACTTTCAACTTAAGCACTCAAACCATTCATTTCACAGCCCAGCACTTGCTCAAAACTCATAGCAAGCACTAATTAACCCTAGCACTAGACCCCCCCATACTATCCAGAAGGACAAAGCTCTCTATTCGTCCCTACCAGCCAATCAGTAAAACAACTCACTTTACCTATTCAGGCATGTCCAAAGGGCAGTTTCAGGTGTACTCTCCAGTCCAACTGGTGAATCTGGGCAGTTTGAAGCAATGTTACAACTGCCTCATGTACACAGACAACCCTCTCCTCCTACCACCAAACACTAATATATGCAATAGAAGCAATTATACAGCCAAACTGGAGGCAAAGCTCTCTCAACCCAAGACTGGAACTGACCGTCAAGAGGAGAAGGAAAATACTTGCAACAACCCACCAGTCTCACATAGACCTACTAAACCAACACTGGCAAATAACACATAAATACACGAAAACATGCTCGGATGCTCTAAATAAAAATCTGCAAAAGCAACAGAGACCTCCAAACAAACTATGAAACACATACTTCACATAATCAGTGTGCCACGCAATCACAGCCCTTAAGGCATAATAACATACCCAACACACTAGTAATAGGCAACTCTATAGTCAGGCACACTGACATCCCACTAACTAGGCTGGACATGGAGAAGGTTACAGTTAGCTGCCTGTCGGGTGCCAGGATCTGCCACATAACATAAGCACTCAGGTTGCTCCAGAACAAGTACAAATACGACTCTGTCATTGTCCATGTTGGCGTGAATGACCTGAGAAGTACCTCCCTGGACTACATGAAATGAGACATGGAAGAGCTCTCTGATCACGTAAGCACAAGGCAGTATGACCCTGAGTAGCATCCTGCCCTCACCAAGAATGATGCCACAGTATAAAGAAAAAATGATCAATTTCAACAACAACTGGCTAAGTTTCTGGTGTCATTCAAAAGGGATCCAGTATCTGTCCACCTGGGATGACATGCTCGACAAGCCACATTGCTTCACAAGAGATGGCTTGCACCTGTCACCCTTAGGCTTTCGAATACTGGCCAAGGCTTTTGCCGCCCCATAGTGCCTTTTTTAGGCAAGCCTCAAAAGACAAATCCACCACCGTAAATAGCACAAGTAACCAAAAACTAAGGGTAAAGCTACTCAATGCCAGAAGTCTAAACCTCAAAATGCATGCACTCAAGGCACTCCTCAGTATGGAGAGCATCGATATCTGCGCAGTAACAGAAACCTGATTTAAGACTCCAGAGAGCACCTCAGCACTACCAGGCTATAACTCATACCATTCTTGTCGGCCACAGAACCCGGACCGAAACACAAAAGGTGGGGTTGTATCCATATTCATCAAGGATACCCACACCTCCAGGTTAGTGGTGCAGCACAATGCATCAGAGATCATCCATGTGCAACTAACAATGGGCAAAACTGCAATTCAAATTGTAGCTTACTACAGATCACCCACCATGAATGACCCAGAACCCCCATTCCGCATTTCTGGAGACACTGGAAAATATGAAGGTCCTACTAAATGCCCTAATATTGGGTGATTTCAATTACCCAAACATTAACTGGGAGAACTACTCAAGTACTAACTCCCTTGCCCAACGCTTCCTAGAATATATAAACTCGAATGCCCTGGATCAACTGGTCAACATCCCCAGCAGAGGTGACAACATATTGGACCTGGTCATCACCAAAAAGGGCGACCCCTTGTTGGCTAGATCAGACCATAGCCTAATCACTCTGGATATCTACATTCCGCCCCCACCCCCAATAAAAGGAAACTACTGTGAAAAACTTTTTAAAAGCAAACTTCACGTTACTTAAACCCGAGGTGGAAAGGTTCACAGCCCCCATGCTAAAGGACAACGCTGTCCAAGCTGCTGAATCCCTTACAAAGGCACTCTATGAGCACCTGCAAGAATGCATGGATCGTGCTATCCCAAGCAAAACCAAGACTCATTCCTCCAAGAAAAGGAAACCAGTCTAGTGGTCCCCTACCATAAACAAATTATAAATAGAAGGAGGAAACTAGTACAGAAAAAGAGTAAAATCCCAAGAAGGAAAGACATCCCTGATCAGTATCAGCAAGAAACTATGATCCCTCATAAAATCATCCAAGGCTAGCTTCGAAAGAAAAATTGCCAAGGACTCTAAAGATAACCAGAAAACATTCTTTAGCTATGTCAAGAACCTAAGTGGAAACTCTCAGATCTGCTCTGAGTTAGTGCAGAAGGGCACAAAATACACTGAACCGACTGATATTTCCAATATTCTGGCAGACAGGTTTAGTGCAAACTTCACCCCCCCACCCCCTAAAGGGCCCATAACCACTCCAGAAGAATATAGAGCCCCGGCAATCACTGACACACAGGTAAAACATCCCTATCCAAAGCCAAAAACACAGCTTCAATGGGACCGGATGGTGTCCCAGGCTGTGTCTTACACGAACACCAAAATGAACTAACCCCTCACCTAAACACACTGTTCAAACTCAGCCTCTCTACAGGCTATGTACCCATAGAGTGGCGCACAGCAACATTTATCCCGCTCCACAAAGGTGGAGCCACAACGGACCCTGGGAACTATCACCCTATACGCCTGGCTAACCTGGTCTGCAAGGCTATGGAGCGCATCATTATGAAACTCATTAACAGAGACATTGGGAACCACCAAACATTGGACCCTACCCAGTTTGGCTTTAAGGGCAGATCATGCCTCCTAAACCTGGTGGATGATTTTGAGACAGTTACCAAGGCTTTAGATGAGGGAAAGGAGGTCCACACAGCCTACCTAGACTTCGCAAAAGCTTCCAACACCATTCCCCATTCTGGTATTATAGACAAGCTCACCAGCCTGAACATAAAACCCTATGTCACGAGATGGGTTGCCAATTGGTTTACAGATAGAACCCACATGGTAAGAGTTACAGGCTCTAGGTCAGACTCTAAACCAGTTACAAGTGGCGTCCCCCAGGGCTCAGTCCTGAGACCCCCTCCTGTTCGACTTCTCAGATTTACAGGCAAGCACAGGAGGACTATGGCTGACCAAGTTCTCAGAAGACTGCAAACTCGGGGCCATAACTGACTGTCCGGCTGATACAGACATCCTCCAGAAGGGTCTCACAGAGACGGATACCTGGTGTCAAAATCATGGCCTCAAGCTAAATGCCAAAAAGTGCAAAGTCATCCCCTTTGAAAAAAAACAAAGTACCCGCAAACTACCACATATGTGGTAGTCCCTTAAATATAGAAAATGTAGTAAGGGATCTGGGGACCCAAGTGGATAGTAATCTCTCCTTTGATAATCATATTGCTAAGGTGGTTAGAAAATCCTTCTATGTGGCCCACCTAATCACAAAAGGGTTCGCATCTAGAACAAAAGAGGTTATTGTGCCCCTCTACTCATCACTCATCAGACCCATCAGAGTACAATGCCCCATTTGGGATGTACCTTACAAGACACTTGCAACAGCTGGAAAGACCACAGAAGTACCTCACCAAGAGGATTACTGACCTCAAACAGATGCCCTATGCAGCCCGACTGAAGAAACTCCAGCTGTACTCGGTTGCATAGCGCTTACTCAGAGGTGAGCTCTGCTTGACATACAAGGCCATGTCCAACCCAGAATTGATGGACATGCTCCACCTAAAAAAAAAACAAATCCCCAAAAGCCACACGCTCTAGGGATCTAAACCTCACCACAAGGATAAATAGGACTTGCTGGAGGGAGAGATTCCTGTCCGAGAGACTCCCCATGCTTTGAAACAGGATTCCAATCTACATTAGGCAGAGCCCCTCACAAACACTCTAAAAGAGAAACCTTGACGAATGGTTGGGAAAGAGAACATTTACCCCGGGGATCACTGCAGTGGCTCTGCTGGACAGAGGCACAGGAAACTAATGGCTCTGCTGGACAGGTGCACAGGGGAACTAAAGCCACACATTCTGGCTAGGCTTACAGATGCCTTCGGGCAGATAGCCTAGTACTTACCTATGAACCTATATTGGTGATTTAATTTCTGAAATGGGGACTTTCTTCCATTAAGATGAACAGGTAGTAACCATAGCAGGCAGTAAAGATGGTCATTTAAACATCTGTGATCATAATCGCAGCTGCTTAAGTGATAATTCATATTTAACATATTGCAAAGTTGCCCAATATAAAGCATATTAAGAATTGTCAAATTGTCAATCTGTTCCTGATTTTCACATTTACAATAAATATGAATATAATCAATATGATAGGAACGTTGTTTTTATAATATTTAACAATCAGAAATTTTCTAATGTTCATTTCTGTTTGAAATTATTTTAACATAACATAACACATGTTCTAATGGTAAAAGCAGAAGTATTCAAATTTTATTGATACTACAGCTCTCTTGTTTGTTAATCTATTCTTCTTAAGATATTCATTTACACTACATCTATGCAAATTAAGAGATGGGTTTTTCAATTTTTGCTGCATGTTGCATAAAATATGTTAATATGTCAGTACTCTAAATGTAATAATACTGCTAGCCTGACTTAACTGGTATTGTTGGACTATCTTTACATCTAAAAATAACAAAGGTCGATACTTGTATAGTTGCATAGTAGCAAGTAATACAATTTATGAAGAAGAAAGAAGGAGAAAAGAAAAA
The DNA here is from genome assembly GCF_019279795.1 of Protopterus annectens. NCBI lineage: Eukaryota > Metazoa > Chordata > Ceratodontiformes > Protopteridae > Protopterus > Protopterus annectens. The sequence goes on from NC_056747.1 coordinate 38,346,945, forward strand.
AAAAAAGGAGAGGAGAAAAAAAGGGAAAAAACGCATTAAATGTCTCAAAATAGAAACTGTATGTAAATTGAAAGTTAATCTACTAACTTTAATGGTCAGTTAAAAGATGAACATATTATGCTTTCTAATAGAACTGAAAGGTATATTATTTACATAGTACTTGAATAGATTCTATCATTGTTTGTATCACACATACATTTTTATTATTCCATCTATGAGAAGCATCGTCGATATTACTTTGATTTGGTTCATTATATTAGACAGATGCTGAACAGGCTCTGCTATGGGACTTGGGGTTAATTCAAGTGATAATATGTCACTTGAATTGGGAGTATCACACTCCAGACAGGTTTTAGTGGGTCATAAGTTATTTGATTTATCAGAATTTGTTATTACTAATTTTCGTTTCAACGTTCTCTCTTACTAAATGGAAAAAAATAATATATACATATCACTACTACACTTTTAAAAAGTTCAAACAAATTGTATTCCTTTAATTTACAAAGACAAATTAAATTATTGGTCAATGTATCTCTCTATCTTCATTTTCAATGAAAAATGTCTTCAATTAAGAGGTATTTAATTAAATATAAATGGATTGAATAATTCGAATAAGAAGGGAAGTTTGTTTAAATTTTTTAAATTACATAAAATTCATTTAATATTCTTACAAGAAACTCATTTAAAGAAGGAAGACAAAGAGATTGGATAACAAATCATATAAAGTATTAGTAAGTTCTGAACATACTCAAAAGAAGAGAGGAGTTGCTATTTTAAGGAATAACTTCGCCATCCCCAAAAATAATTGGCACTTTTACAGATGAAAAAGGAATGTTCTGTCTTATTACTACTGAATTAAATAACAACATTTATACCCTAGTAAAATTATACTGGATTCCGGAAATTGGCACCATTATAGTGAAGCAACACTTAGACCATATTATCCAATTATCTAAAGGTTATATAACTATGGCAGGTGATTTTAATTGCATTCTTAATATTAAAGACTCAACCTCGCTCAGTAAAAGGGAAATTACAGCCCCTGCCAAAAAAGTTAAAAGATTTCTCAGAAATGTATCTAATGAAAGATATCAATACTTTTGCTAAACCTAGTTGCTTATTACTATACGTTTTATTCTCACAGACATAATACTTTTTCAAGGATTGATAGAGTCTTATTTTCCAACAATCTAATAGATTCCTTAACTGATACCAAAGTGATTACTTGCCCTTTGTCGGATCAATAATTCTATAATTTTTGAGATTGCACTTAATTCAATATACAGTACCCAAATAAAAAGAATACCTGCATACATAACAACGTTGAATGATTTTAAAGAATTCATAACTCTAGAAACCCAGAATTTTATTGACTTTAATACTAATTATACCTCTGAAATTTATGTATGGGATGCCTTAGGCTTAAAGGCATATCTTTATGGAAAGATTACTAACTGGTTCCATAAAAAAAAGAAAAGTTGGGATGAACTACATGACATACGAAGTAAATTAAACATTTTAAAATGTAGTCAAGAAAGTGATAAAGATAATAGTGACAAAAGAAAAGAAACAAACTCATTAAATAACAAATACTTAGAGATATTAAATCACAAAACTATGATTGCTTTAGAGAAATTCAGATTTATAAATGTAGCCATTAATCCTAGAATTCTAAATGTGTTAGCCAACAAAACTAAAAGACTAACTAAATTTAATCATAACCCAGGCCCAACAAGAACTCCTAGTACTCTCCATAGCCAACATCCCTACTCTACCAATTCTCTTACTAAAACATCTAACTTCCTCCAAGTAGCCCATCTGAATATACGTAGCATAAACAAACAAAATACCTCAACGCCAAGCTCCAGTAGAAGTATATTCCTTTGATATCCTCTGCTTAACAGAAACATGGTTAAAACCTGCTACCAAAGACAATGAAATCCTTCCACCTGGATATAACATACTAAGACTCGACCGAGTAAACAAGAAAGGAAGAGGGGTAGCTATTCTATTTAAATCAGGCTTACAATTAACCACTCAACTGTAAAATACCTCTCGATTCCAATGCTGAAATCCTCATCTCCAAACTTCATATTAACAATGCCAAATCCATCTATATCATCTGCATGTATCTTCCTCCTGGTAAAAACATTGCCACCATGGAAAATATTCTTTGCTGGCTATCCCAACACTTGCCTCAAGAAACCATAATCCTAGGAGATATAAACATTGACTGGAACTGCTATTGTAGCAGCCTCCCTACAACCCACATTAACCTATATGGTTTTTCTCAAACTATTACATCACCCACCAGGATCAATAAAGCTAACCAGAAAGCAAGAATATTAGACTGGATTCTCATAAACCATCACCCTCATAATTATGATTCAGGAACCCTCCCTGATGATATAAGTGACCACTTACTTACCTATATTATCAGGCACAAAACCCATACTCCCAATCTAACATCTGTCAAAAATATCAGATCCAAAAAGAACTTTAACCCTGAGCTATTTGAACAAGAACTAAGAGCTTGCAATTGGTCTCCATTAAAACACCTATCTTTAGAAGAAGCCATCAATTACTTTAACTCTAACTTCCTCGCCATTCTCAACCAACATACTCCAACCAGATTAATTAGAATTAAAACCAAGTCTGCCCCATGGCTTTCAAAAGTAACCAAACTGAAAATGCACCTTAGAAATAAACATTGGGCCAAATGGAGAATGACTAAAAACCTGGTTGACCAACAAACCTTTAGACAGTTAAGAAATGACACTAAGAAAGCTATACTCTCTGATAAAAGAAATTACTACCAACAATTCCAACAAACTAATCAAAACAACCCTCAAAAATTCTGGACTAGCATTAACCAATTACTCTACCCAGGTCATTCCACCACACCTAACCCACAAAATATTGACCATACTAATCCCATGACTACAGCAAATACATTCAATACCTTCTTTACTAATACAATCCAAACACAAACTATTCCATCACCGAATAGCTTCACTCTACCTTCTTATAACTCTACCTCACCCCCTCCTTTTCACCTGCAACCTGTACCAACTACATATATTCTAACCCTCATACAAAAACTAAAACCATGCTCTCCCTCAGCAGATCAACTACCTGCTGATTTCCTACAGCTATCAGCCAAAGCTATATCTTATCCTATTTCCATTCTGATCAATAGGACTATTACCGAAGGTCACATACCTAGCTTATGGAAAGTCTCTTACATTATCCCCCTCCATAAAGGCGGACACTCCAATGAGCTCTCCAACTACCGCCCTACTGCTCTTCTTTCACCCTTGGCAAAGATCATGAGAAATGTATCCATAGGCAATTACTTGACTACTTAACTCAAAATAACTTACTTTCCAGATGTCAACATGGTTTCAGACCCTCACACAGCACCACCACTGCCCTCCTTTCCTTTAGAGATTGCATAAACGAAAACTGTAACCTTAATAACCTTTCTTTAGCACTATTCACTGACCTGTCAAAGCATTTGACATGGTCAATCATCAGATTCTCATCAACATACTCAAATCTCTATCTTTAGATGCACCTTCCATAAAATGGTTCCAGTCCTACCTAGACAAAAGACAACAGGCAGTAATTTGGCATAAGACTCTTTCTACCCTCCATCCAGTTACCCTAGGTGTCCCTCAAGGGTCCATACTAGGACCTCTCCTCTTCTCAATATTTATTAATGACCTTCATCTAGCCATCCCCCATGCATACAATATGCTGATGACTCCTCACTCATATGCTCAGCCAAATCCACATATGAACTCCTCTCTCTTACCCAGAAGGCATTTAACACAGTTGAACAATGGTTTACACAGTGTTACCTTCTTTTGAACCCCCAAAAAACTAAACTCCTCCTCTTTAATCCGACTCACAAGTCCTCTCCACTTGATTTCTCAGTTACATCCAGTAATGGTACCATTATATCACCCGAGCCAACCACCAAACTATTGGGTATTACCATCGATAACAATTTGAACTTTGACAACCATATCAACAATACAATAAAAACTGTCAACAAAAAACTTGGCTCCCTCTATAGGATTAAACCTTACCTTTCTCCCCCACAGCTAGAACAACCATAGCTTTCTCCCCCACAGCTAGAACAACCATAGATCACACTCATCTAATCTCTCCTCTCCTCTATGCTTCACCTATTTTTACTAACCTTTCTAAAAATAACCTCAGCAAACTGGAAACTTCCTACAATAACATCGCTAGATCTGCAACAGGAAGCCCTTACAGAACCCACCACTGCATAAATATAAAGCAGCTAGGATGGCTTGAACTACAAAATGTGATTAAATTCCATCAACTAACCATTGCCCATAAAACTCTTTATAAACCATTCACTACTCCTATTCTATCTACCCTCATCACTCCATATACAAATTTGAAATCACTATGTTCCTCACACAAAAATCTTCTACATACCTGTAAACCTATCAACAAGGCTGGTGAATCTCTCTCCTCTAATGCTGTTGGAAAAACTTGGAATCTTCTCCCCAGTAACCTTTCCTCTCTTCCCCCTCTATCACTCTTCAAAAATAGACTGAAACTCTACCTTAAAACACACTGGTTGTGCCCCTGTACTAAACCTGACTATGCATTTATCCATCTGATTAAACTTAGCTCTGCTTATCCCAGACTACTCATAAGCTACTATATATTATGTTACCTACAAATATAGATTTTCTCCTAAACTACACTGTTTCTAGTCTCTCTAAATACTTCCTACTGAAAAATATATATATTTTTTCTTTTTTATTTGTAGATAATTTAACCCGTCTTCTCTTTTGACCTTAGTCTTTCTCTCAGACCTTTGTCTTTCTCTTCATGTAGTATAGCTGCATATTCTATAATAGAACCATTCTTGCACTTTAAGTTGTTTCGCCTTCACAGAATTGTATGTTATAACCTGTAATATGCATGGTTTACAATGAATGCTGCTTTTTAGTCATTTTCTTTTTTTTTCTCTCTCTCTCTCGTTGTACCTGAAATCTGCATTGTTTACTATGAATACTCTTATTTAGTCTTATTCTTGTATATTGATTACTAAGTTTTTTCATTTATCTGTCTTGGAGCTTATCTCCCCAGGCCTCTACTGAAAAAGGATATGTATCCAGTTAGACTAGCCCGGTCAACAAATGTAAAATAAAAATAAAAAATAATAAAAAATAATAAATAATTATATTCTCCTAACAAAAAAAAAGAAAGCCGCAGATATACAAAATACCCTAATGGAATTTAGACAGTTTTTACCAATATAAATCAAAATCTAACATAACTGATACCAATGAAGAAATTAAAATCTTTATTAACAAATATACTAAAAAAAGACTTTCAAATGAACAAGCAACCATTATAGATAAACCTATTTCTCTTAAAGAACTTGAAATACAAATTACTAAATTAAAATCAAATAAAGCTCTTGGAAATGATGGCATCATATCAGAAATTTATAAAATCTTACCAACAAACACTTTAATATTATTACATAAAGTTTTTAATATCTCCTAAAATGAGAACATAATACCTCCCCCATGGAAAGATACTTTTATCTCCCCTATCCTGAAATCTAATAAAGACCCTACTCATTGTTCATCCTATAGACCAATATCTCTACTGAATGTTGATTGCAAAAAGTTCATGTCAATCTTTGCAGACAGACTCAAAAACCTTCTACTACATTTAGTAGATGATGATCAAACTGGATTCATAATACACAGAAATTCTTATGAAAACATTAAAAGAACCCTTTCCTTAATTGAATCAGTTAAATTTTTAAATAAAAATCTAACACTAGTTAGTTTAGACAAACTGTGTGTTTGATTCAATTAACTGGGATTATTTATTTATTCTATTAGAGGAATTAAACTTTTCCAACAAATTTGTTAACTTAACTCAGTTATATCAAGGCAGTCAAGCTTAAGTTAAAATAGGCACAAATATATCTCAAAATATGCCAGTTGTTAAAGGCACCAAGCAGGGATGCCCACTATCCCCATTATTATTTACATTAATTATGGAACCATGGGCTAACTTGGTAAGAAATGATGAAAATATTGAATGTTATTCTTTAAGTTTAGATGCATGTTCCAAAATAGAAATGTTTGCAGATGATATACTTATTACTTTAGAAGGGAATAACAACTCCATTAGAGCTCTTTTTATAGATATTGATTTTTTCAAAAAATATCAGGCCTAATCTTTAATAATAAAAAAACACAAATGTTGACAATTGGTCCTAAGAAATTTAAATTACATGATGACTTTAGAAAATATCTGACACAATCTCATGAACTACTTTATTTGGGTATTATAATTACTAAAAATATTAAAGATATTATTCGAATAAATTATAATAATGGTCTAATAGCAATAGAAAACCTTCTTAAGTGGAACAAGATCCCTTTTTCTCAATGAATGAAAAACTTTCAATAATTAAGATTATTCTACTTCCTAAAATCCTTTATGTCATTCAATCAACTTCTTTACCTCCCCCAAATTATATAATTAAAAAATGTAACTCTATGATTCAAAAATTGTCATGGTTTCCAACTAAACCTAGAATAGCTTTATCTTTTCAAATGAGAAATTGGAATAATGGTGGTATAGCTATGCCCGATTTGGAAGTTTATTTAGTTTCTTCAATGGCTAAAACTCTCTCTCTCCTCACATATGTTGGATATTCAGCTAAATGGAAAAAGATTTTAGAAATTTTAGTATCTGATACAATAGGTAATAAATATCAGAAATTAAATCTATTTCATTTGGGTTCTAAAAGAATATTTTTCTTCCAGTCACACACTGATTTTTAAATCTGATTATTTAAACTTTCTCTGAAAATCCTTCAGAAATTACATTTATAAATATAATATGTACAAAGATTGGTTATTTCTTGTACTTCCTATAGCCTATACACATGGGGCAATATTTTCATCTGATTATACAAAATGTCTTCATTCCAGCAAAAGAATCTAACATTCTGGTCTCAAATTATGTCAAATAATGAGGTGCAATCCATTATGCTGCTTAAAATAGAGTGAGAGTACAATTCACTTTCTTGGTTGGATTTACACGAAGCTAGGAAATATGTCACAAATAAACTTGATGCAATGACATCAACTAAAAAATCCATACCAAAATTAATCCAGTATATGAGTTTATATTTACAACATGAAACCCTGACTAAAAACATTTTGTCTATCTTAGATAAGGCTATTAAATTTGACTTGGATGATGTAACAGAAAACTATTGGAATTATTTTGCCTTAATAATCCTCCTCCTGCAGATAATGACAAAGTAAATATATTGCAGTCAGTTAATTTTACCACTTCATCTCCAAAATGGAAATTATTTACATGGAGATATTTATATAGATCATTTATCATTCATGTATCTCTTAGTAAATTCAATCAATGTAATGTTAAATGTTGGAGATGTAATATTGAAGAAAACGCTGACTGGACACACATGGTTTTTGATTGTATAAAATTAAATTTTGGGAAGATGTTAACTTTTTTTACAAGCTATTTTTACAGATAAATAAAACAAGAGATTTGGAGAGAATAAAGTTAATAGTCCAGTTCCTGTTTGTGTTAGAAAAGATAACCAGCCTTTGATTTGGTCTATATTGTCAATTGTGAGGAAAACCATCACAAAAAACAGGAAATCAAATACCTTACCCTCATTCCAAGAATTTAAAAATATACTTCTTGACGTCTGCAATCTAGAATACTTGACCATCAAACCAAGATCCTCCAGGAATACTACTAAATGTAATATGTGGAAGAAATTTTATGACTTAATAGAAAAATAATTTTACAAATACTTGACAAACAATTGTATTTTCATTTATACATGTAGAGAACTTTTTTGTGTATATAGTTTATATAAGTTTGTTTTATGGTTATGTTACTTATTTGGAAAATGTTCATTTCTAATGTAAACGCCTATCTATTAGTTCTAATATTAATAAAGCTGTTTAAAAAAAAACACTCATGAAATGAATGCAAGCCACACTGAGTGTACAGGGTGTTAGTGATTTTCTTGTTTTTGATATCTTTAACATGTTCTGCTATTCTGTTTTCAACCTACGAATGGTTTTGCCCTCGTAAAAAGTGGTGCAGCTCATGCAAATTGCGATGTAAACCATCATTGTGGTGTTACAGTTACAATACCCCGGACAGGGTATACTCCGATGGTAACTCTCAAGGGCTACAATATGGGCTGACATTAATATATTTGCAAAATTTGCACATATTGCAACTACCCATTTTAGACCTGTACCTTTTCTTGTCATAAATTTTTGTTTGTTCAATGTATCCCTTCATGTTCATACCCCGACTGAAATTCACCTTGCGTCTCTCACCTACCTGTTCCTTCATGTCTTGATTAAAAACACAATCCTAAGAGAAATTTAGCACAGATCGTATTTCTTCCGCAACTTCTCTTTTAAACTCTTGGCACAGGTCGACACATGTTCCTCTCCCCCCTTGTTAGCCCCCAAACCACCTGCACTCACACCAGTCTCAATTTCTATAATCACAAAAACTATTACTAACCTTTGCCCCTGATAACATACCATCCGAGTACTTAACAATTGCTGCTGATGCCCTAGCTTTTTCTCTCTCAATCCTAATCAGCCATTCCATGACTTAAAGCAATGTCCCAACCCTATGGAAAAGCAGTTACATTCTTCCTCTCCATAAAGGTGGAAACTCAAATGACCTATCAAACTTCTGGCCTATAGTCATACTGTCTCCACTCACAAAAACTCCTGTCTCAACTCCTCAGCTTTTATTGTCAACTGCCTCCTATCCCCTAAAGAACATGGTTTCCATCCTTTTCAGAGTACATGCACAGCTCTCCTTGATTTTATAACATCTGTCAACCAATATCGAAACTCTGGGAAAATAATCCCAGCAATTCTCCTGGATTTATCCACTACATTTGAAATGGAACACCACCAGAAATTGCTACAAAAACTATCTTGTCTACGAATACATGAAACTTCACTATCTTGGTTCTCCAGGTATTTCTCAAATAGGCTACAGGCAGTGGGTGTCACTCAAGAATCCATTTTAGGTCCCCTGCTGTTCAATATATTTATTAACAATCTCCATCTAGCTTCTAAAGAAGCCACCATCATACAGTACGCAGATAATTCAATATTAATTTGTTCTGTTAAGGGCATAGAAAAATTAAAACAGCTCACCAGAGTGTTCTTTTCCACCACAGAGGCCTGGCTGTCTGATACACAGTTGCTCCTTAACCTTATAAAAATAAAACTGGTCCTATTTACCCCAAAGCATTCAATTGACAAAAATAATTTCAATATCACTTCCTCTAACATCAGCAGCACAGAACTAGCAAGTCAAACAAAGTTCCTAGGAGCCACTGTTGAAAGTTTAAAATGGGATCATCGCATAAAAGAAGCTGTAAAAAATAGACTCACCAAAAGCTAAGTGGTCATTACAGAGTAAACAATACCTGACAGATAATGCCAGCAACAGTAGTGCTTAATCCCCTCTCATTCCCACACTACTTTACTCTCCTTCCATCTTGATTAACCTACAATCCACGCACCTCTGTCTTGGAACAGGGCTGTAATAAGGTGGTAAACGTTGCTGTCATCATTTTAAGACACAACACTGTCTGACCTTTACAAAAAAAAAAAACTTTAGTGGTTAGAGCTAATGCATTACCTTCCACTTTCTCGACTAGCCATTTCCCTTACACTCATCTATTATCCAAACAAATGCCCTAGTTTGAAAAATATTCTCTAACTTTATAACGCAGGTAGACAGCTGAGATCCACTGACAAAATATTAAGTGTTATAAAAAGCTAACAACTCAGCTTGTGACTCTGTACTCCACTTTCCTGACCAAAATTTGGAACTCCCTTCCTTTCACTTTAAGAGACATGGCAAACACTAAGCCTTTTAAGGCACAAAGAGCAGAACAGCTCAAAGTTACCTGGCCCTGTAAACAAACAACTCCTGGATACTAAATGTCCTGCCTTCCTTTCTCCTTTTTCTTCCAAGCACTATCCCTTAGTTACTGCTCTGATCTCTCTTCATGCCCTCCACCTCTCCCTATCCTAAAAACATTCTGTCTCACCTCGTAATACTAATCATCCATTTTCTTCCTCTCTCTCCTTCTATCAAATTCTTTCCCAAATATGTTTCATAGCTCTTTACATAATGCTGCTCTTAATTAATGATATTCTGTTTAAATGTTGTATATTTGCGGATTACTTGCTCACCCCTAATTTGCTATAATCTTTATGTAACGCTGGGATTTTTCTTGAGCTTTTCTCCCAGGGCTTCCGCTGAAAATGGGTAGCTTTCTACTCATTCAGGCAGTCCTGACAAATACAATACATAACTAATAGCACTATATTAAGCTGTTCCACTGTAGAAATTTAGTTTTATTATAGCAGTATATTAAACTGCGCCACAGAAATTTGGTTTTATAATAGCAATATATTATTAAACTGTACAACTGCAGACATTTAGTTTTATAATAGCAGATTATTAACGACTGTAGTTTTATAATAGCAGAATATTAACGAACGTAGTTTTATAATAACATTATATTATCTTCTTTGTAAACACTTAAACAATTTCAGTTTCCATCAATGAAACAGCAATGCCTCAGAATCTATTTATAAGTACTTCTTAATGTATTACATTGAGATCTGAACACTGACCTGCGTCATCCATCTCTGTACTGTTATATTACTTTGTTTATACTGTTGCTCTGTATTACGCGTATTGTACTATACATGCCGCCCGAGGCATTCTCCCCAGGCCTCCCCTGAAAAGGGTTTCTATGCTCAGTCAGGCTTTCCCAGCAAACAAAGATATTAAGTAACTAAATAAATAAAATGTACTTTCATTGGACTGTTATGTGATCAGTTGCATACTTAGCCTTGCAGTCAGAAATACTTTTCTAACAATCACAAGCTGCTGCTTACATTTTAGGAAAATGTGACTGCAGTATGTCCAAAGACCATTTTCTTCCCATAAGTTCACTAACTGATAAACTGCACCTGATTGTTCCTTTCCAAGCAACCACTGAGAAAAATGAATCTAAAATGTGCATTGTTAGTATGAATCAGCTAAGTAAGCAATAATGCACAACAGGGTGTGTGTTAATGTGTAATTAACGCCCATCCAGGGGTATTATGTGGCCCAACGCCGCAGGTGCACTTGGACTTAGTATGTGTAAATCCGATCTTTAGGCCACTCAGACTCCATATCTCAAGACATGTTATGGTTATCCATCTTCATTTTATGACTATACTTCTCAATACATACCACTTTAAGTTCAGAGTATGCTTCAAAACATCACTGACATTTTAATAGTGGTTTTAAAAGTTTTTTTTTTGTTTATGCATTAGAAATGTCTTATGTGCAAATATTAAAGCTATAAAAGTGTCCCATTTAGTAGCCAAGGGTTTAGATTATTTGCGTAATATTCATAAAGAAAATGAATGTGTGGTCTCCTGACAAATTTATATTTAAGCAGCTTTAATTTGCATTTCTACGAATGGACTAAGTTAATGAATGGCTTGTCAATAGCTAACGACTTAAAAGTGATACAAGAGAAAAGAATTTATTTATTTTATTTATTTTATTTTATTTTACATTTGTTAACCGGGAGAGTCCGACTGGATACATGTCCATTTTCAGCGGAGGCCCGGGGAGAAAAGCTCCAAGTACATAACAGACATATGAACATTGTTAATGCAAAAAAAAGGAAGATAGTTGAGTACTAAATACAATATAAAGATACATCACATCTTGGGAAAAAAAAAATTTTAATTTTTAAATTAAAATTTAAAGCAAATAATGTTAGACGAGACAAGAAAACGCAAACAATTCTAGATGTATACAAATATTCTTTTTAGGGTTTTTCACTCTCCTAATATCAAGTAATACTTCCTTCTCCATATATCTCTTAAAGCATTATCATGTTAAATAACTTAAGTACATTTAGTTTCAACTTTTATATGATCTTATTTGGGAGAAAATATAGCATTCCAACTTCTTCCAAATAATATCTGTGTTAGTATGTCATTGTTGCAGGCAATATGAGATGCCCCCTAAAAAATGTGAACATTTTACAGAAAGGCTCACAAACTGATTTGATGATTAATATTACCATGCCTATTTGTGCAAAACTGTAATTTGAACATCCAGTTTGGCTTAAATTTGCATCCCTGCCTTTCTAGTGTTGCATTAGTATAATGGAAATGTACTTGGTTTCCTGGAAGACACATTTGTATTAAAATACATAACTCAGTTTAGGGAGAAAAACATTTTCCAAGTGAAATGTCATAAATAGTTAATGATTGCCTGAGCTTTAATATATAGAAAACATCCATACAAATATTTCATCCACAGGTAATAATGCCCTTTGAGCCTTACATATTCCAAAATAGTCATTCCCATAATAAATGTCCAAGTTGTTTTTAAAAACATCTGAATTAGTGCTTCATTTAATATAATTTGTTAGTCTGTTCCATGCATCAGCTACTCTCTCATAGAGCCAATTAGTAGAGCTCTCATTCCTATATAATCTCCTAAATATATTCTCTGATGATTTTTCTTCTAATCTTTGATAACTCCAAACATTCCCAGAGTTAGTTGTCTCTAAATCCCCTATATACCTTCGCTTAAATATCTATAGTAAACACTACAAAAAGATTCAGACATTTTATTCTTTCATGAAACTTAACTTTTCACACCAATGGATGCCCTTGGTAAACTTCTGCTGTATTCTTTTCAACTTGATGATGCTTATTTTTAAAGGTTCTGTATTTTTATTAGTATATACTCTAGTTTGGGTCTAATGTAACTTACAAACAATGATTTTATCATTTCTGATTTTGCAGATTTTATAAATATTTTTATACAGCATATAGTTGATTCATATGATCAGGAAAAAAAAGCAAAAGATGAATCTACCCATATAGCAGGTCCTTACATGAATCTACAGTTTCAATCACTATATTAAATATTCACCCTTCAGTGTATGTCTCCCAAATCTAATAGGTTTAGTTTTTGGTGATTTCGTCAGCATTTTATTCTCCTGCACCAATTTAGTCAAGTATTTTTTTTTTTTTTTGCAGACATGCCCTATCTGTAATAGATGTACTCAGTTTACCTATTTTCAAGTCATCTGCTGTGTAGAACACCTCAGATGAAAAAGTTCTGAAAAATACAACCTGTCTGATTTGACAATACTGTGTGATGTTACACTTAAATTCATTATATAAACACCTGTTAATTTCAATTGCTTTATCTGATGAAGTCTATATGTATAAGTGGATGAAAGTGCTTATTTTAATTTGAGTATTAAATAAATTGTTTTTAACATTCTGGAGGTGTCCAGTGTCTATCCGGTTGCCAGGAGTTATAATGGAATTTGTCTTTGTTTCTGTTTTTAAATTAGTTAGAAACACAAACAGGACAATTAGAGGGAAAGGTATGTGTCTCAAAGATTACCCTTTCTCTGGAAGGTTTCCAATCCATGTGAAGCAAAGCTAATCCCTATTGATATTCAAACTGAACTTGGTCTAACACATGAGAAATTGCAAATTTATTCCTGGTTTTTCACCTATGTCCTTAATGGATGGGGGCAGCCTGTGATTATTTGATGTATACAAGCCTGGGTTCACCTCACTATCTCGAAATACTGAAATCTCAAATTTCAGTATCTCGAGACTAAAATAGCGAAAGCCCACATAACTGAATTCAGAAATGTCAAATCAGCAGTTGGGGTGGTCCGTTGTGTTAATGGATAGCTGGAGATTCAGGTAAGTGTTTATATTTTAAGGGTTTTGGGTAAGGACTTTAGTGTATGTTAGTGTGTTGGGAAGTTGTAGGTGTAGGTTATGGTATGCAAGTAAAAGTCTGAGTATGTAAGTGTTGAGAATGGTGGTGTTTGTACGTATGTGATGTGTGTTTGTGCGAGGGAATGTACATTGTGTAATGGTGGGTTTCGTGTCTTTGTCTTTTTAGTGCGACGGAGTTACTATACATAAGCAGAGGGGGTGCTACTTATAGATTAGATGTACGGTAGGTTCGTGTGTTTGTGTTGTGTTTGTATGTGTTTTGTTTGTTGTAGTGTGGAAAGGAAGGTGTATGTGTGTGTGTTTGTGTGGTGTAGGGTGTGTTTAAAGATCGCAACTTTGAATTTTGCGCTTTTGGGATTTCAGTATTTTGATTTTGCGGCTTTATAGTCTCGAGATATGCTTCGATATTTCAGTATTTCGAGATTGTAAAGTGAATCTGTACAAGCCTATATCATTAACCATAACATTTCTTGGGATACTTGCCATGTCAGCAATATTTTGGTAAATTTGGGGTAAGCTTAGCTAGACTTAAAGTGACTCTTGAGCCATTAGCCTAGAAACCATCTATGAACCTAAACAAGTATGGGCCTAGGAAAGAGACCCTAACTAACTTAGAAGTTTACCTGTCCAGTTTTCTGTATGACACAGGCCTAGGGCAGAGCTCCGTGGGACACCCTGACTGTAATGTAGAATTTTACCTGTCCGATTGCTGTATGACACGGGCCTAGGACAGAGCTCTGTATAACACCCTGACTATAAAAGAGAATTTCACCTGTCCAATTGCTGTACGACACGGGCCTAGGACAGAGCTCTGTGGGACACCCTAACTGTAACATAGAATTTCACCTGTCCAATGATGTATGACATGGGCCTAGGACAGCTCTGTGGGACACCCTGACTATAACAGAGAATTTCACCTGTCCAATTGCTGTATGACATGGGCCTAGGACAGAGCTCTGTGGGACACCCTAACTGTAACATAGAATTTCACCTGTCCAATTGCTGTACGACACTTGCCATCTATCTGTAAGCCACATGGCTATCTTACCAAGACTACATCAATACCTAGTTGTTCTAATTTATTGACTAGTGTTTTATGTATGACCTTAACAAAAGGAAGAAGTCTATACAGATTATATCTTAGCCCAATTTTTCATTTATAGCTGTTAATTATATTATTATAAAACATTATGGTACAGGTGGTTATAGATGCATTTTTCAACAAAAGGCAAAGATAAACAGGCATCAACAACAAAGCAAAAATGTGAAATGATAAATGAAAGCAAACAAACTAATAAAATACCCTTTGGAAAGCTCTTTCATGATGATTGTTGTAGAAGAAATGTTCTCTTTCAGTCTTTTCAAGGGCAAGGAAAGTTAATGGGATTCCTTTTCAAATTATCTTGAACTTTGTTGTTCTAAAGTAGCGTCAACACAAACCACAACATATTCACAAAGAAGTCTGACAATTAAAACATAACAAAAAAGGCACAAGATGAATCCAAAAGTTTATTAAATCCAAGACAGCCACAATAAAACAGTTAACTGCTTTCGTCCCAAAAGGATGGGACTTCTTCAGAACTAGGGAATGTTAACACCAATACCACTGAAATATTACCCAGAGATCTTAAATAATACAAATAAACCAATCACAAAAAGGCTTGAATTTAAAGAGACAAACCCTGATGATGCAAGCAATAATCACAACCCTAAGACATAAAATTGCATACTTCCCTAAACCAATTTAAATTAATCTAAAATGGTTAAAAAAACACAAATCTAAAAAAATTAGTTTTTATTTTTAACTTTTTTGTTCTTGAATGTTTCTGAAAAAAGGATTTAATATTTTCCCCTACAGCTGTCATCTTGCCAAAGAAATTTCTGAGGAAAGCTCAGCAAAGTAAAAATAATGGCATTATCAACATTGATTTTTAATGGTTGCTGCCAGTATGGTATCTCCTTCCTTGGTATGAAGAAATTTTATGACAGATCTGGGAAAACTGAGTTCTAGAACTATCAAAACAGAATAAGAACCAGTCAGGCAGCTTCTGTTTGATAAAATGTGTTTCAGCACCATATACTTGGCACCTCAGACTACTCTTTCAAAAGAATGTTCTCAAACTATTAAAATAAAGTTATCCGTTCATTATCAAGAGAAAAATGTAGTTAACATACTGTCCAATCAGCTACTTGTTTATAACTGTCACACTGAATCAACAAGTGCCAGCATGAATCTACATTTAAATCACTCCTGAAAATATATTGCATCCAAATTATCTATTGTTATTTTGGCTTGAACAATGAGCATCTGGACAAATATTTTAAAGTTGAAGAAAAAACAGTTGTGTAAGTAAACTTACCACAAAAGTAGACGTTTGAATGATCACTGCTGTAGTAACCTTAGCTACTGCAAAGTACATAACAAGCTGGGCAAATTCCAACACTTCAAGTGTACGTTCCACTCAAGCAAACTATTATTCAGTTTGAGCTCAGCTGAAGAAAAAGAGAAGTTTGGGTGCCAAAACCTTCAGAGCTTCACTGCCACCTGAGAGAGGGAGGCCAGAATGCTAAAACAATAAATGGTCATACTGAAAGTGCAAGTTAAGCCAGAGCCAGGACTGCAGTACCAGTTGGTAGGGTGGCTAGTACCCAGTGTACCTTTAGAGTGTCAGCCTCCTAGCTTTTCCCCTATTGGACAAAATGCAGTTTTCAGGGGTATTTATCTCTGTGTAAAAATAGGCTGAAAATGCATAAAGAAAGCTAAAAACAATAAATGGTCATACTGAAAGTGGAAGTTAGGCCAGAGTCAGGATTGCAGTACCTTTTGTAGGATGGATAGTACTCTGTGTACCTGTAGAGTTTCAGCCTCCTAGCTTTCACCGTCTTGGAGAAAATCTCCTTTTCAGGGGTATTTTGCTCTTAAGTAAAAATACGCTGGAAATGTACAGAGAAAGGTAAAAATAATAAACGGCGATACTGAAAGTGTAAGTTAAGCCAGAGCCAGGATTTCAGTACCCTTTTGTAGGGTGGATAGTACTCTGCATACCTGCGGCCTCCTAGCTTTTCCCCTCTTGGAGAAAATCCACTTTTCAGGGGTATTTTTTTCTAGTTGGAAATAGGCTGGAAATGTGTAGAAAAAGCTAAAACCAATAAACAGTCATACTGAAAGTGGAAGTTAAGCCAGAGCCAGGATTGCAGTACCCTTCTTTAGGGTGGATAGTACTCTGTGCACCTGTAGCATTTCAGCCTCCTAGCAGTTATCCTTTCGGAGAAAATCCACTTTTCTGGGGTATTTTTCTCTATGTAAAAATCAGCTGGAAATGCACAGAGAGCTAAAACAATAAATGGTCATACTGAAAGTGCACGTTAAGCCAGAGCCAGGATTGCAGTACCATTTTGTAGCGGGGGGGGGGATAGTACTCTGCGTACCTGTCGAGTTTCAGATTCCTAGCTTTTCCCCTCTTGGAGATAATTCACTTTTCAGGGGTATTTTTCTCTATGTAAAAATCAGCTGAAAATGCATGGAGAAAGCAAAAATTAATAAACGGTCATACTGAAAGTAGATGTTATGCCAGAGCCAGGATTGCAGTACCTTTTTGTATTTTGGGTAATACTTTGTGTACCTGTGGAGTTTCCACCTCCTAGCCTTTCACCTCTTGCAGAAAATCCACTTTTCTGGGGTAATATTCTGTATGTAAAAATGTCTGGAAATGAATAGAGAAAGCTAAAAACAATAAACTGACATACTGAAAGTAGAAATTAAGCCAGAGCCAGGACTGCAGTACCCCTTTGTAGGGGGAATAGCACTCTGCGTACCTGTAGAGTTTCAGCCTCCTACCTTTTCCCTTCTTGGAGAAAATCCACTTTTCAGGGGGTATTTTTTTCTAGTAGTAAATAGGCTGGAAATGCGTAGAGAAAGCTAAAACCAATAAACAGTCATACTGAAAATGGAAGTTAAGCCAGAGCCAGGATTGCAGTACCCTTTTTAGGGTGTATAGTACTCTGTGTACCTGTAGAGTTTCAGCCTCCTACCTTTTCTCCTTTCAGAGAAAATCCACTTTTCAGGGGTATTATTCCCTATGTAAAAATTGGCTGGAAATGCATAGACAAAGGTAAAAACAAGAAATGGTCATACTGAAACTGAAAGTTAAGCTAGAGCCAGGATTGCAGTACCCTTTTGCAGGGGGGATGACCCACCATAAGAGCTTGCAACTCAGATACTCTTCTTGCAGAAGTCTGAGCAATCAGTAACACGTTTTTCATATTAAGAATGTCAAGTCAGTCTGATGAGCTGTTTCAAACAGAGCAAGAGAGTTAAATTATTCAGACATAATTAAGATCCCAAAGAGAAACCACCTGTTTGCTAGGAGTCTTCTTATGCAGCACCCCTTTCAAAAATATTTTCACATGAGGTTGCACTGAAAGAGGGGGATCCATGGGTAGACATGGTGAAATGAGGGGGATCCATGGGTAGACATGGTGAAATGAGGGGGATCACATGGGTACACATGCTGAAATGAGGGGGATCCATGGGTACACATGCTGAAATGGCTGACAAGCGAACCTTGGAGGAGCAGTAAGACATGTCAGAGTATCGAATCTCACACAAATAATGTAAAACCACAGAAATACTAGCCTCAAAAGGGCCCTGAGTTTTTGTTTTGGTACCAACTAGAAAACATTTTCCACTTCTCGATATATGATTTTCTAACAGCATGCTTTTTTCTTCCTTTAAAAACTGCTGCATGTCCCCAGAAAATAGGTGCCAAAAAGGTATCATGGCTATATCATCCAGCCAGTCAGGTGCAGTAGTTTGGAGATGGGATGTTTCAAACACAAAACCATGTAGAGACAAGTGCTTAAATAAAAACTTGTAAACCCAACAAGAAAACACCCCCATGTTTTAAACACCTCTGTCTTTTGTGAGGTTAGCTCGCATCTGTGATGACGCTTGTAGTAATTGTCCTTGCCATTTCTAATAGAAGGAAGAACCACAGCTGCCAAGGTCAGAAGGGAATCACCGCAAAGATCTTTGAAGAGTCCTTCTGAATCTTCAGAATACCCTGGATATTAGTGGAAAGCATGGAAGGTATACCAGAACATTCCTGTCCAGGGAAAAGAAAGGCATCTATTTTAAAGACCTTCTTGCATGGGGTCCTGGAACAGAATTTTGCCAAATGATTGCTGTTAATGGAGGAAGCTCTATCTAACGTCTTCCCTACAGCTTGATTAGTTCCTGGAAGACCCCCTGATTCAGTCTGCCCTGATACTGAACTTGTTTACCAGAAAATTTTGCTTTGATGGTACGCAAGATACATGTTGAGTGAGATTTTGATGAAAACTATATCCAAGGCTACCACGGCTAATCTCCATACAGGGTAGGATCTGGTTTCCTCCATTTAATTTATTCATTTACTTGTTTACTGGGTTAGTGTACTTAATAATGATGAATTTCAGGCTCAGACCCAGTGAAATACGAAACATTTTGCTATCAAAAAATACAGAAATGTAAACAGAACAGTTCAGACTAATTACATAAAAAAATGTATACCCCCCCCCCCACTGTACTCAACTACTGAAATTTCAAATCTCTTCTCCATTCTTTCCTTACCTCAAACTGGGACTGTTCCTGCTCCCTTCCCACCTAAATTACACTGTTGTCTCTTTCAAACCTCCCTTCAATCTCACCTACTACCACCTCTGATCACTAACATTATTGTTAGAACAAACACTAAACTTGTATTAACACTTTATGACTTGTACTTTTAATTATATTACCTGTATTACTTTTGACTTTATCTATATTTTAACGTTTGTTTTTTAAATGTATACTCTCTGAATTTGTATTTGTATTTTAAACTGTATATTTATGCTTCTGTATACTGTATATTCCATACTTTAGGTATGCTATATTCTGTTAACTGCTTTTGGAACTTTTCTCCCTGGGCCTCCACTGAAAATGGGCTCTGCTTGGCCAAGTGGACTTCCCCAGTCATCAAACTGGAAATAGATAGATAGATAGATATACACATTCTTGTGAACAATCACAGTGCAACGTACAATTAAGCAGAGTGTGAAGTACAATGTATGCATTATTTTTTAAGTGGATCAGTCTTCAATGAATCTTTATAGAGGAGAGGCCCGGAAATTACACAGGTTAGGTGATATGTCCTGTGCAGGAACATTTGGCGTGGATGAAGAAGTGCTTTTTGAGTTGCATTCTGAAATCTGGAATAAGTGTTGATCTCCTTAATGTTGATGGGGACAGCTTGCCTGAGAGGAGAAACCCTGTGCTTTGGTGTGGTATTTCATTCTAGGGGAAATGAGAGTTGGTGTTGATTGAGTAGTGTTCCCAAGTTGTACGACTACATTTTTTTCATGAAGTCTAACTGCAAGGGGAGTAAATGTGTGGAGCTGAAGGAGTTTGCACAGTTGAGATCTTATAAGTAGGTTAGCTCTTTGCTTTATGTGTAGCCATTTGGCTTTTTCTAGGGTGATACAGTTATGATCACAGAGAGGCGAGTTTGTTAGAGATCATCTGGAGTATGACAAATTATTTTCTTGGAAGCAAAAACAAAAATCAGGAGCCCATATTCAAGGAGAGAAAGGAGAACTCCTTTGCTAAAGGCTGCTGTGGCTGGTTGGGATAGAAAAGTGAAGACTGTTTTGCCTAGAAGAGGAGGGAGATTATTCTGGCTCTCACTTTGTCTAAGAGAAAATGGAAATTTAGTGACTAATCAAGCCATACTCCTAGGTATTTGAAGGTGAAGGCTTTCTCTATGGCACGGTTGTACATGTCAAAAATAGTTGCATTCAGGTACTTGGTGAATTTACTGTGGTGTTCCAAAAAGCATAGCTTTGGTCTTGGTGGGGTTGCAAAGTGGTTAATGAGCCATCGGTGGAGCTCATGCAAGTCCGACTGGAGTTGGCTTGAATGTTGGTGTAAGAGTGACCTGAACAATAAAGGACCATACAGAATAAGTGGGAGATGGAGGGGGCCACAAGGAAGCTTGTTAATGAGTATGGAGAAGTGGAGGGGGCAAGAATGGATTCTTGTGGTACACCTTTGATAACAAAGTATAGGTTCTGACTGAGTGGATCCTATTTTGACTTTGAAGTTTTGGTCAGTGAGAAAGTTTTAAACAAGGGAGCAGCATCTGGACTGATACCAATTTCAATTAGTTTATTTTGGAGATGATAATGGTCAATGAGGTCAAATGCCTTTGTCAGGTCTATAAATAGGGCACCTGTAAGGAGGCCACTAACAGTTTAGCAGGATGTCATTAGTTAGGGAGCAAAGTGCTTTTGTATGAACTCATCCAGGACAGAACCCATGTTATTTGGAGGACCACAGGTGGTACTGCTTTATACAGGGGAGAGCTGGGTATAGAGCAGGTGGCACTGCTGGATATAGGGTCAGTCTGGTGTAGAGCAGGTGGCACTACTAGATACAGGGGAGAGTCGGGTGTAGAGCAGGTGGCAATGTTGGATACAGGGGGGCAGCTGGGTGTAGAGCAGGTGACACTGCTGGATACAGGGGGACAGCTGGGTGTAGAGCAGGTGACACTGCTGGATACAGGGGGAGAGCTGGGTGTAGAGCAAGTGGCACTGCTGGATACAGGGGGAGAGCTGGGTGTAGAGCAAGTGACACTGCTGGATACAGGGGGAGAGCTGGGTGTAGAGCAAGTGGCACTGCTGGATACAGGGGGAGAGCTGGGTGTAGAGCAAGTGGCACTGCTGGATACAGGGGGAGAGCTGGGTGTAGAGCAAGTGGCACTGCTGGATACAGGGGGAGAGCTGGGTGTAGAGCAGGTTGCACCACTGGATACAGGGGAGAGTAGAGTGTAGAGCAGGTGTCACTACTGGATACAGGGGAGAGACGGGTGTACAGTAGCTGGCACTGCTGGATAGAGGGGAGAGTTGGGTGTACAGCAGGTAGCACTGCTGGATACAGGGGGAGAGCTGAGTATAGATCAGTTGGCACTGCTGGATACAAGGGGGAGCTGGGTGTTAGGCAAGTGGCAATGCTGGATACAGAGGAGAGCTGGGTGTAGAGCAGGTGGTATTGCTGGATATAGGGGGACAGCTGGGTGTAGACTATCTTTTCAAGAAGTTTACCCAGTATTTGGAGAATGGATATTGGATGGAAGTGAAAGGTACCTTTTGGGTTGGTTTTCTTTGGGATGGGTTTAATTAGAGCAGTTTTCCACATTTGTGACATGATGTCTTGTGCGATATATGAACCAAGGGTTTATGTCACCAGAACCAGGAGAAGGGTCAGTGGAAATATTTTCGGGTAGAAGTATACGTTTGAAGTAGAAGAGGTGAATTGATGGTGGAGGGATGGGTAATGCATAATCTGTGGTAGGTGTGGAATTTACTGCCAGGAGATTATTAAATTCTTTAAGGAAATCTTATGGAGAAGGTTTTTCTATACCACACTGAATGGTGTTTTTAGACAGAGTATCATGAAGAGGTTTTCTTTCAGTAAGTTAGCCTCTTTCCAAAAGTATTTGAGGGAATGTAATAGGGTAATTTATTTTTTTGTCTGGAGATTTCTTGTGCGTCTTCTGATGAACTTCTTGGCTAGGTTATGCAAGACAATAAAGGAGGTAATGGTGTCAGTTTTGGAGGTTTGTTTCCATTTTTTCCATACTTCATCCCTTGAAGTTAAAAGCTGTTTGAGTTTGGTGGATAGCCATTTGGTCTTGGTGGGTTTATAATGCCTGTGGGTAAGTGGGAAGAATTTGCCTTGCAGCTAGAGTATAAAGTTGGTCAGGCTTACAGCTGCTGTATTAGGTTCACATAAGGAGAGTACATTGTTCACGTCTTAAGCTGTGAGAAAGGTTCCGAGTTTGTCCACACTTGTGCTGCTCTGGTTTCTGAAGGTTTTTAATATTGGCGGTAGTTTTACAGGGAGGTTGACAACTGTAAAGGTGACTGGTCAGTGGTCGCTTAGTGGTGGTGGAATGTTTATGTTGGTGATGGAGTTTTATATGTTTGCAATAATCGGTTAGTGTGTGGAATGTTTGGATGACCTGAAAGTTAGGTCTTGTTGGGTCTTTTATGAGTTGAAGGAGACCTAGGTCTGCTAGGAAAGTATCCATGTTGGATGAAACAGTGCCAAGATAATTAAGGATGAAGTCATCTACAATGATTATGTCATTATTTTTGGAATAATTAAGGATGTTAATGATGAGAGACATGGATCAGTAGTGGTTTGCCTTTGTGAGCTAAAAATTTTAGGATTAGGATCGGAGTCTGAGGAGGATTTTTCCCTGGGAAATGACCTTTGGGTTAAGGTCATTTCTGCACAGAATTAGAGAGACCACCTGGCCATCTGCCTGGTCTGACATCACTGACATACTTGTAAAGAGGTCAAAATGTGTCGGACGTTGAGGGAGTCTTTTCTTGACCCAGGATTCTTTGGCTGTTAGACTGTCTGGGTTGTGCTGGGAAATAAAAGGGGTCTATATTAGATGCTCAAAGTTACTGAACTTCGAATACGATATGATCGACACCATATCGTCGAAGTCCAGTAACATCGAACACCTAATAAATATATTACAAAAAGTCAAAAAATAGAACTACTTACTTTAAGCAGTGGGGCAAGCACCCCCCATACCCCCCACTACATAAATATTCCAACTCCGAGACCACACTACATTGAAGTAAAGGAAATCTCCCCTTACGGAGACAACATCAGATTCAACATTGTGAACGTTCGCAATTCTAATATAGACCCAATAAAAGCACTTATGTAAGTCAAGCTTGCTTCTGATTCTTTGTGCATTGAGGAGAGCATGGGCCAGTGTAGCAATGCAGCAGTTTTGATGCTGACAAAAGGGAGTTGTTGGAACTGTGTTCAGTTCAATGCTGCCCTTAAGAAGAAAAAAGATTATGGAGGAAAGTCTGAATTAAGTCGTCTGTGTTTTTAGGCAGACAGAAAAATTTTTCTGAGCCTTACTAATAATAAAGAAGAGTTACCCTGACAGTGGGGAGCTGGGAAATAGGTTTGGTCTGATTACTGGAGGTTGTGGGTGGTTTGTTGGTGAGGAATTTCTGGAAGTAAGGGTGATACATAGTGATGTGATGATTGGCTGCGCAAGTGTTTGATGAAGATGTTTGTTGTCAGTAGCAGGGGGGTGAGGGAAGTGAAGAGGAAAGGAGAAAGTAGAACAGAGTAAATTGTGGAAAGAGAAACATTTTACTAATTGGATGTGCGTTGTTGCTTGTTTATTTAACAAATGTTAAATAAGTAAATAAAAATATTTCAAATAAGATACCACATTAAGAGGCTGAGAGAAGTTTAATAAGTTGTGCACTTTTAAATGCATTTTTACTCCGTACACACTACTCCCCAAGAAAGTCTGAGGATTCTGCTGATATACTGTGTTGGAGTTGGAAAGGAATATGGGAGACATGTATTCAGATGAAACTGGTCTATCCACCAAAGAATCGCTCTTCTCACAAACCTAAAACTTGAATCTGGAATGTCAGGGATAGGTTCACAAGTGATTACTAGGCAAATGGCACAAGAGCCTTTACAAACCTAGCCAATAATACCCAGGATATGACAATATTGCATCTTAATTCCCCAGATATGGGATGGCGTAGTATCAAGGCACTGAGCTTTGGGTAATGGAGCCCCGAGTCATTCTATAGACTGCCTCTGTCCATAAGGGACATAGGCAGCACCCCAGAAGTTAATTTACAGTTTCCCCATCCATTTATCCAAATTCTTATTGAAGAGGGTGAGGGACAGGCTTTGTTTTGCCAAGATGGGAAGTTTACTTCTTAGACGAGGTAGCCTTTGGTATACAAATCTGTCTCAAGCAAGTCCTCTTGGAGTTACAGATAAGGTGCAGGTCCATGGAATGCATAACCCTTGTATAATATCTCTTGTGAAAAGGTAACCTCTTCCTCAGGGCTAGATCAGAGTGCACCTTGTAGGTCAGGCATAAGTCACCTCTCAATAAACAATATGAGATGAAGTAAAGGGATTGGGCCTTTAGTCAGTCTGCATAAGACATGTGTCTTACACCTTGTATTTTTTTAGTGAGAAATCTCTGGGGCATCTCCAAGTTTCTGGTTAGATACATGCAGAAGGGAGTATTGTACTTGATTAGAGGCCTGATGAGGGCAGAGTACAGTGGCACTGTGGCTTCCTTTGTCGTGATGCCATGTCTTTACTTATAAATTGAACTACACAGAAGAATTTCCTCACTACTGCAGCTACCTGGTGGTGAAAAAGTTTAGGTTATTTTCCATCTGTGTTCCTAGGTCCCTCACCATTGGGTCTACTTTTAGGATTATGCTATCAATATTATAATTTGTACAGATATCTGATTTACCAAGGGGTATGATTACACATTTTTTAGCATTTAGTCTCAGACCTTGGTTTTGGCACCAGTCATTTGTCATTGTTTGGCCTGTTTGTAGGGTTCAGTGAATCTCTCCCAGCTTACGGTCAAAAACTTGGTGTGCCAGAGGCCCTCAACATCGGTCTTCCCTTCACAGAAGTATATACCAAACAGGGGGGTTCCCAACACTGAGAACTGTGGAACACTGTTAGTAAAAGGTTTCTTATCAGAAGTGGATTCACCTATCCAGACAGTACATGTCCTGTCAAGTGAGCCAGTTTGCTATCCATCTGAAGATGTAGGGATTTATGCCTGACTCAGTAAGTTATCTTTGATCCCCAAGTAGGAGTGTGTCAAACATTTTGGCCATGTCTAGATAAGCAATGTGTACTGCTTTATCCTCATCCATAGCCCTGGTGACTTTCTTGAAGATGTCCACCAGACTGAGCAGGCAAGATCTCCCTTTGACAAAGCCAAACTGGGTCTGGTACAGTGTTTGGTGAGTTCCTATGTTATTGATCATATCCTCAATAATTTTCTCCATGGCTTTACAGATGAGACTGGTCAAGCTTATGGGTCTGTAGTTCCCCGAGTCAGTTGATGGAACCCCTTTGTACACAGAGATGACTGTTACAGTCTTCCATTCCTCTGGAACAAAGCCCTTCTGGAGGCTGAATTTAAAGAGGGTTTCTAGTAGCCCTGATGGAGTCTATTTAAGCTATTTAAGTAAAGCATCCGGGAATATTACCAGGACTAATGGAGTCTGTGTTTTTGGCTTTAGTGAGCGCATTAAGGAGCTGTTCCTTTGTAATGACCAGTAGGGGGATGGTTGCAGGTATTTCTTTGTCTATGGTAGGACATGATGGGGGGGGGGGGGGGGGTTTGAACTGAACTGTCAGGCCAGCAGGGTTTGCTATAGTTTCAGGCTGGGTGCAAGTGCTGCCGTTAATGATCAACTCGACTGACTGCTGAGCGTCTCCCCTGAGTTTACAAAGATAATTAAAAAAGCTTTATAGTTATCTTTCACCTGGGAGGCTACCTTTGCTTCACAGTTTGCTTTGGCATATTTGACCAGTTCTCTGATTTTTGTTTGTTTAGACTGGTGATTGTCTTTCTGCACTATTACTTCTTGGATTGGGAAAGGAATTTTTTTTCAATTTATTAAATAGCCTATTTATGCTAGGGGTCCACCAGGGTGGTTTATTTTTGCCAGTAATCATAGGTTTGACTCAAGACAGGTACTTCCTCCTCTATGCAGCTATGAATGTGGTTGTACAGTTATTTAGTGTACAGCTCAGAGCAGGCCTCAGTGTCATCTGCATTCAGAAGGGCTTGGAAACTTATGATAAAAAAACAGCAATCCAGGACCACCACAGCTTCAGATAAGAATACTTTAATAAAAGGTTAGTGCTTTCATACCAATAACTTGGCACTTCATCAGACAAAATACAAAGAAATACAAGCAATTAATCAATGTAACAATTTACGCTCTCTTAATAAAGGCTTTAAAGGCACATAGGCATTAAGTCCAGGACTTCTATGTGTTTGTTTTTTAGTATTACAGAGGTTTTATGTTAACAAGAGGGGTGGTGATTTGAACAATTTTATTGAAAAGGCTGAAAGTAAATGGATTATGAAGTTGCAGGCACATAGAAGTCCTGGACTTAATGCCTATGTGCCTTTAAAGCCTTTATTAAGAGAGCGTAAATTGTTACATTGATTAATTGCTTGTACTATAAAGAGTTCTCCTTTTTCTTTGTATTTTGTCTGATGAAGTGCCAAGTTATTGGCATGAAAGCACTAACCTTTTATTAAAGTTTTCTTATCTGAAGATGTGGTGGTACTGGATTGATGTTTTTTTTGTCATTGTATGCTGTTTGCCTTGCTGGGATCTTTGCTGACTTGGAAACTTAAGCTGTTACTTAGTTTGAGGTAACTGGCCTTTTGCAAAGTTCTTAACAGCTCTGGAGTTTGATGGGGTTCTAAGATAGTTTTAATACTCAAGAAGATCATTTTGCAGTCAAATCTTACCAGAGAGGAGTTAAAGCATGTTAGGAATCAGCATACCCCCCCCCTCCCCCATGTTCGTGAGTACTATGTGTAGGATATTTTTATATAACCATAAGTAAAAAGAAATGAACATATAAAAACCATAACAAAACTGAGCCACTGAATAGCTGCAAAAAAACCTTTCCTGGTGTTCTAGTACCTCGGCTCAATGTCTTCATACGAATGACTTTCATCACACCATGCAGTCATTTTAAACAATCTTCAATTAATTCAAACAATTAAATATATTTAAAATGCCAATACCATTTGCAACAATACATAAAAATATGATTAAAGTGCTAGGCACATAAATAAAAAATGGAAATATGTGAATTCTTTACAAAAAATCAAATATTTAAATTCATATCTACACTTTTGATCTACAGGTTTTGAATGACATAAATACTGATACGTTTAATTATTTTACAGTTTCTTGCCCAGTGATACCAGTTTTATACGGGCTACCTAAAGTTCACAAATCAGCTGTAAGACCACTTATGCAACCAATTATTTCGGGTAGAGGTTGGCCTACTGAACCTGTCTCCTACTACCTACAGGGTGTATTAAGTTAATTCGTAAGTATGTGATGTAAAGATTAAGACAGTTATACCAATTCTTTGAAACTAGAGAAAATTTTACTTTTTTATGCACTGTACTTGACATAAAATCATTACAGTGATTCCCAATGGATATGGTATAAATTCAGTTAGGGAATTACTCTGTAATTATAGCAGCTTACCCAGCAGACAGGTAAAAACCAACTGTGAGCTTCTTGAACTTGTGTTAGACAACAATGTATTTGTTTTTGCTAAGCTCTTTTACCAAATATCAGGAGGGCAATGAGTACTCCAGTCGCTAATACTTATGCAGACTTGGTATTAGATAAGTGGGGGACTTATCATATATCTTATATATATATATATATATAGACTTATCATATAGAATGATCCAGTATGTTTTTCACATAAAGTTACGTTCTTTAAAAAGTATATTCATTTCTTGGATGTGAATCTATTATTTGATGGGGATAATCTGCAGACATCTGTCCACAAAAAAAACGTTTACAGGAATAAATATTCCCATTATACAAGTATGCATGACCCACGTTTTTAAAGGGATTATTAGGGGGCGATTTTTACGTAAGTGCAGATTAAATATAGATATGGAAGAAATAAGTGAATTTGGAGATAGGGGCTATGGCCAGGATTTACTAAATAAAATGAATCAGGAAATCATGGCAATGAGAGACACCCAAGCTAAATCTTATTTCAGTAGTGATGGAATACCGAACAGAAGCAATAACATATTAAGCAGGGAAAACACACTTCGCTACCCTACTACGTATAGTAGATGAAGCGAAGGTGTGAAGAAAATAATGGATAACTGGGGTATTCTAAGAATTTTACCCTAATTTTAAGGATATTATAGACAACATACCAAGATTTGTTGGCAAATCAACAAGATGTTTAAAAGATAGAATAACTGAACATAAATCAGACATCAGGAGGAACATTTTAAGAAATGTACTTGCTAAGCATACTTGTGAAAATGGTTTGAAACTTGTTTATTTCAGAGTAACAACTTAAATCAAGTTGCTGGCTACTGGGACTTCTCTGCATACATCAACTGGACATGGGCTTATTTAGGTATATTTTCTGCACTTATTTAGGATTTGAGTGAGGAAGTATTGTGTGTCTTGCATTCAGTAAATGTTGTGTGTGTCTCTGAATCTCTGCAGTAGTTGTTGGACTGCTGTGAGATTCCTTTGTTAAGTGTTGGGTAGCTTGGGGGTTTCTGATAGCATTGAAATCTGTGTTGGTTACATTTCTAGTAAACATTTTGAATCGGGTTGCTGGCTGCTGAGACTTCTCTGCATACATCAACTGGACATAAGCTGATTTAAGTATATTTTCTGCACTTATTTAAGATTTGAGTGAGTAAATATTGTGTGTAATTGAACAGTAATAGTGTTGAAAGACAGCAACCAGGAAGTAAAATCCAACACTAAAAACGTCTGAAAAAAGCAGCCGCACACAGCTATGATACAGCACTTTATATTAATAATATTTTTCAACGCAAATTGTTGAAATGCGTTGAAAAATATTATTAATATAAAGTGCTGTATCATAGCTGTGTGCGGCTGCTTTTTTCAGACGTTTTTAGTGTTGGATTTTACTTCCTAAATATTGTGCGTCTTGCATTCAGTAAATATTGTGTGTCTCTGAATCTCTGCAGTAGTTGCTAGACTGCTGTGAAATTCCTTTGTTAAGTGTTAATTAGCTTGGGGGTTTCTGTTAGCATTAAAATCTGTGTTGGTTACATTTCTAGTAATCATTTTAAATCGAGTTGCTGGCTACTGAGACTTCTCTGCATACATCAACTGGACATAAGCTGATTTAAGTATATTTTCTGCACTTATTTAAGATTTGAGTGAGTAAATATTCTGTCTTGCATTCAGTAAATATTGTGTGTGCCTCTGAATCTCTGCAGTAGTTGTTAGAATGCTGTGAAATTCCTTTGCTAAGTGTTAAATAGCTTGGGGGTTTCTGTTAGCATTGAAATCTGTGTTGGTTACATTTCTAGTAATCATTTTTAATCGAGTTGCTGGCTACTGAGACTTCTCTGCATACATTAACTGGACATAGGCTGATTTAAGTATATTTTCTGCACTTATTTAAGATTTGAGTGAGTAAATATTGTGTGTCTTGCATTCAGTAAATATTGTGTGTGTCTCTGAATCTCCGCAGTAGTTGTTAGACTGCTGTGAAATTCCTTTGTTAAGTGTTAAATAGCTTGGGGGTTTCTGTTAGCATTGAAATCTGTGTTGGTTACATTTCTAGTAATCATTTTAAATCGAGTTGCTCTCTACTGAGACTTCTCTGCATACATCAACTGGACATAAGCTGATTTAAGTATATTTTCTGCACTTATTTAAGATTTGAGTGAGTAAATATTGTGTGTCTTGCATTCAGTAAATATTGTGTGCGTCTCTGAATCTCTGCAGTAGTTCCTCACCCCCCCCCCCTGTTTCTTGTTGTGGTGTTAATCTTGGGTGGCTTTGGAATTGCCCTCCCCTGCTGTAAATCTCTTTTTGCCCACTCCTCCTGGACCCATCTCATTCACTCACTCAACTGAGTACAGTGAGATCATATTTTGATTTTGGATACTCTTACCAGTCCCATCTCCTCTGCAGTGTACAGAGAGAGCACTGGGAAGGGCATCCCCCTATAGTATCTTAATCCGCACTGTTTCCTCCATCTCAAGAAAAAAAAAACATTTTGCACTTCATCTGCCTTACTGGATTTGTGTTTCTTCCTACTTTATTACCTTACTTTGCTTTTGCCTCTTTTAACACTTTAAAGTGGAACCTGTGTGTTGAGAGACAGCCTTACAAGACTATCTGCAAATATACAGAGCTGTGTATATTTTTCTGCATTATTCTGTATTATAGAGCTAAATTGTTGCTTAGATATCTGTTGTCTTACTGTTCTGCAAATATACAGAGATCAGTATATATTTTTTTGGTTTTATAATTTGCACTCTGATTCCTCACATCTCTGTTGAAACTGGTCCCCCCCCCCCCGTTCTTGGTTGTAGTTTAAATTTGGTGGCTTTTGCAATGCCCGCCCCACTGTTGATTTGATCTAGGACACTCCCCCAGTCCCATCTCTTTACCGCATTCTACCTAATAAACCATTTCTGCACTTGCTTTTAGTCCTTTTTAATTTAATTACATTTTTTCAAACTGTGTGTGGACTAATATTGCTACATACTCAAGTGTGCCAGCTTACATTGTTTTTACTACTGTTTTTGCTACTTTTCTGAAAGAAAAAAAAATATCTGCTTTTACTGTATTTGTGTTTCTTCCTACTTTATTTTGCTTTTGTGTCATCTTAAAAGTACTCAGTTGTATTTATTACTGCTTGGTGTATCTCATTATAAGCCTTTTACTTTAAGCACTTGGGCTTCAGACCAGTTGTTTTACATTAAGAAGGTTTGTGGTCTGCACTGTGGTGGCAGAACAGGTAGCTTACATTCTTCTAAGTTGGGAACTGCTGATTGAGGGCTCAGTGTCTGTTATTTTAAAAGTGTATTAATTCTGGTTTAAGCACTTGGGCTTCAGGCCAGTTATTTCACATTAGAAGGGTTCGTGGTCTGCACTCTTGTGGGAGGAGAGGCTGGACTCTGCCCTTCTGAGCTGAGAATTACTGGTTAAAGGCTTATAGTGCCTGCATATTTGAACTGCTTTTTACTGAAATTGGTAAACCTTGTTTGCTGTAGCATAGACTAGATCCAGGCCTGCTGAATCTAGCTTTGTTTGTATAACTTGAGCACTAAACCAGGCATTCTTTAAAGTATTCAATTGTATTTATTACTGCCTGGTAGTAACTTGATTAAAATGTAGCTATCATTCTAAGTCTTTTGGATTAAGCACTTGGGCTTCAGACCAGTTGTTTTACATTAGGAAGTTTTGTGGCCTGCACTGTGGTGGCAGGACAGGTAGCTTACAACCTTCTAAGTTGGGAACTGCTGATTGAGAGCTCAGTGTCTGTTATTCTAAAAGTATATTAGTTCTGGTTTAAGCACTTGGGATTCAGGCCAGTTATTTTACATTAGAAGGGTTCATGGTCTGCACTCTTGTGGGAGGAGAGGCTGGACTCTACCCTTCTGAGCTGGGAATTTCTGGTTAAAGTCTTATAGTGCCTGCATATTTGAACTGTTTCTTACTGAAATTGGTACACCTTGTTTGCTGTAGCATACACTAGATCCAGGCCTGCTGAATCTAGCTTTGTTTGTATGCTTGTTGTCTGTTTGCTTGTTATTTCCCTGAAATGCTAATTCCACCTAAAACACAGCTTTTCAGTGCTTCTGCGGGTCCCTAGTGATATCTGCATTGCTTACTGTACTTATTTCCTTGTTTCACTTGAAACAAAGTTACTGTTTGTCATTTTTGCATTAAAGTTACCTGTAACACATTGCATTTAAGTTACCTGGCACTTGCCCACTAAAGCAATTATATAAGTCAGCACTAAAAAATTAAAAGCACTACACCCTCACAAACTCCCCTTGAGTACCTTGTTCCCCATTAGCCCTTTTTTTTTTCAATTATAAAGGAATTCCCAATACTATTCTAGCATGTCGAAAGGTCAGTTGTCAATCTCCTCTCTGGTCCAGCTGGTGAATCTTGAGGCAATGTTACAACTGCCTCATGTACACAGACAACTCTCTCCTCCTCCCAACAAATTCCAACACATGTGAGAGATGCAACCATATAGCCATACTGGAGGGCTAAGCTCTCTCAACTCAGTACTGGCGTAACCAATCAGGAGAAGGAAACCACACTCACTACAATTCCAGTCTCACATAGACCTACCACAACAGCAAACCAAACACAAACACACAAAAACATACTCGGAGGCTCTAAATAAAAATCTGCCTAAGCAGCAGAGACCTCCAAAGCAGACACCCAAGCAACCGCTACCCCAAAACAAAACACGTATAACACATAGCTCACAAAGCCAGTGTGCCGAACAGTCACAGCCCTTAAGGCTAAACAACACACCTGATACACTTGTAATAGGTGACTCTATCGTCAGGCACACTGACGTCCTGCTCACAAGGCTGAACAAGGAGAAGGTCACGGTGAGCTGCCTGTCGGGCGCTAGGATCCGCCACATAACACAAGCACTCAGGTCACTCCAAGGCAAGTACAAATATGACTCAGTCATTGTCCATGCTGGTGTGAATGACCTGAGACGTACCTCCCTGGACTACATGAAAAGAGACATAGAGGAGCTCTCTGAGCATGTAGCCCAGGCCGGTATGGCCCTGACCTTGAGTAGCATCTTACCCTCACCAAGAATGATGCCACAATATGAAGACAAGATGATCAATTTCAACAATTGGCTTAAGTATTGGTGTCATTCAAAGGGGATCAATGCCTGTCAGCCTGGGATGACATGCTCGACAAGCCACGATGCTTCGCTAGGGACTGCTTGCACCTGTCACCCTGGGCTTTTGGATATTGGCAAAGGCTCTTGCTACCCCATAGTGCCTTTTTAGGCAAGGCTCAAAAGACAAACCCACCTCCATAGGTATCACAAGGGATAAGAAACTAAGAGTAATGCTACTCAACGCCAGAAGTCTAAACCTCAAGATGCACGCACTCGAAACTCTCCTTAGCATGGAGAACATCGATATCTGTGCAGTAACAGAAACCTGGTTCAAGGCTCCCGAGAGCACCCCAGCACTACCAGGTTATACCTCATACCATGCTTTTCGGCCCCAAAACTTGGACCGAACCACAAAAGGAGGGGGGAGTATTAATATTCATCAAAGATACCCACACCTCCAGGTTGGTGGCACAGCACGAAGCATCAGAGACTATCCATGTGCAACTAACAGTGGGTAAAACTGCCTTCCAGTTTATAGCCTGCTACAGACCACCCTCCCAAACCCAGGAACCCCACTCGGCCTTCCTGAGAACACTAGAAAATATGAAGGTCTCTCCAAACACCATTATATTGGGCAACTTCAACTACCCAAACATAGACTGGGAGCATTACTCTAGCTCCAACACCCTAGCCCAAAGGTTCCTAGAATTTATAAACTCAAATGCTATGGAACAACTTGTTGCCACTCCCACAAGAGGGGAAAACATACTGGACCTGATAATCACCAACATGGGGACTCTATGCTCCAGACCAGAAGTGTATCCCTCATTGGTAAGACCAGACCATAAACTAATCTCACTGGATATTCACATCCCGACTCCACACCCTGCCCTGAAAACCACAGTGAAAAACTTCTCTAATGCAAATTTCACACTCCTCAAAACCGAGGTGGAATCCTTAAAAGCCCTCGGGCCTGTGGAAAATATGGCCCAGACCGCAGAATCCTTTATAAATGCATTCTATGAACACCTTCAGGAATGCATGGATCATGCAATCCCAAATAAAACCAAGTCCCAATCCTCCAAAGGCAGATGTCCTGTCTGGTGGACCCCAGCCATAAACAAACTATACAATAGAAGGAGGAAGCTACTACATGATAGAGCAAAATCCCAAAAAGGGAAGGCATCTCTGATCAGTATTAGCGAAAAACTAAGGGCACTCATAAAATCGTCTAAGGCCAGCTTCTAGAGAAAAATTGCACAGGACACTAAGGATAATCACAAGGCTTTCTTTAGTTATGTTAGGAACCTGGGTGGGAATTCCCAGATATGCTCAGAATTAGTCCAAAATGACAAAAAAATACACCGAACCCACAGACATTGCCAACATCCTAGCTGACAAGTTCAGCGCAAACCCCCCCCCCTACCAAAAGGGCAAATATCTATCCCAGCAGAGTGCTGCCCCCCCTGACATCTCAGATGCTCAGGTAAGAGCTGCCCTCTCCAAAGCAAAAAACACAGCATCAATGGAACCAGACGGTGTCCCGGGCTGCATCCTACATGAACTCCAAGAAGAGCTAAACCCAAACATAAAACTACTGTTCAATCTCAGCCTTACTACAGGATATGTACACAAAGAGTGGCATACAGCAACAGTGGTCCCTCTCCACAAAGGTGGTGCCTCAACGGATCCTGGAAACTATCGCCCCATAAGCCTGACTAGCTTGGTCTGCAAAGCTATGAAAAGGATCATCATGGACCTCATAAATAAAGATATTGGGGACCTACAGAAACTGGATCCTACCCAGTTTGGCTTTGTTAAGGGAAGATCCTGCCTATTAAACCTGGTTGATTTCTTTGAAACAGTCACTAAGGCCATTGACGAGGGG
Organism: Protopterus annectens; assembly: GCF_019279795.1. Taxonomy (NCBI): domain Eukaryota; kingdom Metazoa; phylum Chordata; order Ceratodontiformes; family Protopteridae; genus Protopterus; species Protopterus annectens. Next base: position 38,382,049 of record NC_056747.1, read on the forward strand.
AAGGTGGTCCACACAGCCTACCTGGACCTCGCAAAAGCCTTTGATACAATACCCCACTCGGGCATTATAGATAAGCTCACCCCTATGTCACTAGATGGGTTGCAAACTGGCTCAAGGACAGAACCCACATGGTTAGAATTGCTGGAGCCATGTCAGACTCCAAACCAGTTACAAGTGGCATCCCACAAGGCTCAGTCCTGGGACCTCTCTTGTTCGGTATATATTTCTCGGAGGTACAGGCCAACACGGAAGGACTGTGGCTGACCACGTTTGCAGATGACTGCAAACTGGGCGCCATAATCGACACTCCAGCCGACACAGGCATCCTCCAAAAGGGCCTCATAGAAACAGACAACTGGTGCCAGAGCCATGGCCTCAAGCTAAACGCCAAAAAGTGTATAGTCATCCCCTTTGGCAAAAACAAAGTGCCCACAAATTACCACATAGGTGGTAATCCATTAAGTACAGAAGAAGTAATTAGGGACCTGGGGACCCAAGTTGATAGCAATCTCTCATTTGACAACCACGTGGCCAAAGTGGTTAGAAAAACATTTTATATAGCCCACCTAATCATGAAGGGATTCACATCTAGATCAGGGGAGGTCATCGTGCCTCTTTACTCATCCCTCATCAGGCCCATAATTGAGTACAATGCCCCTTTTGGGATGTACCTTACCAGACACCTGCAGCAACTGGAAAGACCCCAAAAGTACCTCACCAAGAGGATCAAAGGGCTCAAACAGATGCCATATGCTGCCCGGTTAAAGAAACTCCAGTTCTACTCAGTGGCATACCGCCTGCTCAGAGGCGATCTGTGCCTGATGTATAAAGCCATGTCTAACCCGGAATTAATGGACATGCTGCACCTCAGAAAATCCAAATCCCATCAAGCTACGCGCTTGAGAGACTTGAACCTCAGCACTGAAATAAATAGGACATGCTGGAGGGACAGATTCATAACCCAGAGGCTCCCTTCACTCTGGAATAAAATCCCAGTCCAGGTTAGGCAGAGTCCCTCATTGACTCTCTTCAAGAGGAATCTTGATGAGTGGATGGGAGATCGTAGGTTTACCCTGGGTATCACTTCTGTGTCACTGTTAGACAGTATACTAACCTCGAAAAAGGGCATAGCAATATTATTTTAAAATGGGTGATGAAAGCCAAACACACTCTGGCTAGGCTTATAAATGCCCTAGGGCAGATAGCCTAGTATGAATCTATGAACCTATAAATATAAGGGGAGGCGAGTTAAACAAAATGTTTGAGCTTAATGAATATCAATGGATTTTACAGCTACAAGCTGGTAACTCTTAAACCTGCTTTAAAGATATAAACAAATGTGTTAAAATGATATATTTGAAAATTCATAAAGATATGTTTATTCTTTTAAATTATTGCTAATTGTCTGTGTTATTTTATTAGCTGAGCTTAATAGATATGTAATTTTAAATACAGTTTGACTTGAGTGTTTTTTATCTTGCACCGAGGAAGGGTTTCATGTGAACCTGAAAGCTTTGCTTGTTTGTTTCATTAAATTTACATAGTACCTTGCTGAGATATTATTTTTGAAGGTGGGATGCTACTCAAGGCTAGAGTCATACCCCCCTGGGACACATATCAGAAAAAACAGCATCATGTCTCTCTCTTCATACAGTCCACTGAGGTACATCTTAGGTCATTTATGCTCACATGGACTATGACCGTATCATAATGGTACTTGTGGTTTAAAGACCTATGTATGTGTGTGACCTGACGTATTTTGGCTCTGGACAATCAGCTCACTGTGACCTTCACTTTGTTTAGCATGGTAAGGGGCACATCAGTATGACTTGCAATGGAATCCCCAATAACTAGTCTATTTAGCTGTGTTGCCTTATATGCTTGAAGTGGGGATATTACAATTTTTGAAGGTGTGTGTTGTGTGAGGTGCTGACTTTTTAGTACACGCGGGGTCACTCAGAGATGTTTTTAGGAGGTTCTGAAGACTGCCAGCCTAACCAGATAGAATTTTGTAGATAATTCTGTCATTTGTAAATATTAATGTAAGCCACAGGCTTGCTGTCTTAAATGTGAAAAGACTGCATTGGATATTGAACTGCAAAAATGTAACCGTGCACTCTGCTGTAAGAAAGCTAAGTCAAGCATTTTATGACCATCTTTGATGTCAAAATTTGTAGCCGATATGTCTTGAGGGAGGCATCCTGCCTATTGTTTTAAGACTGGAGTTAATAGCTAGAATTTTCATGTATACATGTCCTTTCTTGCTCTGATTTCTGACCAAGTGTAAAGAATGTAAATGCAGTTTCTGTTAGCCTGGGAACACCAGAGAAGTGTGAAGAATTATGTCATGTGAAGCAGCTCAATGTTATCAATTTAAAGAGAGATAATCAGAGAGCTCTGAACATTTTAACATCCAACATCACCAGCACTGTTTTGTTCTATATGTAAGTTATTTAGAACTGTGTTTTCTCTTAGATATAAGCTAGGAAATAGGAAGACTAGACTAGCTTGTTTTTCTGTGATGCCAGAACTTTTCTACTGTATTATTTTAAGTATTTCTCTGTGATCTCTGAACTCTTGACTAGCACTGTGTAGTAAGAAGTACTGTCTTGTGTTTTTATTATTTACTATTAAATATTTTTAATCCTTTCAACTGTGGCTGTTTTGTGTAGAGATAATTTAAGCTCTAAGAGTACACTGCATGTATATAATGATACTATACCAAGAAGCCTTGACTGTTAAGTCACACTTACCATTTGGATAATAATATTGCACAGTAATAATTGGACACCCTTTTAGGACGGCTTTTGAGTACCTATTTGTTGGTGGTGGCAGCTGGTACTACCTTTTAGACTGGGTGGAAAAGGGGCAGAGCTGGAGAACCTGTGCCAGCCTTCTCCAGGAGTGTCTGTGTGGTTGTATACAACTCTTATCTCAAAGTGTGTGTGTGTGTCAGCTACTTGGGCAGGGACACAAAGCACTGGCTGGACAGTGAAGGTGCTGGAGGTTTTAGCTTGCCCTCTAGGCTGGGATCTGGACCCTACAACTGTGCCAGTGGGGAGTCTTATTGGGGACCTGGAGAGAAAGGGAGAAACCAGCCGCAGACTGACTGTGATCTCTGTGAGCTCTTAAGAGAAATTGTACTTTACTGTGTGTGTGTATTTATTATCCTTTCCCTATATGGATGCCCCGCACTGGTGTTAGTGATGAGGACTGAAGCTCCTTGATTCCTGGGCCAGTGCACGGGCATCACATATTAACTGTTTGGCAGTGGTGGGATATCCACACCACATATTAATTGGTTGGCAAATACTAATTGGCTTGTAGTGGTGTGGGTAAAGTGAATTCCTGTAGCTTGTGTATAGTGATCACTGAAGGTGTTGCCTCTAAATCAGCCACACAGTGAATACTCTCACAATTGTTTTACTTCTTTTGTTAGCTTAGTTAGTCAGGGAGAGTAGGCAGCATGTCAGCAGAGGAGTACGGAAAGCTGACAAGGAGCCAGCTGGCTGAGATGTGCCAGGCTAGGGGACTGGTGCAAGGAAACCTGACTAAGGCAGACATGATTATAGCTTTGATCACAGCTGCATCAGAAAACAGCAACCAGGATGATGATCAGACTGGCAGTGGAGATATACCACCCTCAGAAAATGGACAGCTCAACCTTTCTACAGAGGACTTAAAAATCCATCTGGAGCTAAAGAGACTTGAGTTCGAGGCCAGGCATTTGGAAATAGAAGCAGCTGAGAGACTGAGATGTCTGCAAGCTGAAGAGAATGAGAAACTGCTACGACTGGAAGCTGAAGAAAAGGAGAGGTGGAGGCAGCATGACAGGGAGATGCTGACTCTGCACCAGAGCCATGGAGATAATGGGGGAGTAACTGGACCCCAGAAGCACAAAAGGACAGTAAATTTCTTCCGCAGTTTAAAGAGGGGGATCATTTTGATAGTTTCATTTAGATGTTTGAGAGAGTATGTAAACAGTATGATATTAACCAGAGGCTCTGGGTACAGTTCCTGACCCCCTTACTCCATGATAAAGCTGTAACTGTGTTGTCTAAAATGTCTGATGTTGACTGTTTTAATTACACTGTTGTTAAGCATTACCTGTTAGAATGTTTTAAGCTAACACCTGAAACTTATAGGAAAAGGTTTCGTGAGCACATACGCAAGGCAGATGAAAGTGTGTGTGAATATGCTGCTGAACTGAGCACTTATTTTCATAGGCGGGTGACGATGTCAAAGGTCACCACTTTTGAAGGGCTGGCAGACCTTTTGGTGAGGGAACAAGCCCTTAGTACTTTGCCTGAGGACATGAAGATCTGGTTAGCTGATAGACAATGTACTGCTGCAGATTAGTTGGGGAAGAAGGGAGACCTATACCTAGCAAGCAAGGCATCCCTGCACAGAAGGGGAACCCTAGTACTGCTCATGGGTCTAAAGGAACCCATGGTGGGCAGCACAGACTGCCCCAACAGAATCTGCCAGTAGCAGGGGAAGCCACTAGTCCAGGAACATGTCCAGGACCTAGGGTTAAATGTTTTGAATGCAACCAGTGGGGCCATGTGGCATATAGATGTCCACGGAGGCAAGGTGGGGAACAAAAGGAGGGAGAGCCAGTAAGTGGGAAAGAAAAATGCCAATAGTAGGTTGTCTTGGGACAAAAGGGTACTGAACTACCACCCTACAGATGCCCTGATAGGGAAGGATTTGGATGAGGCAGTACCATGTGCTTATGCAGTTAAACCTAGTCAGGCTTGGAGACAAGCAGGTGGGAAAGGTAGCCTGGACTGGTGAGGTGGTTACTTTAGGGAGGAAGCTACGCTGAAGCAGTGAGACTGAAGGTGAGCCACAGCTGCTTGTGGGTACTGATGTTCCCTTGGACAGAGTGACTGCAAAGGTAGAGGTGAGTAGTAGTACCCAGGCTGACAGTGAGGCACCACTGTCAGAGGATGCTAGACTTCCTGTGGAAGGAGGAGCTGGGAAGGGTTACAAAAAGAGAGGTGAGACAGGCTCAGCTCTCAGACCCTACATTGCAAGGCCTGAGGCAGTTAGCTAGTGAGGCACTTGATTTTCAAGGGAAGGCAGAATCTTTATAATGGTACAAAGGGTTACTGTATAGAGAGTGGACCACTGAGGGAAGGCTAGAAGGTGAGAGGGTACAGCAGTTGGTGGTGCCTAAAGCCTACCGTCTTGGCGCTTCTAGCCATAGCCCATTATATTCCCTTTGCAAGTCATATGGGCATAAACTGTACAAAGAGACGTATCACACAGAACTTCTATTGGCCTGGAATTTCCAGAGATGTAACAGAGTACTGTAGGACCTAAAAGGTAGGCAAGGCAGAAGACACGGTGAGAGCTCCTTTGATGCCTTTGCCTGTGATTGAGGAGCCATTTCAAAGGGTAGCTATGGATATTGTGGAGCTTCTGAGTACACCAAGTTCCACAGGGAAAAAGTACATCCTAGTAGTAGTGGATTATGCTACAATATACCGAGGCAGTGGCTCTGTCCTTCATTGAGGCAGAAAAGGTGGCAAATGCTTTGTTAGAGATTTTCAGCAGGGTAGGTTTCCCAAAAGAAATACTGACTGACAGAGGTGCCAATTTCATGTCAGACCTGCTGGCTTGTCTGTGGAAGTACTGTGGGGTGAAGCACCTGAAGACCACCCCCTACCATCCCCAGACTAATGGTCTTGTTGAGAGGTTAAACTCTACAATCAGGTTCCTGCTACAGGCATTTGCAGACCAGTTTAAGAGGGAGTGGGACAAATATTTGTCCCATCTGTTGCTTGCTTACAGAGAGGTTCCCCAAGAATACACAGGTTTTTCACCCTTTAAGTTTCTGTATGGGCATAGGATGAGGGGACCTCTAGATTTAATTCGAGACAAGTGGGAAGGCGAGTGTGAATCTCACAAGAAGTCTGTTGTGGTATATGTCCTAAACCTCAGGACAAGGCTCAGGGGACTCATGGGCTTGGCCCAGGATAACCTGGCAGAAGCCCAACAACAGAAAAAGGTGTAGTATGATAAGAATGCTCGAGCTAGAGAGTATGCTGTAGGGCAGCAGGTAATGGTTCTCATTCCTGTCAGACACAACAAGCTGCAAGCAGCTTGGGGGGGACCCTATAAGGTGGTAAGAAAGGTAAGTGATGTTAACTACATGGTGAAACTGCTAGGCAGGAGGCAGGGGCACAAACTGTACAATGTTAACATGATGAAACCTTACCATGATAGGGAGGCCCTTGTGCTGAGCATTTGCAGTGGACTGCAGGAGGAGTCTGAGGGAGATCTGGTGACTGATCTCCTCAGTGAGGCTCAGACTGACACCTCAGTGGAAAGGGTAACAATGTCTCAGCAGCCATCTCCTACTCAGGTTTGAGAAACCTGAGCAGTGTTACAGGAGTTTGGGGACATGTTCACTGAGAAACCAGGGTGCACCCAGCTGGATGCAGCACCAGATGGATACAGGATCCCAAAGGCCTATTAGGCAGGCCCCTTACAGGGTGCCTGAGAGTCAGACTCTGAGGGGAGAGTTACGGGAAATGTTGGAACTAGGGATAATTCAAGAGTCCAACAGTCCCTGGGCCTCTCCAGTGGTGCTGGTGCCGAAGAAGGATGGCAGCACCTGGTTCTGTGTGGACTACATGAAATTAAATAGTCACACAGAGTCAGATGCTTATCCCATGCCTTGGACAGATGATGCCCTAGAGCAGCTGGGTGGGGCTAAGTATCTTACAACCATTGATCTTACCAAGGGTTACTGGCAGGTGCCCTTGACTCCCAGTGCTACACAGAGGTCAGCCTTTGTGATTTCTTTTGGCTTGTATGAGTTCACAAAGATGCCCTTTGGGACGAAAAATGCCCCAGCAACTTTCCAGAGGCTGGTAGATCATATCCTAGCAGGACGGTTTGTCCTTGCTTACCTAGAAATTGCCATCTACAGCCATTCCTGGCAAGAGCACCTTCAACATGTCAGGGAGGTGCTGGGCAGATTACAGAGGGCAGGGCTGACCATTAAGCTGAGCAAATGTCAGGTGGGTATGGCAGAGGTCTCCTACCTGGGACAGAGTGGTAAGATCAGGCCAGAACCTGCCAAAGTAGAAGCCATTCAGGCATGGCCTGCACCTGTTACTAAAAAGCAGGTGAGGGTATTCTTAGGGAAAGCAGGGTACTACAGAAAGTTTGCCCCAGTTATAGTACCACAGCTGCTCCCCTCACAGACCTGACAAGGAAGAACAGGCCAGATAAGCTAGTGTAGAGCAGGCATTCCAGAAGCTTAAATAAGCTTTGGGAGAGACCCCCTGCGTTAGCCAGTCCAGATTACAGCAAATAATTTGTTGTGCAGATGCATGCTTCAAACCATGAGGTGGGGGCTGTACTTAGCCAGATTTCTTCAGAGGGAGAAGAGCACCCAGTGGTTTATTTCAGTCATAGGCTCCAACCCAGGGAGGAATGCTATGCAGCTGTAGAAGAGGAATGTCTAGCCATAGTGCTGGCACTGCAGAAACTTCAGCCTTATCTGTATGGAAGAAAATTCCTAGTAGTGACAGATCCCAACCCCCTTAACATGGTTAAACAAAGCCAGCCAGCAAAATGCCAAGTTGCTAAGATGGAACTTAGGGTTGTAAGCATATATGTCAGTGCAGCACCACAGTGGGAATAGCAATGTCAATGCAAATGGGCTCTCACGATAGGGACTGGGGTAAGGTATACTCACACAGACCTAACCCCCTCAAGCAACATTTCTCAAGTGTCACTTGAAAAACTAGCTTGAGTTCTCCGAGGGGGGGGGGGTGGGATATGTGAAGATAGGCGAAGGCTGCCAGCCTAGCCAGATAGAATTACATTTGTAAATATTAATGTAAGCCACAGTCTTGTTCTCTTAAATGTGAAAAGACTGCATTGGACAGTGAACTGCAAAAATGTAACAGTGCACTCTGCTGTAAGAAAGCTAAGTCAAGCATTTTATGACCGTCTTTGATGTCACAATTCGGAGCTGATATGTCTGGAGAGAGGCATCCTGCCTATTGTTTTAAGACCTGAGTTAATAGCTAGAATTTTCATGTATAAATGTCCTTTACTGCTCTGGTTTCTTACTGGGAAAACCAGAGAAGTGTGAAGAATGATGTCATGTGAAGCAGCTCTGTGTTATCAATTTAAAGAGAGAGAATCAGAGAGCTCTGAGCATTTTGTCTTGAGAACATCCAACATCACCAGCACTGCTTTGCTCTATATGTAAGTTTAGAATAGTTTTATCTCTTAGATATAGCTAGGAAATAGGAAGATTAGACTAGTTTGTTTTTCCGTAATGTCAGAACTTTTCTACGGTATTATTTTAAGTATTTCTCGGTGATCTCTGTACTTGACTAGCGGTGTGTAGTAAGAAGTACTGTCTTGCTTTTATTGCTTATTATTAAATATTTTTAAACCTATCAACTGTGACTGTTTTCTGTAGAGATAATTTAAGCTCTAAGAATACATTGCATGTATATAGTGATACTGTACCAAGTCACTCTAATAAGCCTTGTTCAGTCACACTTACCATTTAGATAATAATACTGCACAGTAATAACTGGACACCCTTTCAGAAGGGCCTTTGAGTGGCTAATATTAGTGTGTGGTGGCACCAGGAGTGTCTATGTGGTTATATACAACACTTATCTCAAAGTGTGTGTGTGTCAGCTACTTGGGCAGGGACACGAAGCACTGGTTGGACAGAGAGGGTGATACAGGTTTTAGCTTGCCCACTAGGCTGAGATCTGGACCCTATAGCTGTGCCAGTGGGGAGTCTTATTGGGGACCTGGAGAGAAAGGGAGAAACCAGCCCCAGATGGACTGTGATCTCTGTGAGGTCTTGAGGGAAAGTGTACTTTACTGTGTGTCCATTTATTATCCTTTCCCTATATGGATGCCCCTCACTGGTGTTAGTGGTGAGGATTGAGGCTCCTTGATTGCTGTGCCAGTGCACAGGCGTCACAGAGGTCTTGGAGGTTTGGCTAGATTACTAGTGAGTACCTCTGTATGGGTGGGTGGGTATGTTTGTTCTTTAGTGTTGCTAGCGAGTGTTTTGGGTGTAACACTAACAACCTGCTTTGAATTTTTTGTTTGTGTATGATAGAGATTTGCCTCCATTGACATTGTGTATCTACATCTCTGTCACACACTGTGGTTGTCTGCTCTAAAATTAAATGGTTGACAGTGAACATGAGGCAGTTACTGCACAGCCTCTGGATGCTCATGTACACCAGGGCAGAAACAGGGATGACAGGGAAGTGCCTAACCCTAATATACTAGATCATATTATACCAAACCCTTAGTAAATAAGAAGGAATAGGGGACATTCACTTAAAGGTCTAAGTGAGAGCGTTTAGTAGTATACTGTTAGAGGACCTGCAGTGGTGCTGCCCTCTGCACAAACTGGCAGCTGGTAGTGGTAGACTATGAAGAGTGTTTCCTATGGAGGATTTTAAAGTGGAGAGGCTTGCTATATGCAATAGGCACTCGTAACCACAGTTGCACAAGGCTTTTATACCAGCAGGATGAAACACTAACACAGTTAAGTCCTCAGACCAATCAAATAAACACACAATAGGCCTTCCACCAGCAGTTCCCAACTCAAAAGGGTTGAATCAGTACTCTGCTCCTACCAGAGTGAGAATAAAACCCTCTTAATGTAAAACAAATTAATTTTGAGCTCAAGTTTAGTAAAAAATGATTTACAATAAAAGAAGAACTCCAGGAGCATCAGGAATCCTTGGCAATAAGTTCATAAACTCTTAGAAATGTTCCCAAATACAGAAATACCGGCAGGATAAAAGACGTTTACACAGTTAAGCCCTCAGTTCATTCAGATAAATACAGTAAGCCTTCCACCAGCAACTTGGATGGGTTGAATCAGCCCTCTGCTCCCTCCAGAGTGAAAATAACACCCTCAATGTAAAACAAACAACTTTTGAGCTCAAGCGCAGTAACAAATGCTTTACAAAAACATACTTAACTCCTGCATTATGAGGAATCCTTGGAAATAAGTTCACAGACTGAGAAAAGTTCCCAAATAAAGAAATACCAGGGACCATACAGATTTTAGTTACCAGTGAGTTTTCTACTGTGGTTTTGCTGAAGTAATCATGTGAATCATAGATGCCATGAGACCTAGTATCCTGTGAAAGTCCCTTGCTGAGACAACTGTCAAAAGCTCAGAAAGAGATTTCGCTATAGATCTACTTTTCCCTGTGAATAAAGGTTCTTTGAACTAATTATCTATGAGACACCCCAGGAAAATAATCCAGTGAAAAGGAATCAAGACTTTTTGGATGTTCTTCTAAAACCACAATCTTTGTAGAAGATCTCTCACCCAAGTGACAGACTCCTAACACTTTGAAAAAAGACTCTGCAAAAATGAGCAAGTCATCTATCTCTTCCAACCAGACAAGTCAGCCATGGTCATTCCTCCCTGTCTACAGTTATAGAATTTCACTTCTTGGTCAAGCTAACTGGGTCTGTCCTCACACTGTAAACCAGCATCAGCTCTGCAATGGATTCTACCCAAACACTTTAGATACACACCTTAGCAAAGGAAAACCAAGCAAAAGGAAAAATCCTTGAAGGAAAACTGTACCTTGGAACCAACATTTTTTTTCAAATCCATCTTTGTTTTCCAAGCTATTTTAACACTTTAAAATCAACTTCTTATAGAATTTTAATGTTTTTCACAAAATGGCTGCCAATGGGGCCTTACTTATTAACGTGATCTCGTTTTTCAAGTCTTTCTCTTTCCCATAACCCATTTGAAGTCTACTTTATACGAGTCATGCTAGACATAAGGAAGTTGTGTATTCCCATGCCACTGATATGTAATGGGATTACTGTCAGTCTCTGTCATCTCATTTACTTTCTGTAACACGACTGGTTCTTTTATTTCTTGAATGGCCTTCATTCATGTGCAACTCAGGACTTGTTTTACAGTATACTAAGGAGTTGTACAGCTGCAACCAAAAAAGTAGCTACACTGAAGGTGTCTGTTCAAAGTATCCTTGTGTAGTCTAAGATAAACTGACCCCCCCCCCCCCACACACACACACATTTTCCTGAGGTGTGAAAACTGGCATGCATTGAGGCATCCTTGCAGTTTCATGTATACGTGACAAGCTGCTAATGGAATGGAAAAGATATGAAAGTAATTCTGTTCCCCAGTGCCAGCAGTGGAAGCATTATAGTGCCACCGCCATGCTTCACCATAAGGATTGGTGTTCTTTTGGTGATGCGAAATGTTGTTTTTGTGCTAAACGTACCTTTTGGAATTGTGGCCAAAAAGTTCAACCTTGGTCTCATCAGACCACAGCACATTTTCCCATATGCTTTTGGGAGACCTGATGTATTGTTTTGCAAATTTTAGCCAGGCCTGGATGTTTTTCTGTGTAAGAAAATGATTCTGTCTTGCAACTCTAGCCCACAGTCCAGGCATATGGAGAATATGGGAGATTGTTGTCACATGTAATACACAACCAGTACTTGCCAGAAATTTCTGCAGCTCCTTCAATGTTGCTGTAGGTCTCTTGGCATCCTCCCTGACCAGTTTTCACCTCATCTTTTCATCAACTTTGGAGAGACGTCCAGTTCTTTGCAACGTCACTGCTGTCCCACATTGTCTTCACTTTTTGATGACCGTCTTCGCTGTGTTCTATAGTACATCCAATGCTGTGGAATTTTTTTGTACCCTTCTCCTGACTGATACCTTTCAGCAATTAGATCCTTTTGATGCTTTGTAAGCTCTCTGCAAACCATGACTTTTGCTGTAGCAGGTAACTGAATAAATGTCAGGAAAATCCTACTAGGGCAGCTGAACTTTATTTGGGGTTAATCAGAGTCTCTTTAAATTGATGGCAGGTGTGTATCCAAGAAGACTGAATGATGTGATTAAGTCAAAAGTTTTAAGGGTGTGCACACAACAAGGTTTTATTTTAAGAGTGTACACACTTGTACAACCAGAGTATTGTACGTTTTTTATATTTTTCCCCTAACAGATATGTTTTTCAATTGAATTATACAGGTTATAGGTCACATTAAAGGTGGGAAAAGTTTTAAAATTATTTATTGTGGTCTCATTTTTTATATCACAAAAACCTGGCATTTTAACAGGGGTATGTACACTTTTTATATCCACTGTACATGTATTTACCTTAACGTTGTAGAAAATGCTGTAGTTCTCATTTGTTTTACAACTTAATGTCATATTCTTTTTTTTTCCTTACTAATACAAGTCTATAACAATATATCACCTCGTTTTTATTGGGATAACTATGTTTTCTGAGGCACACATGTCTTGTGTCATACTTTTCTCTTTTCTTGTTCCTCTGCTCATTCAGTGATTTGTTAAAGTATAGGAACATCACTCTTATAGAAACCTGTCTCCTTGATAATGACACACTTTTCTGTTCCCCAGTCCCTGCAGCGAGAAGACTTTCGGAGGGGGGGGTGCTGAATATTGTAGGAAATTCTTTGTCAGTAACATTTGTTTTATAACTAACCTTGTGTTCATTTTCTCCATACTATATGGTTCTGTAATTCTACAGCCAAATATTGTCAAGTTTACATTCCTTACCTTTGGATTGAGGCACAGGTGTCTTCTAGCATGATGTTCTTCGCTTCTGATGTTGTTCTGCTCATGAACTGCTTTGTTAATGTACAACACAATCAGTCTTCAGCAAAACTAACTCCTTGATAATAACAAAAGTATCACTTATACTCCGGGCTCTGTAGGTTTAGAAAGTACTCTGTGTAATTTAGCAGGAAACCACTGCGCTCCTGATGGTTACAACCATCAGTGAATTAAGGCCTGCAGCAGACCACTCCTGTTCCACTAAATTAACTTGTGATGTCTGGGAGTTAAATGCTAAGGATTAAAGTTCTGCTTCCAGTGTTAACAGTACATGGTTTGAATCTTTCCATCTTCATTTTCCTACTATGTGACTTTCAACAAGTTTTTTAACCAGGCAGTGTTTTGGGACTAATGGTAATTTGGGCTAGACTCCCAATGGTTTCAAGGACTTTATGCACAGCAACTTTGTATGAACGTATGCCCACCCCTTTATTTCTTTTTTCCGTAGCTGTCAAGTATCACAGTATTGTTTTTATGTTATCCTTCTTCTGTCTGTTATTAGCTATGGGTGGCTGTGGGTTTCATCAAGTGCCCAAAGAACTTCATAGCTTTTCACTGCACATTAATCTTTTTTCTGTAATGTTTTCACCAGTCATAATTGCAGTGGTGATGTGATTAATGTACAGAACATTTCCTTTCTGCATTGTCTTCTGTTCCATTTCATTTTCAGCCCACTTCCCTACAGCTGGCTATATTATACTACATTATCTATAACATTCTCTTGCTCAAGTACTTTTTTACATTTGTTTGTCATCAGTGTATGTTTTGCCCTTTGCATGGTTTTCCCAGGTTGCTGTCTGCCAAGTAGTTCTGTAATCATCCCATGTGGAATGATGTGCACAGACTTTAGCAATACTAACTGCTATTAAAGAGGACACAGACCACCCACTGATGTCACTCTACCCCTGGCAAACTCCACAACTGTCAAGACTATAAAATCTCTATTTTCATGGCTCATTACATGGTTTCTTTCTATTTGACATATTATGATATGTGCTGCAAATACTTTTTGCCTCAGTCAGCACAAGCTGAAGAAAAGAAGGTTGGCTATAATTTGATGAATAATAGATGGCTGTCTATATTTTAAGGCAAGTGCATCATTTTTCAAGTGGAATTTCTTTAGTGTGTAACACAGCCAACCCATATTTTCTTAAACGCATACATTAGCACTGCTGCACATTACGCATTTTCAATGCAATGGATTGGTGAGCAGTGAGAGCATAGGCAATGCCAATGAGACAAGCACATGGCTGTCGAAGATGCTCCATTCACAATATGTTACAAATATCTGTTTTCCCTTATAAAATGGTAAAAAGGCACAGCACAAATTCAAGAATGCCTGCTTATCCTCTATTTTCTCCACCAACTGGACAGTCTTAGGAAGCATGGTATGAAGTTAATGCACTTAATATTTCTAAGAAGCATTTTAACGTACTTTGTCAAGCCCATTGTCTTCCATTGTGTTCGCAGCGCTTCACAGGAACTGCTGCATCACCCTGGCTCCTGTCTTTCATATGCTTCAGTCACATCTTGTCTTCTCTTTGTGTTGTGCTCCATACGATTCATATGTCAGCTGTTTTCTTTACACAGCACTGCTTACCATATTTACATATGTAATGCATGAATGTCACAATCGAGGACCCCAAGGTTAATAAACTGACTAATGAAAAAATGCTGTGTTTGGTTTCCTTGTGTCAGTGGTTCACCTTCTCTTTGCTTGGTAGTTTAGTCGTACTCTGCTTCACCTGTACTCAGTGCTGGATATGGAACTGAAAATTGTAACTGACCTTCTCATTGTTTCAATAGCACAAGAGTTCAGATTTAAGGGGAAACAGAAACAACAAGCCTATTTCATAAATGTGAGCCTGGAGCTTCAGTCCTATTACTCCCATTGTTTCCTGGTAAACAAGTAAGGAAAGTGCACCTGGGAAATAAAACCCATTTTCAAAGGATACCCACGGAGAAAAGCTCCATGGTTATATATCATTTTCAAAGGATACCCACGGAGAAAAGCTCCATGTTATATATCATTTTCAATGGATACCCATGGAGAAAAGCTCCATGTTATATATCATTTTCAATGGATACCCACGGAGAAAAGCTCCATGGTTATATATCATTTTCAACGGATACCCACGGAGAAAAGCTCCATAGTTATATATCATTTTCAATGGATACCCATGGAGAAAAGCTCCATGTTATATATCATTTTCAATGGATACCCATGGAGAAAAGCTCCATGTTATATATCATTTTCAATGGATACCCACGGAGAAAAGCTCCATGGTTATATATCATTTTCAATGGATACCCACGGAGAAAAGCTCCATAGTTATATATCATTTTCAATGGATACCCACGGAGAAAAGCTCCATGTTATATATCATTTTCAATGGATACCCATGGAGAAAAGCTCCATGTTATATATCATTTTCAATGGATACCTACGGAGAAAAGCTCCATGTTATATATCATTTTCAATGGATACCCATGGAGAAAAGCTCCATGTTATATATCATTTTCAATGGATACCCATGGAGAAAAGCTCCATGTTATATATCATTTTCAATGGATACCCATGGAGAAAAGCTCCATAGTTATATATCATTTTCAATGGATACCCATGGAGAAAAGCTCTGTGGTTATATATCATTTTCAATGGATACCCATGGAGAAAATCTCCATGTTATATATCATTTTCAATGGATACCCACGGAGAAAAGCTCCATGGTTATATATCATTTTCAATGGATACCCACGGAGAAGAGATCCATGTTATATATCATTTTCAATGGATACCCACGGAGAAAAGCTCCATGGTTATATATCATTTTCAATGGATACCCACAGAGAAAAGCTCCATGTTATATATCATTTTCAATGGATACCCACAGAGAAAAGCTCCGTGGTTATATATCATTTTCAATGGATACCCACGGAGAAAAGCTCCATGGTTATATACCATTTTCAATGGATACCCATGGAGAAAAGCTCTGTGGTTATATATAATTTTCAATGGATAACCACGGAGAAAAGCTCCATGTTATATATCATTTTCAATGGATACCCACGGAGAAAAGCTCCATGGTTATATATCATTTTCAATGGATACCCACGGAGAAAAGCTCCATGGTTATATATCATTTTCAATGGATACCCATGGAGAAAAGCTCTGTGGTTATATATAATTTTCAATGGATACCCACGGAGAAAAGCTCCATGGTTATATATCATTTTCAATGGATACCCACGGAGAAAAGCTCCATAGTTATATATCATTTTCAATGGATACCCACGGAGAAAAGCTCCATGGTTATGTATCACTTTCAATGGATAACCACAGAGAAAAGCTCCATGTTATGTATCATTTTCAATGGATACCCACGGAGAAAAGATTCATGTTATATATCATTTTCAATGGATACCCACGGAGAAAAGCTCCATGGTTATATATCATTTTCAATGGATACCCACGGAGAAAAGCTCCATGGTTATATATCATTTTCAATGGATACCCACGAAGAAAAGATTCATGTTATATATAATTTTCAGTGGATACCCACGGAGAAAAGCTCCATGGTTATATATGCAAAGTTATTGTGACACTGTGCAAAGCAAAAGCCTTTATATATTTATAACAGAGTCCTCTCAAGATTTAAAATATGAATTAACCACACTGTGCAATACAAACTTTAAACCAAGTTTTTTATACCAAACTAACAGACAGTTTTGGGGGCTGCACTGTGCAACACAGTTACTTTGAGAGATTTTTTACATGAGAAAGTTAATTAACTACAGATTGGGAGGTGAATTAGCTGCATATGCGCATGACCACTTGTACACATACACACACATGCATACAATCTATTTCTCAATTACATGCACACACACATGATTCTATACATACACAATGTGTAATACAAAAGTGTGCCTCATAGATATATAACTCTCTCTCTCTCTATATATATATATATATATATATATATATATATATATATATATATATATATATATAAAGTACTTCAGACTTCCCTTTCCTAATGTTTTAGTAACAGGGCACATAGCACATGTATGCTGAAGTAGCTGTATATCATGGATGCCATCAATGGCTACATTTCATTTTTAGACTAGAAAATGCTCATGCACTCCACCTGTGTAAAGACTGACTCAGTCAGTGGAATATGTCTTTTCTCATGAATATGAGCACAATATAGATCCTCCTCTGGAAGGATTTCACAAGGAAGCATAAAATACCTTCTTACAAACAGTACCAGTGCACACAGGTGATATGGTTGCCACCTGTGTCATTTCCTACAGAGAAGTCTTGATTTGGGCAGTTCTGTCCTGTTGTGTGTGTGGGGAGGGGGGGACACTGAAATGGTAAAAGCGTTGATACTTTACAAGAATTAGAAGGAAAAATATTTTCTTGACTTTTCTCTAAATGTTACAGACATCTTTGATCCTACATAAGGTAGTACACACAAGCAACATTTAAAGTTTAAAGCTTGGCTTTTCAATACTGTGATCCTGCTTATGTGAATGTGTCAGAAGAGGGATAACTTCCTTTAAACCTTTCACTGATCTAATTGCTTTTCTTGCTATGAAAGACATGACTACACTGGAGCAGCTGAATCAGTCTACGTTTTCTTCCTTTTCGCAATAAAGACAGTGGAAGGCAGTTTCACACCTCTCTGTCTTTTTAAATAGCAGTTGTTGGGCTCCTGACATCAGCAGGACTAATTGCCCATATCAGCAGTGCCTGACAAGGTAAACTACAGATTTATCTTTGTCTGTGGTATGTCATGCCAACAGAGAAAAATGTCCTGTGCGAAATATGTGAGAAATTAAGATTAAAAAAGATGGGTGGGCTTTGCCTTCCTTAAATCCCAAGGGAAGGAAATGAAAGTTTTATAAAGTAAAAGCAGTTTTTGTTATCTACACAATAATGGAACCATATTGTAGTGAGAAAGGCAACCTAAGGGTTACGTTACATTATAGGACAAGGCAGAGTTTTCCTTTAAGGTGCATCGCCCAGTCATCTTGCCAGTCTTGCTTAGTGTCTTACACTGGTACTTTTAATTTTTATATCTATGCTAAAGCAGGAAGTATCTCTATGGCTGCTCTTTGCTTGACTCTTCCTTTCAAAACATTTCTATATCAACAGATACATTCCAGGGTAAGCCTAAAAGAGAAAATGTTAATGCAAATTTCCCACCTATCCTTCAAATTCAGCTTAGTGTCATACATTTCCATTTTTTTTTTATGTTAAAGCAGAATGCATCGCTATGGCTGCTCTTTGCTTGAAACTTCTTTTCAAGGCACTTCTGTCGCAACAGATGCATTCCCTTTTGGGTGAGCCTGCCTTATTAAAGTGGTGGAACAACACACACTGCTTTACTGTCATACAGTCGTTAGCGTTGTCTGTTTTCACCAAGCTCTCCTTTCTGAACAACTTATGCATTTGTACCTACCCTTTTTTTCAGCTCACTGCCAGACACAGGCCTTGACTGATTAACTCCCAAGCCAGTCGCAGTTGTGACCCACTTCACTCCCCTCCCACCCTCAATTCCTTAGCCACACCACCAGACCACCCATTATATTTGCTCTGATCTCCACCCACTGTCACACCCTCAAGACGCACTTAAAAAGACATCACTATAACACCACATAACCCTCTTATCTCATTACACTCGTAGTCAGTACTACAATACCACTGGAAGTCTTAACTCCCACTTACAACTTCCTGTACAAATGCAACACACATTCAATTAGAAAAATGTTTCTCTTTCTTCAACTTACCCTGTTCTACCTCCTTTTTTCCTCATCGACTCCCCCACCCCCTACTACCAATAACAAACATCTTCATAAAACACTTGCACAACCAATCATCATATCACTATGCATCACCCCTACTTCCATAACTTCCACATCAACCACCACCACCACAACCCCCCAGTAATCGGACCAAACCTATTTCCCAGCTCTCCACTGTCGGGATCACTCTTCTTTATGATTATTAAGACTCTAAAACATTTTTCAGACTTTCCTCCATAATCTTTATTCTCCTTTTTAAGAGTAACACTGAACCCAACCCAGGCCTGACAACTCCCTTTTGTCAACATCAAAACTACTCCCTTTCTACACTGCCTGTGCCCTCCCCCAATGCACATAGCATCAGAAACAAGGTAAACCACATAAGTGCTTTTATTTCATAGCAAAACCCAGACATTCTAGCAGTGTCAGAATCCTGGGTCAAAAAAGATTCCCCGAACTTCCAACACATTCTAACCTCCTACAAGTATGCCAATGATGCTAGACCAGGCCAAATGATCAGGTGGAGTCTCTCTAATTCTGTGCAAAAATAACCTAAACCCAAAACTCGTCAAACCTCCTCAGACTCCGGTACAAACTGGATTCTCCTAAAATGTTCATCTCACAAAGGCAAACTACTACTGATCACTACAGCCTATATATCGCCCCTGCTTCCTTAAATACATTCTTATCACCCTTAATAACTGTTACAAAAATAATGACAATCATTATAGGTCACTTCAGTCTTAATTATCTTAGCTGTCTTTCATCTGGCATGAGTACTTTCTGAGTAGACCTAGGTCTCCTTTAACTCGTAAAAGAATAGCTGTGTAAAATCTTACCATAACCATAGATGCCCTTCTCTTCTATATGCTGCAGTATCCATAATATGAAGGAGTCCATCTCCGGTTGATTCGTACGTCCAGCCATTTTACTAAAGTTAAAATGCTACTGCAAAGGTAAGTGTAAATGCCCGCATCACTCAGCGTATGTTGGCTATAAACAGATATCAGGTATAAAGTGGACGTCAGTACATACTTACCTTAGAACTTTTCTGCCACCTGTTTGACTGCCAGCTCCTGTCATCGCTCGCTTTGGAAAGTTGCCTTATGCTTCACCTGTGTTCAGATAAGAACCCCTTGGGGTTTTTGTTACCTTTTTTGCTACTGTGTATTTCTTATGAGTTAATATCAGGTAACAAGGGCAAGTGTCAGTGTGGAAGGCAGATTCCACATAAAGGACTCACACGAGCTCTGTTTATTCTGCCTAGGCCCAGAACACGACCATACGTCTTGCAAGATTTGTAAGGCCTTCATCCCTAAAACTTAGGAGCCGTCTTGCTTCCCTTAGATTGTACTTAGAAAATCAATCCCTAAAACTCTTAGGTGTCATCTCGATTCCCTTAGATTGTATTTAGAGAATCACTGTCTGAAGCACTTTGCGTGGGATATGGACCCAAAGTCGGGACCTTCGGGAGAGACACAAACCAAGATGGTCAGGAAACCATGGCCTGAACCTACGGCTGTTCCCTCTATTCTGGGCATTCCTCCCGAGCCCATTGAAGGCCCCAGAGGGTCCACTGTTAACCACAGAACCTCCTTTGATGGGTACCTTGGGGGAAGCCATTAAGAAGACTGTGAGCATGCCCCAGAGGGACTCACAAGGCATCTGACCCATGTGCCGGTGGGGGGGGGGGAGACCATGGCTTATTTCTGAAGGCCCACATGGGGTTTCTCAAACAGTGGTTCAAGAAGACATCCTCTCAAATGTTGTTGAATGTCACCCGACGTCCGGCCCTCCTACTCTCCACTGTATGTCGGAGGCCGCAAAGAAGAAAAAACAAAAAAAACTAAGCATATTTCTTCGGGCCAAAAAGTTGTACCCTCCGGCCAAACCCCTGACTGGCACGCCTTTACCCAAGGCCTCCTCAATGCTTTTATGGCCTTAAGTCAGACACTAGGCTCCTGTCCAGGCCCCTCCCGCTTCCACTCCTGGGATAAGGCCACTGGAAGATCTTTTCTCTGAGGACGAAGACTCCTCTAGGGATGAGTCTCTGACCTACTACTCACAGATTGCTTCTCCTCTGGGGTATGCTTCCCCAGAGGCGGCAGCTAATGGAACAAATTCTCCTGGAGAAGACATTACATTTGGGGAGACCATTCCACAAATGAAAGACTTTTTCAAATGGGATTGCAGTCAGGTCTCGGACACAAAAGAGGTATTATGACCTCTTACAAATAGAGTCTCATAACCCCTCTGCTATTCCCCCCATCCTGCCTGGGTTTTTCTATGCTTTTTTGGCGGCTTCCAAGCCCCGAGACTCCCAACCTCCTGCCCCTAAATGCCGTGATAGATTTTACAATGTGCCTGAGGATGCCAAGCTCCTCTTTAAGGCTCCATCGGCTGACCCATCTATCATTTCTGTAGCTGCAGATAAAACTTCCAAATTGCTGAACTCCACTTCTTTGCTACCCTCTGATAAGGGAAGCAGAATTATGGAGAGGTTGGGCAAAAATGTTTATATGTCTGACACCTTGGCTGTCAGAGCCATAAACTATCAAACCCACATGAGCAAGTATTCCTTTGCTCTCCCGGCAGATGCTGTTAAACAATTTGCAGAACTACCAGATTCCCTTAACATGGCAAAAATATCTAGCATTCTTAGATCCTGCCGCCAGGTAACTAGACACTCCAGAAAATTCAGTTACGATGCTGTGGAGGCCTCTGCCAGAGCAGCAGCATCAGGGTCCGTCTTAAGGAGGCATTCATGGCACAGGCTGCAGCCTTTGCCAAATGTTATTAAAGCCAAGGTCATGGACATACCCTTAGACAACAAGGCCTTATTTGGCTCTGCAGCTGCTAAGCTCTTTAAGGCCCTTCAGGAAAAGTGGAACGAGCTACAAGACTTTAGACTCATTTTTGTGTCTCCTGTTCCCAGTTTCCAGAGGAATTACCCAGCCAGGACAACCTTTGTGAGAAGGCCTTCTAAGCACCTCTCTTCCAAAGGGAAAAAAGATACCAGAAAGCAGGCCCCCTTTAGAGCTTCCCCTTCCACACCTACATAAAAACAGTCCTTTCAGGCCAAACCTGGTAGTCTGTTACTACCAGGCCCTAAACCCATCTACCCCTCTCTCCCTTCACCTATCCCTGTCCCTTCCAGCTTGGAAACAGATTACCCAGGACACATGGGTCCTTACCATTATCAAACAAGGCTACTTCATGGTTTGGGAATCCAGGCCATCCTTCAGAGGAATCCCACAATCCCCCCACCAGAGACAAAAGGCCTCCTTTCCCCTAGTCCTGCATTCCCTGCTACCCCAAGGTGCCATCCAAGAGGTGCCTCCAAATCAAAAAGAAAAAGGATTCTATTTCAGAATGTTTCTAGTCCCCAGGAAAGAAGGTTCCTGGAAGCATATCTTAGACTTATCCCATCTAAATAACTTTCTCAAGGACCCTTCTTTTCGCATGCAAACTCTTCCTACACTCCTCCCCCTGAGCCTCGCTTAGGCTTACATGGTTCCTTTGGACATAAAGGGTGTCTACTTGCACATTCCAATCCACCCACACTTCAGGAAATTCCTTCATTTCTCTGTGGATTCTTCATACTTTCATTCCTGTGCTTTGCCATTTGGTCTCTCTATGGCCACCAGAGTATTCACAAAATGTTCGACACCAATCACTGCCTTCTGCAGAATGCAGGGTATTCAGATATTCCTTTACTTGGACGAGCTCCTCATCCAGGCTTCATTCCCATGTCCCTGCTGAGTGGTCTTGGGTTCACCATAAACCGTCAGAAATCTTCTCTGACCCCCTCCCAGGATAATGTCTTCCTGGGCAGCAGAATACTCATGGTCCAAACGATGGCCTGCCTGCCTCCAGAAAAAATTCTCTCTCTCACCACTTGTTGTCAAGGACCAATTCCACTACAATCCATGTCTGTCAAAGAGTTCCTGCAACTCCTGGGATTCATGGCTCCCACCATCCCCATGGTACCCTTGGCAAGGCTACACACGAGGAAATTTCAGTGGTTCCTGAGGACAGCCTGGAAATAACACCTTCACCCTCTAGAGTCTGTGATCCCCCTCTTACCCTGTTTAACAAAAGAACTAAATTGGTAGATTTCACAGATTTAAAAAATCTAGGCCTCCCTCACAAACCTCTTCTCCCCATCTAGGCCTCCCTCTCCAGCTTCTTCCCTCCAACCACAAACTGTACACGGATGCATCAGACATGGGCTGGGGTGCATCCTTAAGAAACTTGGAAGCATCCAAAAAGGCATGCAGGATGAGGGGGGGGGATAACAGCAGAGGGGTTAGGGGACTCAATTTTGTCTTCTTCTCATTCGGCTGTTCCCATTAGTGGTCACCACAGATGATCATCTGTTTCCATTTCTTCCTGTTCGCTGTAAGGAGCAAGAAAAAGTTTCCCCAACGGGTTAATTAGCTTTAGTTGAAGACTTTGGTTTGGAAACTCGAAAACGAAAATTTCAGGAGTCGGCCGACCGGCACTTGCGAACTGCTTCTGCTACCACACGGCAAGAAAGACTGATGTAATGGTGTCTGCTGCATGTTTTATACCCCTGACGACCTGACATCATGGAAGAAGGGACAGCATCCAACGCAGGACCAAGACTTTGTTAATCAGGCCAACTGAGGGCTACTGCAAGCAGATAATCCAAATGTAATGACTGCAACAGTGAAACACAAAGAACATCCTTATCTTAGGCCTTCCTCTTTTCCTCTTACCTGGAAAATCCATTCTTAGCATCCTTTTCCCAATATACCCAGCATCCCTCCTCAGTACATGTTCAAACCAATGCAATCTAGTCTCTCTGACTTTGTCTTCAAACCGTCCAACCTGAGCTGACCCTCTAATATACCGATTCCTAATCCTGTCCATCTTTGTCACGCCCAGTGCAAATCTTATCATCTTTAACTCTGCCACTTCCAGCGCTAACTCCTGCCTTTTTGTCAATGCCACCATCTCCAACCCAAACAACATAGCTGTTCCCACTACCCTCTTGTAGACCTTCCCTTTCACTCTGACCAGTCTGTCACAAATCACTCCTGACACTCTTCTCCACCCACTCCATCCTGCCTGTACTCTCTTCTTTACCTCTCTTCCACACTCACCATTACTCTGAACTGTTGATCCCAAGTACTTAAACTCATCCACCTTTGCCAACTCTACTCCCTGCATCCTCACCATTCCTCTATCCTCCCACTCATTCACACACATATTCTGTCTTAGTCCTGCTGACCTTCATTCCTCTCCTCTCTAGAGCATATCTCCACCTCTCCAGGGTCTCCTCAACCTGGTCCCTACTCTCACTACAGATCACAATGTCATCTGCAAACATCACAGTCCTTGGGGCCTCTTGTCTGATCTCGTCTGTCAACCTGTCCATCACCATTGCAAATAAGAAAGGGCTCAGAGCTGATCCTTGATCTAATCCCACCTCCACCTTAAATGCATCTGTCACTCTCACTGCAGACTTCACCACTGTCACATTACCCTCGTACATATCCTGTACCACTCTTACATACTTCTCTGCCACTCCTGACCTCCTCATACAATACCACAACTCCTCTTTAGGCACCATATCACACGCTTTCTCCAAGTCCACAAAGACACAATGCAACTCCTTCTGACCTTCTCTATATTCCTCCATCAACACACTCAGAGCAAACATCGCATCTGTAGTGCTCTTTCCCGGCATGAAACCATACTGCTGATCACTAATCATCACCTCCCTTCTGAACCTAGCTTCCACTACTCTTTCCCATACCTTCAAGCTGTGAGCGATCATTTTTATCCCTCTGTAGTTACTAGAGCTCTGCACATCACCCTTATTCTTAAAATAGGTACCAAATTCTCCACTCCTCAGACATCCTCTGACTTTCCAAGATTTCATTAAACAATCTGGTTAAAAACTCCACTGTCATTTCTCCTAAGCACTTCCATGCTTCCACTGGTATGCCATCTGGACCAACAGCCATTCCATTCTTCATCTTCTTCATAACTGTCCGTACTTCCTCCTTGCTAATCTGTTTCATTTCCTGATTCACTATCCCCACATCATCCAACCTTTTCTCTCTCATTCTCTTCATTCATTAGACCCTCAAAGTACTCTTTCCATCTGCTCAACACACTCTCCTCGCTTGCGAGTACTTTTCCTTCACTATCCTTTATCACCCTTACCTGCTGCACATCTTTCACAGCTCTGTCACTCTGTCTAGCCAATCGGTACAGGTCCTCAAAAAAAAACAAAAAAAAACAAAGGGGACTCCATTTGTAAGAGGTCATAATACCTCTTTTGTGTCTCAAGAGACTTGACTGCAATCCCATTTGAAAAAATCTTTCATTTGCACAATGGTCTCCCCAAATGTGATGTCTTCCCCAGGAGAATCTGCTCCATTAGACTCCTCCCTCTGGGTAAGCATACTCCAGAGGGGAACCAATCTGTGAGGAGTAGGTTAGAGACTCATCCCCAGAGGAGACTTCATCCTCAGAGTAAAGATCTTACAGTGGGCTTTTCCCAGGAGTGGGGGGGAGGGGGGAAGCCCAGACAGGAGTTGGTGTCTCACTTAAGGCCATAAAAGCATTGAAGAGGCCTTTGGTAAGGCCTGCCAGACAGGGGCTTGGTCGGAGGGTAGACCTTGTTGGGCCAAAGAAATATGCTTAGTTTTTTTTTGTTTTTTATTCTCTGGGGCCTCTGACACAGTGGAGTGTAGGACAGTCTGGCGACATTCAACGATGTCAGAGAACGTCTTCTTGAACCACTACTTGAGTAATCCCATGTGGGCCTTCGGAAATAAGTCATAGCTCCCCCTCGGCACCCAGGTCAGACACCTGCGAGTCCCACTGGGACGTGCTAACAGTCTCCTTAATGGCTTCCCCTAAGGTACCCATCAAAGGAGGTTCTGTGATTTCCGATGCGGCCTCCAGGTCTTCATTGGCCTCAGGAGGAACGCCCAGAATAGAGGGAGCAGCCATAGGTTCAGGCTGAGGTTTCTTGGCCTTCTTGGTTTGCGGCTCTTCTGAAGGTCCCAACCTTGGGTCCATATCCCACGCAAGGCGCTTCAGATGTTGATTCTCTAAGTACAATCTATGGGAAGTGAGACAACTCCCAAGAGTATTAGGGATGAAGGCTTTACAAATCTTGCAAGACGTATGGTCGTGTTCTGGGCCTAGGCAGAATAAACAGAGCTTGTGTGAGTCTTTATGTGAAATCTGTCCTCCACACTGATACTTGCCCTTCCTGACATTAACTCACAAGAAAAATACAGTAGCAAAAAAGGTAACAAAAAAACCCTATGGGGTACTTATCTGAACACAGGTGAAGCACGAGGCAACTTTCCAAAGCAAGTGATGATCAGAGCTGGCAGTCAAACAGGTGGCAGAAAAGTTCTGAGATAGGTGCGTGCTGACGTCCGCTTTATACCAAACATCCATTTATGGCTGATGTATGCTGAGTGATGCAGGCTGTCGCATGTACCTTTGTAGTAGCATTTTAACTTTAGTAAAATGGCTGGATGTGCAAGTCAACCGGAGGTGGACTCCCCCATGTTATGGATACTGCAGCATATGACCTGATTATTACAAACATACAAAACTCCATCGTCAACATAAACATTCTGCCACCATCAGTAAGTGACAACTGACCAATCACATTTGCAGTTATCAATCACCCTACAAAACTACATCTAATATGAAAAGCCTTCAGAATCCAGAATAGCACAAATATAGACAAACTCAGAACCTTTCTCACAGCCCAAAACTGGGACCATATACGCTCCTTACATGACCTTAATACAGCACCTGCAAGCCTAATCACCTTTCTATACCAGCTGCAAGACAAATTCTTTGCACTTATCCACAGGCTTTATAAACCCACCAAAACTGAATGGCCATCCACTGAACTCTATCATCTTTAAACTCTAAGGGATGAAGCACAGCAAAAATGGAAACAAACCACAACTAAAACCACACCCCTTTTAAAGTCTTGCATAACCTAGCCATGAAGACCATCAAAAGGCACAAAAAAAAAAATCTCCAAACAAAGAAACAAATTACCCTATTATATTTCCCCAAATAATTTTGGAAATAAATTAACCTACTTACAGGAAGAAACTTCCTCACGATACCGTACCTAAAGAAACATCTTTCAATGTGGTACAGCAAAACGCTGTCCAAACGCTTTTCTTAAAGAATTTAGCAATAAACTCCACACCACCCGGAGATCATGCACTGCACACCCCACCTCCAGTCGTCCCTCCCTTCCACTTCAAATGCATAATTCCCAAAGAAGTCTCTATTCTACTTGAAAATATTCCCTTTGACACCCCTCCTGAATATGATGGCAAACTGTATCTATGTCTTCCTCTCAACCAAATATGTAATTCATGTCTCACACAAAACATGCCACAGTGTGAAAGACTGCTCTAATTAAACCCCATCCAAATCAAACCAACCCAAAAGACACCGTTCATTTCTATCCATATTCATCCTCTCAGTATTGGGCAAACTTCTTGAAAATATAGCCTGTGCCTAACTCTCCCTCTATATCCACCAGTACCATGTGCTCTCCTCCAACAAACATGTATTCTGGATTCTGGCTTGGACGATGTTCGATGATAGCACTTTGCTCCCTAACTGATGACATCCTGCTAAATGTTGATAGTGGCCTTCTTACAGGTGCCCTATTTATAGATCTGACAAAGGCATTTGACCTCATTGACCACTGTTCTACTAATGTCTAGTTTTTCATTTTTGTAAACTAAATGACAAATGTTGCAATCAGTGCAAGCAGTTGTCCCTCTATGCATTTTTACTGATTTCACTGGAAAAAGTCTGTAAGACTATATTTCATTCAGATTCCACTACTCTGAACAAGAAAATATGTGTCTAATCAGTAAAAGCAAAGGAAGAGATTTTTCACCTAACAAAATGTTTCAATTTTTAAAATCACCTTCTTCAACATCTTCAAAAACTAGTACAGAAAGTAAAATTGTATATAGAAGAAACATTACGCTTCCTATTAATGGACATTCTACCACGGAGGCCTGGGGGGAAAAGCTCTGCAAAATCATACAATACAGCTTAAACAGTGCAGTGCATAGTTACATCATATTAGAAAAGCATTAAGTTGATACAATTCTAATATATAAAAAGTTTTAGTTTTAAATCATAAATAGTTATGCAGGAGATTGAGCAGGAAATATTTGTAGGACTATATACAACAGAGATGATCATATGAGTAAAATACTTTCTTAGGGGTTGTACTTAGTTCATTATAAGTAGTTTTTAAGTAAGGGAATATAGATAAGATGAAACGTAAATAGAATGGAGTTTAGATATAAGCGCTAATGCTTAAGGAAATGTTCTAGAATAGAAGTGAAGGATGTAAGGTAAGGAGTCGAACCTGGGCTATGGCAAGTGCATAGCCAGGAGTTTGTAAGGTGGGTTTTAGGAGTTTTTTAAAAATGTTTATGCAAGGAGGCATTCATAAGTAGGACAGGTAGATAATTCCAGAGTTTGGAGATATAGTAGGAGAACAGAGCTTCACCAGTTGAGTTTTTTACTTTGGTGACTTGGAGGAGTAGAATGTTGTTTGAGTGAAGGGATCTGGATGCTAAGTATGGTTGGATTACATTTTTAAGGGCTGTTTTTTTTCTGGAGAATTTTGTGGGATAAGGTTAGTTGATTACATTGAAGTAAGAGAGGGAGTTCAAGCCAGTCCAGTTACTGGAGAGATTGACAGTGGTGGGATTTATAGTGGGCATTTGTGGCAAATTTGGAGATTTTGTTATAGCAGGTTTCAAGTTTGATGAGGTCGGTTTTATGGAGGTTTGTTAGGATAGGGGGATGCAAATAAAAGTGTTGACAGCAGGTGTGTTCTAGCAATCGTACTTTCTGTATTTTTAGTTAGATATTGTTTATTCCTGTAAAGGAGACCAAGTTTTTTGTGTACTTTCTTAATGGACTGATCTATGTGGAGATCAAATTTCAGGCTATCAATAATAACACCTAGAAGTTTGGTATGGGGGGGGTAGGAGTAACTGGGGTTTTGTTTTTAGAGAAGATGTGAACGTTTGCTAAGGGGGGAGGGTTTCTGGTAGGGTAGAAAAGCACAAGTTTAGTTTTATTGTGATTTAATAAAAGTTGGGTGTTTGTTAGCCATGTTTCAGCAGATAGGAAGGTGTCTTGGGTGATAGATTGTAGGTCATTAAGGGAAGAGGCAGATCAGATCAGTGGAGTCGTCAGCATATTGAAAGATCTTGGCTTGGAGAGGGTCGCAGAGTGGAGGTGATTGGTAAATAGGGAGAAAAGAAGAGGACCAAGGATGGAGCCTTGGGGTACCTCTAAAGTGACTGGTAGGAGGGATGAGAGGGATTCTTGCCAAAGGACAGTTTGTTGTTGATTTATTAAGTACCTTTGGAACCATGCTATAGCTGTGTTGCTGAGGTTGTGGGAGGAGAGAATGTTTATGAGTTTGGGGTGACTGACCATGTCAAATGTTTTTGACAGGTCCAAGAATATTGCTGAGATGATCTGAGAGTTGTTTCTGAGCTGATTAATAGTATTTGTGAAGGACAGAAGGGCTGCTGTTGTGCTATGGGCAGGGTGAAAGCCATGTTGAGTGTGTGATAGGAGGTTGTGAGTTAATAGACAATCTATGAGTTGTGAGTGAATGACTCTTTCAAGGATTTTAGATAGGCAGAGAGGATGGCAATGGGACAATAGTGAGTTAGTTCACAGGAGCTCCCTCCTTTGTGCAAAGGTATGTGTGATATTTTCCAGACAGTGGGAACATAAGACTTTGTGATGGATCTGTTTATAAGTAGGGCTATTGGGTGGCAGATTGCCTCTGATGCTAGTTTTAGATAGTCTGCAGGGAGGTTATCGGCAGCTAAGGTAGATGGTTTTAATTTATCTAGTAGTTTTTTGAGTGATGGGTGGGGGCTGGTTTTATTTTGAAGAGGTTATTGCAATTTTGTGTGTGGGGTATTGGAGTTTGCTTCTGGGGGGTAGTTGTGTTATTTAGATTGTCTGCTAGAGACTGAATGGATTCTGTAAAGTAGTTGTTGAACTGGGTGGCAATGCATTCACAGCTGTCAGTTGTATTAGGCATAGGTGTGGTATTTTTACCTTGTTGTAACAGGCTGTTTACAGCTGCCCAGAATTTTTGTGGGTTACTTTGATGTTTTATTTGGATGTTGTTGTAGAAGTTAGATTCGGTTTTAATTAATTTCTTAGCTTTGTTTCTAAGTTCCAGGAAGAGTTGTTTATTGGTGCTGGTTTTGTTCTTATGGAACTGTAACCAGGCCTTGTCCCTGTCTTTGAGTACTGTTCTAGTTTCTTTAGTTAACCAGAGTGTGTAGTTGGATTTAATTCGAACATTTCTAGTTGGTGCGTGGGTAGTGAGAATCTCAAGGAAGATGTCATTGAAGGAGACTACTGGCTCGTGTAGTGGCAGTTGTTTGAGATGTTCCCAGGAACAGTGTTTAAGATCAGAGATAAAATTTGTCACGATTAAATTGTTTTTTCTTCTGATTGTGTAGTAAGTAGTTAGATGAGGTATTTGGTTTCGATTTCTTAAGAGAAATGTTGGGCAGTGGTCGCTTAGCTTATCATGGAGGCTACCTGAGTGGGTTGCTAGGTGGGGAGAATTTACTAGTATCCAGTTCAGTATGGATTCACATTTGGAGGTTTTGTCTGTCCTGATTGGGGCTGAAATGATTTGGGTATAGCTATATACGTTGATGTGCATAGTGGGATTTGGGGAGGAACACGGACGCCAGTCTATGTTAAAGTTCCCCATTAAGATAGTCTCCTGAGGGAGGGATATAATACACAATTGCAAAAGGTTTTCCAGAGTGGGGATGTTGTTGCCTAGTGGGATGTATCCTCCTACTATATTAAGGTGTTTTTTGGGGTTGATGGTTAATTTGGCTATAATTAGCTGAGTATTTTCGAGGTCTGGGGGGGGGGCATGCAGGCGTTCAACTGCTAGATAGTCTTTGTACAGGATGGCTACATCACCTCCTTTTTTGTCTATTCTGTCTTTTCTTCAGATATTGTAACCCGAGAGGCTGATTTCATTGTTGCTGATGTGTGGTTTTAGCCATGTCTTTGTTAAAGTAACTATATCTGGGGAGTAGTGGGATAGTAGAGCATGTAAATTGTGGATTTTGTTGGCTATACTATGAATATTAATGTTGAGGAGGAGATGTTTCTTTCCTGTGGTGAATTAGAGTAAAGTTATTGGGGGGGGGGGGGTTTGGGTAGTATCACGTGAATTTGTAGGGACTGGATTGGGGTGGATGCCCCCTGCCAGTATTAATTGTCTGTGTATGTGTTGAAGGAGCTTGGTGATTTTACTAAGGCTCTTACAGAATCTAAGAGAGGTGGTGGACTTTGTTAGTTGTGGAAAGAATTTGATTGTGTAATAGTCGGTATTAGTTATGTAAAAAGAGAGCTGGGGTAATAGGCCAGTGCAAGGAGTATGACTGTGTGACAGTCGGTATTATCTATGTAAAAGAGAGCTGGGATAATAGGCCAGTGGTGAGTATTCAGTAATAATGGTGCTCCACCACCAATACTGAAACCAAGGATCAGATTCTCACCCCAATGTAGCTTATGGATTTCAACACGTTGCACGGTTTCTTGGCTTTGTGCAGCCATTGTTCCAGCTGTCTGATACAACATGCCATTAAATGTTGATCAACTGAGTGTTCAATGCCAGTGTTGTGTACAAAGAACACACAAACATATACTATAATTCAGTTTTACGCATCAAACATACAGTGGATATTCCTGTTAAAATGCCAGGTTTTTGTGATATAAAAAAATGAGACCACAATAAATCATTTCAAAACTTTTCCCACCTTTAATATGACCTGTACAATTCAATTGAAAAACAAACAAATCTGTTAGGGAAAAAATAAAAAACACACAATAAGCTGGTTGCATAAGTGTGAACACCCTTAAACTAATACTTTGTTGAATCACCTTTTGCTTTAATTACAGGTTCATAGGTTCATAGGTTCATAGGTTTATACTAGGCTATCTGCCCTAAGGCATTTATAAGCCTAGCCCAAATTATTGTGGCTTACGCCACCCCTTATATGAAAAAATACTGTGCCCATTAGTTTGTTGTGCCTCTGTCCAGCAGTGACCCAGAGATGATTCCCGGGGTAAACCTACGATCTCCCATCCACAGGTCTAGATTTCTCTTGAACAGAGTCAGCGAGGTGCTCTGCCTCACATGGACGGGATTTTATTCCACAGCATAGGGAGTCTCTGAGTGATAAATCTATCCCTCCAGCACGTCCTATTTATATCCGTGCTAAGGTTTAAGTCGCTTGCTCTAATGGTTTTGGTGGATTTGGATTTTTTGAGGTGGAGCATGTCCATTAATTCCGGGTTGGACATGGCCTTGTATGTCAGGCACATGTCACCTCTGAGCAGGCGGTATGCGACTGAATAGAGCTGGAGTTTCTTCAATCTGGCAGCATATGACAGATTTTGGAGTCCCTTTATCCTTTTGGTGAGGAACTTTTGGGGTCTCTCCAATTGCTGCAGATGTCAGGTGAGATACATCCCGAATGGGGCATTGTACTCGATCATTGGTCTGATAAGTGAAGAGTACAGGGGAACAATGACCTCACTAGATCTGGATGTAAATCCTTCATGATCAGGTGGGCAATGTAGAAGGTCTTTCTAACCACTTTAGCAATGTGAGTGTCAAAGAAAGGCTACTGTCAACCTGGGTCCCCAGGTCCCTGATAACCTCTTCTGTGCTTAGTGGATTGCCACCTATATGGTAGCTTGGGGTTACCTTGTTTTTCCCGAAGGGTATGACTATACATTTTTGGCGTTTAACTTCAGGCCATGGCTCTGGCACCAGCTATCTGTTTCCGTGAGTCCCTTCTGAAGGATATCAGTGTCCGATGCACTTTCCACTATGGCCCAGTTTGCAGTCATCTGCAAACTTTGTCAGCCAAAGTCCTCCCATGTTGGCCTGTACTTCTGAGAAGTAGATGCCAAACAATAGGGGCCAAGGACCGAGCCCTGTGGGACACCACTTGTGACCGGCTTGGAGTCTGACACAGCGCCAGCAACTCTAACCCTGTGGGTTCTGTCCTTAAGCCAGTTTGCAACCCATCTTGTGACATATGGGTTTACATTTAAGCTGGTAAGTTTTTCTACAATACCCGAGTGGGTATTGTGTAAAGCCTTTGCAAGGTCAAGGTAGGCTGTATGGACTGCCTTTCCTCATCAATGGCCTTGGTGACTATTTGAAGAAGTCGACCAAGTTCAAAAGGCATGATCTTCCCTTGACAAAGCCAAACTGGGTCGGGTCCAATGTCTGCAAGTCCCCTATATCTTTGTTTATGAGCTCCATTATGATCCTCTCCATAGCTTTGCAGACTAGACTTGTTAAGCTTATGGGGCGGTAATTACCAGGGTCCGTAGGCGCCACCTTTGTGGAGTGGGACCACAGTTGCCGTCACGCCACTCCTTGGGCACGTATCCTGTGGTAAGGCTGAGATTAAACAGCTGCCTTATGTGCGGGTTTAATTCCTCATTTAGCTCGTGTAGCACACAGCCGGGGACACCATCCGGTCCCATTGATGCTGTGTTTTAGCTTTAGAGAGCAGCTTTCACCTGCGCATTTGAGATGTCCGGGAGGCTACACTGGCTGGGATAGTTATCTCTCCTTTAGGGGAGAGGGGTGAAGTTTGCACTGAACCTGTCTGCCAGTATGTTGGCAATGTCTGTGGGTTCAGTGATTTTGTATCATTTTGGACTAATTCTGAGCATATCTGTGAGTTTCCACCCAGGTTCCTAACATAGCTGAAAAAGGCCTTATGATTGTCCTTTGAATCCATGGCAATTTTCTCTCAAAATTGGCCTTAGTTGATTTTATGAGTGCTCGTATTTTTACTAATAATGATCAGGGGTGACTTCCCTTTTATGGATTTTGTTCTATCATGTAATAGCTTTCTCCTCTTATTGTAAAGTTTGTTAATGGCTGGGGTCCACCAGACTGGACGTTTGCCCTTTGTGGAAAGAGTCTTGGTTTTATTTGGGATTGCCTGATCCATGCAGTCCTGGAGGTGTTCATAGAAGGCATTTGTAAGGGCTTCCGCAGCTTGGGTTGTGGTTTCCTCAGGCGTCTGCTAGAAAGCTGAAGATGGGTAGGAGTCTTCTTGGGTAGGAGTGTATCAGCATGGCACATTTTGACTTGGCAACATTTGCCCACTCTTCTTTGCAAAAGCACTCCAAATCTGTCAGATTGCGAGGGCATCTCTTGTGCTCAGCCCTCTTCAGGTCACCCCCACAGATTTTCTATTGGATTTAGGTCTGGGCTCTGGCTGGGCCATTGTAAAACTTTAATTTTTTTCTGGTGAAGCCATTCTTTTGTCGATTTGGATGTATGCTTGGGGTCATTGTTGTGCT
Source organism: Protopterus annectens (assembly GCF_019279795.1). Classification (NCBI taxonomy): domain Eukaryota; kingdom Metazoa; phylum Chordata; order Ceratodontiformes; family Protopteridae; genus Protopterus; species Protopterus annectens. The sequence goes on from NC_056747.1 coordinate 38,415,986, forward strand.
GAAAGGTGAAATTCCTCTTCATCTTCAGCTTTCTAGCAGACGCCTGAAGGTTTTGGGCCAAAAGTAACAGGTATTTGGAACTGTTCATAATTCCCTCCACCTTGACTAAAGCCCCAGTTCCAGCTGAAGAAAAGCAACCCCAAAGCATGATACTGCCACCACCATGCTTCACCGTGGGGATGGTGTTCTTTGGGTGCTGCGAAGTGTTGTTTTTGCGCCAAATATATCTTTTGGAATTGTGGCCAAAAAGTTCAACCTTCTTTCCACATGCTTTTGGGAGACTTGATGCATTGTTTCGCAAATTTTACCTGGGCCTGGATGACTTCTGTGTAAGAAAAGGCTTCCATCTTGCAACTTTACCCCATAGGCCAGACATATGGAGAATATGTAAGATTGTTGGCACATGTAGTACTCAACCAGTACTTGCCAGAAATTCCTGCAGCTCCATCGGTGTTGCTGCAGGTCTCTTGGTAGTCTCCCTGACCAGTTTTGTCTTTTCATAAATTTTGGAAGGACATCCAGTTCTTTGCAATGTCACCGTTGTCCCATATTTTCTCCACTTTTTGATGACTGTCTTTCACCATGTTCTATGGTATATCCAATGCTGTGGAATTTTTTTGTACCCTTCTCCTGACTGATACCGTTCAACAATGAGATCCCTTTGATGCTTTGTAAGTTCTCTGCGAACCATAGCTTTTGCTGCAGCAGGCAACTGAGTAAATGTCAGGAAAATCCTACTAGGAGAGCTGAACTTTACTTGGGGGTGAACGAGTCTCTAACTGATGGGAGGTGTGTACCCAAGTAGACTGAATGCTGTAATTAAAGGAAAAGGTGCTTCAACAAAATATTAGTTTAACGGTGTGCACACTTATGCAACCAGCTTATTTTTTCTCCTAACAAATTTGTTTGTTTTACAAGTGACTTGTACAGGTTACAGGTCATATCAAGGTGGGAAAAGTTTTGAAATTATTTATTGTGGTCTCATTTTTTTATATCACAAAAACTTGGCTTTTTAATGGGTGTGTACATTTTTTATATTCACTGTATATTGTAGTACCAGTTTTAGGCACACACATGAAACATATACTGTAGTACCAGTTTTAGGCACACACATTAAACATATACTGCATCACAAGTGATATGCACACACATTAAACATGTACTGTAGTACCAGTGTTAAGCACATACATTAAACATATACTGTAGTACCAGTTGTGAAGATAGGTAAAGGCTGCCAGCCTAGCCAGATAGAATTTTGTAGATAATTCTGCCATTTGTAAATATTAATATAAGCCACAGGCTTGTTCTATTAAATTGTAAAAAAATGCTGTTAGATGTGGAACTGCAAAAATGTAACAACAGTGCACTCTGCTGTAACAAAGTTGACAAATCAATTCTTTGATGTCAAAACCTGCAGCCGATATGTCTGGATGAAGGAATTCTGTCTATTGTTTTGAGGCCAGAGTTAATGGCTAGAATTTGCATGTATAATTTCTTTTATTGCTCTGGTTCCTGACCAGCTGCAAGATCAAAGGGGCTATTAACCTCTGAGAGTCTGTTAGCCTGGGAACCATAAAGAAATGGTGTAATCTGAAATGAATCAGTGGTACTGTGTTATCAATTTAAGGACAGAAAGAATGGCACTATTAGAGCATTTGTCTTGAGCACATCCAACTCAGCACTGCCTGTATCTATATGAAAGTAGGATCTTAGACTTTAGCGTTTTCTCTTAGAAATAGCTAGGAAATAGGAAGATTAGATTAGTTTGTTTTTCTGTGATGTCAGATATTTTCTACTGTATTATTTTAAACATTTCTCTGTGATCTTTGAACTCTTGAATAACACTGTGCAGTAAGAAATATTGTCTTGTGTTATTATTTATTATTAAACATTTTAAACCTGTCAACTGCGGCTGTTTTGTGCAGAGATAATTTAAGCTCGAAAGTATATTGCGTAGATATATATATATATATATATATATATATATATATATATATAGTGATACTTTAAGTCACTCCAAATAAGCTTTGCTGTTCAGTCACACTTATCATTTGGATAATAATACTGCACAGTAATAATTGGACACCCTTTAATAAGGGCCTCTGAATAGCTGATAAATATTAGCTGGGTGGTGGCAGTGATGTCTACCGTATAGTCTGGGTAAAAGGGGCATAGCTGGAGAACCTGTGACAGCCTTCCCCAGGAGTGTCTGTGTGGTTGTATGTAACACTCATCTTAAAATGTGTGTGTATCAGCTACTTGGGCAGGGACATGAAGCACTGGTTGGACAGAGAGGGTGCTGGAGGTTTTAGCTTGCCCACTAGGCTGAGATCTGGACCCTATAGCTGTGCCAATGGAGAGTCTTATTGGGGACCTGGAGAGAAAGGGAGAGACCAGCCCCAGACTGACTGTGATAGGGAAATTGTACTTTACTTTGAGTGTATTCATTATCCTTTCCCCTATATGGAAGCCTCTCACTGGTGTTAGTGGTGAGGATTGAGGCTCCTTGATTGCTTGGCCAGTGCACAGGCGTCACACCAGTGTTACACACAAACATGAAACATATACTGCAGTACCAGTGTTAAGCACACATGAGATGAATACTGCAGTACTACCTTTAGGCACACACATTCAACATATACTGTAGTACCAGTGTTAAGCCATACATTAAGCACGCATTGTAGTACCAGCTGTAGGCAAACACATTAAGCATATACTGCAGCACCAGTATTATGCACACACATGAAACATATACTGCAGTACCAGTTTTAGGCACACATATGAAACACTACACTACTAGTTTTAAGCATACACATGAATTATATATTGTAGTACCAGTTTTAGGCACACACATTAAACATATACTGCAGTACCAGTGTTAAGCACATGCATTAAAGATATACTGCAGTACCAATGTTACACACACTCTTTAAACATATACTCCAGTACCAGTTTTAGGGACACATATTAAACATATACTGCAGTATGAGTGTTACACACACAAAACAAACTTCAGTACCAATTTTAGGCACAGATATTAAACATATATTATAGTACCAGTGTTATGCACACACATTAAACATACACTGAAGTACCAGTTTTTAGGCGCACACACATGAAATGTATACTGAAGTACCAGTGTTATGTACACACATTAAACATATACTGTAGGACTAGTGTTAAGCACACACATTAAACATATACTGCAGTACCAGTGATATGCATGCACATTAAACATATACTGTAGTACCAGTGATATGCATGCACATTAAACACATACTGTAGTACCAGTGATATGCATGCACATTAAACATATACTGTAGTACCAGTGATATGCATGCACATTAAACATATACTGTAGTACCAGTGATATGCATGCACATTAAACATATACTGTTGTACCAGTGATATGCATGCACATTAAACATATACTGTAGTACCAGTGATATGCATGCACATTAAACATATACTGTAGTACCAGTTTTACGCACACACATGAAACATACTGCATTACCAGTGTTACCCACACACACGAAACATATACTGCAGTACCAGTTTTAGGCACACAAATTAAACATACACTGCAGTACCAGTGATATGCACACACATTAAACATATATTGTAGTACCAGCTTTAAGCAGTATTATGAGCACAGGTGAATAGCTTATATTTTACTTGGTTTTATATCACAAATAAAACTGTTAATTATGCTGATGTATAACGTTAAAACTACACAATTTTCATACAAAATACATACATAAATCTCAGCACTGTTGCCATCTTATCCTCTCTCTCTCTCAATTTGTCTAAAACTTCTTTTCATTACATTTTTTCAATGTTTAACAGCAATATGAAAATGGTCCTCAAGGTAGCAGAAGTATGCAAAGACGACTTACGCTACTCAACTGACAGAAAACTTGCAGATTATATAAAACTGAAAGTACAATAACTGAAAATATAAAAATCTAGGTCAAAGTTAGAATAACTCCTTGGCATCCCCCTTGCTAGCCTTTCTGTAGAGTACCCCCTCCTACATATTCCAATATAAAACAGAAAGGATTCTTACCATTTCACTGAGTGCATCATTAGGCAGGAAGTTATCTTGTACGTAAGTCACCTCTACTTCCATTGGAATACCATAATCACTTGCCCGCTGCTGTACATAGCAAACAAGAGAAAAGCTGTAGTATTTTACGGACCCATTCACTTTACAACAGTTACAGTAACAAAAGAAAACAAAAAAATACAGCCTTGTTATGATAAATTGTGGAACTGTCAACCACCATTAGATGCAGAGAGCAATCCATTTGCATACTTACCTCTGTTTTGGTACCGATAGATACATGTGTATAAATATGTTTACATACGTGTGTATAAATATGTTTACTGGGAGAGTCCTAGTAGAAAAGCTCCACACACTACAGTAAGAATGTGATATACATAACTCCAACATATTTCTGTAGCAAGATACAGTTGTTTATAACAGACATTGAATTTACAGCAGAAGGTATTTAAAATATGTAGTTATTTGCAGAACACATTGAAATTGTAGGAAAATGTACACATTGTTTTTTAAAAGCATTTGTCACAAATAGACCACATGTACAGTATATAATTTGGAGGGAAGTTAATAGATATGAGATTGTCAGGGTACAGAGTAAAATTATGTTCCAAGTGAGAATTAGTCTAATTTGGGTGTTGAAATGGGACTACTGGAAAAGAATCAATTATGAAGAAAGGTAGTAAGGACATATTTTAGTTCAATGGGTCCTAGAACTGCACTCTAATGAGGCATTCCCTCAGCTCTATATACCCCAGTGTAATTCATTCCCAAGTGACTCCTATTACACACTCACTTTAGGCTGTGTAATCTGATATTCAGCCCAAGTTTCATAAGACCTATTCATCTATCCTCACACCACTAAATTTAAAAAGGTCATCTGGGGAAAGGAGTGATATACTGCAGTTTATCATTGCAGGACCTACGTATTCAGAAGATGGCGGCATAAAACAACCCAAGCAGTACAAAACAGCTTGTAAACACTTGTTAATGTACACCAAGTAACACTGCTCAGATATAACATGCATCAACAAGAGAGATCATGAACAATTTAAATAAAATATAACTGCAAGTTACTCGTGCTGCCACCTGGACAGATGAATGAAACTGGCCATTTGTGATCCATGCTCTACCCCACTTAACACATTTCAATAATATAATCATGAAACAAAGTACATGTCGGACTTCATTTTGTTCTTTATATGTAAATTACACACCAGCTAAGCTCACCCCTACCTATCCTATATTCCCTTAACAATGAACTGCAAACACTTGCCTGTACATTACATCTAGTGCAAGTTGTAGATAGCAGCCAATGAGACATACAACAGGCAGAATAGATAGCAACCACAGAGTCTGGAACTATTTTATCTATTTGAATAATAAATTAAGTGGATTGGTCAGTTAAGACTATCTACAACCAGGGCCAGAGGTACAATACAAACTGCAAGGTACATACAAACACTCTTAAGAGAGATTATAAACAAAATACACTAAAACCTGCATTTTGCAAAATAAGTAAAAGGAAATAAATGAGAATACAAAACTACAGGACAGGATTATGTAAGCACTTAGCAGGAAACAAGCGCATCTAGCCAATGGCCAAAAGGAAAGCAGGCAACATATTATCCTTATACACTAAAGCTACAGGTTGAATAAAAAAGTACAGTTTTGTACCTACCATAAATGTAGATGTTCGAAGATCCACATTGCTGCAGTCATAACTCATGGGTAGTCCGCTGTCCTCGGTCGGCCCGAATACCAAAGTATTAGGCTGACGTCGGTCATGGGCGCTCAGATCTGACGTCAGAGCGTCAGGGTATTAAAGCGCATGTCCGACGTCATTTCCTCAGTCTTTTCTTGCCCCAGATGTCAGAAGGCCCTAAAAATAAAGGCCACAGCCAAAAATAGAATAACTCCCTAAAACCATGTACAAAAAACAGCTACAACCCAAATCATACCACCACTCCAAACTACAGAGGGGAAGGAGGGAGGGTAAATTGGACTGCAGCAATGTGGATCTTCGAACATCTACATTTATGGTAGGTACAAAACTGTACTATGTTCTTCATCTCACATTGCTGCAGTCATAACTCATGGGTAGAATCCCAAAGCAGAGGTAAAGGGAGGCTGGCAAAATCATAAAGCATTGGGGGCTGCCAAAATGCCCTGCAAGATTGCAGTGGCAAATCCAGCCCTAGATTTGGAATAAAGAGGAAGATGGTAATGTTTAGAAAAAGTGTGCACTGAACTCCAAGTAGCTGCTTCCAAAATATCTTTAGTAGCTACCCCTTAAAAAGCAGTAGAAGTGGCAGTAGCCCTAGTGGAGTGAGGCCTGATTCCAGCTGGAATCTCCTTACCATGGTGAGAATAACAAAAAGCAATACAAAAGCCAATCCACTTAGAAATAGTTTGTTTTGAAACAGGTTTCCCCTGAGAACCCAAAGCAAAAGAAACAAACAACTGCTGAGACTGTCTGAACCCTTTAGTCTTGCTCAAATAATAACGCAACTGCCTGTGAATATCCAAAGTGTGCAAAATTTTCTCCCCTTTATTTTGGGGATCTGCATAAAAAGTAGGTAAATGAATAGATTGGTTCAAGGCCACATTTGAAACCACTTTAGGCATGAAAGTAGGGTTAGTACGCAGAGATACCCTGTCCTTATGAAAAATTAGGAATGGTTCAACTGCCATTAGAGCCTGTAATTCAGAAACCCTTCTAGCAGACGTAATGGCCAACAAAAAAGCAGTCTTCCAAGACAAAAACTTTAACTCAGCTGTAGCTGCAGGTTCAAAAGGAGGCAAAGTAAGTTTTTCCAACACAAAATTGAGATCCCAAGCAGGAGTAGGAGCTCTACGCGGGGGTCTTATGTTCTTCGCCCCCCTAAGGAATTGCTTAAACAAAGGATGAGAAAATAATGGTGGATCACAGTCAGAGTGAGCAGAAATGGCTGCAGCATGAACTTTTATAGAGGAGAAAGACAAACCCTTGTCCAATAATTCTGTAAGATATTGAAGAGAAACACTCAAATCAGGCCTGGAAACATCAAAGCTCTTTGCTTTGCTCCAAATAAAAAATCTCCTCCATTTATCAGCATAAACTTTCCTTGTACTAGGCCTCCTGGCCTCCAAAATAACATTCAAAACTTGTTGAGGAAGCTGCGACCCTCCAGGTTCTAGAACAGAATATGCCAGGCTGTTAGATGCAGGGACTGAATCCTGACATTGAGGAAATGATTGCCCTCCTGAGTCAAAAGGTGTGGAATCAAAGGCAAAGGGTAAGGAGGTTCCCGTACTAAACTCCTCAGCAGAGGGTACCAGTGCTGTCGAGGCTAGTCTGGAGCTATTAGAATCATGGAGGGCTTGTCTTGTCTGACCTTCAAGAGAACCTTTGGAAGAAGAGGCAGAGGCGGAAAGGCATAGACGTGAAGATTGCTCCAACTGAATGATACAGCATCCACTTTCCAAGCTGTGGGATGAAACATCTGTGTGCAAAACTTTGGCACCTGGAAATTTAATGGAGAAGCGAACAGATCTATGTCTGGAGTCCCCCATATCATTGTCAACTGTCGAAATACATGAGGATCCAATTTCCACTCGTGGGGATCCACTATCCGTCTGCTCAAAACATCTGCTAAGGAGTTCTGTGCTCCTGGCAGAAACCTTGCTTGAAGAGTGAGTTGCAAACTGAGAGCAGTCTCCCACAAAATCATAGCTTGCCTGCAAAGAGATGCGAATGGGTTCCCCTTGCTTGTTGATGTACCACATGACAGTTGTGTTGTCTGTTTGAATCAACACCTGCCCTGGGAGAAGTAAATCCTTGAAAGCCATCAATGCAAACTGGACTGCTAACATTTCCTTCAAGTTGATATGTAAATGTTGAAGTCTGGCAGGCCACGTGTCTTGAACCCATTTTCCATTGAGGTGTGCTCCCCAGGCCTTGTCCGAGGCATCCGTCGTTAAAATCTGACTCGCCTCTGGTCGGGTCACAGAGAGTCCCTTGTTTAGGTGACATTCCTGAGCCCACCACAAAAATTCCTTTTGAATGCAAGGTATTATCTGAATGACAGTGTCCAGATCTTGGCAGTGTTGTGTCCATACATTTTTGAGATACCATTGAAGCTTCCTCATATGCAGTTTGGCATTGGGAAGCACCAGAATACAAGATGCCATGAACCCCAAGGCTTGAAGGACTGTCCTTGCAGTCAGCCTGGACCGTAGAGACAATTGATGGAAGTAAAGAGTAAGATTCTTTTGCTTGTCCGGGGTCAAAAAGGCCATCTGGGAAGCTGTATTCAGTCTCACACCCAGAAAGCACATTTCCTGAGAGGGTACTAGACTGGACTTTGTTTCGTTCACAGAATACCCTAGGCACCTTAACACTGTCATAACATACTGCAGATGGTGAAGAAGCTCGTGCTTGTCTTGAGCAAGAATCAGGCAATCGTCCAAGTAAGGATAAATTTGTATTCCTCTTAACCTGAAGAAGGCTATCACTGGAGCCAGAACTTTTGTGAATACCCTGGGCGCAGTAGATAAGCCAAAGGGCAATGCAGAGAACTGATAATGTAAAGTCCCAGCCCGAAAACGCAGGAATCTCCTGCAACTGAGCCTGATAGGAACATGAAGATAAGCCTCTGAGATCCAGAGTTACCATCCAGTGATCTTTGCCCAACAGAGGCAGAAGTTATTGCAACGTCAACATTTTGAATTTTGGAATGTCCAGATATGTGTTGAGGATAGATAAATCCAAGATTGGCCTCCAAGTGTTTCCTTTCTTTGGTACAAGAAATAGGCGAGAGTGAAATCTGAGGCCCACTTCTGACAGAGGGACCTGCTGTATAGCCCCCATTTGAAGAAGTAAAGAAATCTGTTTGTGAGCCTCTAACCTTTGCTGAGGAGGAACGTCTGGCATGCCTTTGAAAGGAGGCAATGTGTGGAAATAAAACTTGTAGCCTTGGTCTATAATGTCCAACACCCATTTGTCCTGGGTGACTAGAAACCAATTTTGCTTGAAGAGTGCCAACTTTCCTCCCAAAGGAGCTGCCAGACAGGAAGGATCTGGCAGCTGAAGATGCAGGTCATTGAGCCTGTTTACGAAAGGACTGGCCCCTGCCCTCACCTGTAGATTGTGCTGGTGAACTCCACGGCCTAGGCCTGAAAGAACTCTGAGCTCTGCCCCTACCACGTCTAGATCTACCCCTAGACTGTGAATCAGAAGAAGGGTAAGTCCAACCCTTAGCAGGCCAGTTCCTGCTAAACTTAGGGGGCTGCACCTGCAAAAAATCTTTAACAGTCTGCATAGACTTAGCCTTGTCTTCCATTTTCTTCAAGACAGACTCCACAGGAGAACCAAACAAAACTTCCGACTGCAAAGGAGCATCTAAAATCCTAGCTTTAACATGCTCTGACAAATTCTGATCCTTAAGCCAGGCGTGCCTGCGAATAACTGAACCAGTGGCAGCCACCCTGGAGGAGGCCTGCAAATCATCAAAACCACACTGCAAAGCATGCTTACCCACCTGATCAGAGGCATGTACCAAATCCTGTAATTCCTTACACTCTATGCCCTCTGCCAAAGCATCCATTTTAGATTTTAACTGAGTAAGGAGAAAATTCTGGTACTTCAACATATGAAACTGGCAATTCAAAGCCCTCATTGCTAAAGTGGAAGAGGTATACACTTTCTTACCCCACCTTTCCAAAGCTCTAGCCTCCTTATCCAAAGGAACTGGATTCTTTACAACAGAAGCCCTGACACCCTTAGGTTCCTGGCTAATAGTTTCTGGATCGGCCCTAGGGCTTTTATACAGATATTTATGAGCCTCAGGCACTCTATAATACCTATCTGGCTTAACTGGCGCAGGAGGCAAAGAGTCTGGATTAAGGGAAGCCTCAGAGAAAACGTCTTGAACAACATCCAAAACAGGAGGTATAGCCAAGGGCCTATGCTGTGGTAAAAACAAAAATTCCCTAAGCCTCTTCCTGGAATCTGAGAAATCCTGACCTTCCCATTTAAAATGCTCCCTCATGGAATGCAGGGTTTCTGAAAAAGAAAAATCCTCTGGAGGAGAAGCAGAAGGAGTGGAATCATCTGCGTCTGAATCAGAATAAGGAGGAAAATCCTGAATGTCTTCAGCCGAAGACTCTGACTAATCTGAAGCCTGCTCCAAACTTTCCATTTCTGGCTCCACCCTAGGCCTCTTATCAGGAGGGGGCATAGAACCCCTGATTAAAGTAATTAAATCTTCTGCCATTTTAAGCATATGTTTTTTAGGCACAGGACCTGCAGAGCTAGGACTGACACCTGTGGAAGGCAAACCAGGCCTGCCTTTGGAGGGCACCTTAGAAACAGAAGGAGAAGGCCTAACCACCCTAGGTAAAGAAGGGAGAACAGTAACCTGAGAGGCCCCCTCAGCTTGACCTGACTCCTGAGAGGCCACATCTTGCAAAACCAACGTCTCCCCCTGAGACTCAGTTGAAACTTAGGCCGGATCAACCAAATCCACCGTAGTGTCTAAAGAACCGGTGTCCGGAACGGACGAGTCGTCCTGTTTGGACTTTATAGATTTATCTTTGCGCTTCTTCGGATCCGACGGCATATTGTAATTACACCGCTTACCGAAGACAAGCCTAGCACAATCTACCTTACGTTTAATGGTGCGCTTATTAAACCTAGCACAAAAGCGACACCCTACTACGTCGTGCTCCGGTCCCAAACAAGGAATACAAAGAGAGTGGTAATCCCTATGCGGTATCTGTTTCCCACAAGAAATACAATTATTCACTTTTTCTGACATCCGGAAGTAACTGAGGCAAGAAAAAACAAAAATATTCCCCAACGGGGTACTTAGCCCAACTTGGCTTCGGTCTGAAACTCAGAATACGAAAATTTCAGAACGCCGAACGGCACTTGCAAACGCTGCTTCTGCTTCGGACCATGCAGCAAAAAAGACTGAGGAAATGACGTCGGAAATGCGCTTTAATACCCTGACGCTCTGACGTCAGATCTGAGCGCCCATGACCGACATCAGCCTAATACTTTGGTATTCGGGCCGACCGAGGACAGCGGACTACCCATGAGTTATGACTGCAGCAATGTGAGATGAAGAACATCAGCAGGTGTGAACTCGAACATTCAACATAGTAGTCTGAAAAAAGAAAACCTTTTAAAATAAGACAGAGATCTAGACCTATCAATTTGAAAATTAAGGTGATGGGCATAACGTTAGCCCAGCTGGCGTTAAGGAATCAGATTCCTTTCTGCACTGATAAGCAATGATTCTCTATTGGGCTTGGCAGGAATTTTTGTGACATGGGGATGACTGGTGTTGACGAGAAATGTACAGTAGTTAAAGGCATTACACATTTCCAATGCACAAATAGAATATTTATGCCAAATGAAATGTCAAGTCATTGCAATGAATAACTATTTGAGTATACAGGTTAATTTCAACTGGGCAGCATTTCACTACCTGAACACTCACTGACATAGGAGAATGGAAGGGACCTACATAAAAAGACTTTATCCATTAAATAATATAGTATATGAAATAAAACAAAATACTGCTGGGATGATAAAGCCCTTACAGAAACCATGTTCTGCATGACTTAAAAGCCCACACTTGATCATTTCTAGAACTTATTGCAAAGCAAGTGTTTTTAAGCAGCTTTAACAGCAGCTGAATACGTGGAATTGGATGATCCTTTGTGCCAGTGTCAGGAAGGACCATTTCCAGTTTTCTGTAACACGAAATGACGCCAAATAAGAGCCACTACCAGAGAATTAATTGACATGGATGCCACAAATAGGATGTCCACACAGGGAGCACAGAGTTTCTTTTGATATGCAGCCTCTACCACTATGACAAGCAGCACAGAACATTAGGGCTGTGCAGTACAGCTTCATACAGGCAGTGAAGTCTACCAACAATAACCTGAAGAAACCTCCACACGTGGCAGTGTGTCACAAGACATCATCTTGTCCAGCTATACCATCAAGTTGTCTGTACAATCAAAGGTATGAATCCTTGGAGAATCATAATCAGTAGGATATACTAGATATGTTTGTTTGAAGTGCTGGGGTCCAGGATGGGACTGAAATCTCTTGCCACATTTGGGAAATGAAAGCAGTAGGAATATAACAATATTTCTGTTTTAAAACATTAAAAAAACATTTTTCTTTCCAGTGGAGAAGCAGGTTTAAGAGCCCCTGGAAGAAAACAGCAAGGGCCAGTTCAAAGAGCTTTGCAGTATATACTTGGTCTCTCAACCCCTTTGCTTGTGTGCTTATCTGCACCAAAAGCTCCATTATACTAATCAAAATTACCATAACAACACAGCTATGTTGCCTTCTTTTTATCTGGTTTACTATGTGGGTTGTAGGATACCTTATACCAAAGCTTTGGATCGGAGAGCTCAACTCCTCCCAGACAAAGAAGGTCTTGACGAATCCCTAGAAATAAACAATGGCAATTTGGTAAGGGAAGGAGGGAGGAGAGTTGAAGCAGATGAAAAGAAGACAACACAGATTTATTGCTATGGCAAGTACACAACTTTTGTATCTAATGTTTTTTTTGTCTGATTCAACATATGGGATAGATTCCCAAGTTACGTGACAGGGACCTGGGTGGTCTTCAAGGAAGGATATTCCTAAGTGTGGCAGGGCCAAAAGATGTGCACATTCTAGACTGCATTCTAACTTGTGATCTACAAACGTATGAGCTGAAGACCTAGTTGCTGCAGTGCGCATATCACTGATACACACTCCTTTTGCAATGTTGTTGATGTCATTGCCCTGGTAGAATGCACTTCAGGCTTTGATTGTAAAGACATACCTCATGAATCATACTTAAATGAAATGCAGTCTAACCATTTTGATAGGGTAACCTTAGATACTGATTGCCCCAGTTTGTTCTTGGAAAGGATATAAAAGTTTATCTGATTGTCTGAAATTCTTAGTACGATGAAGATAGAACCCGAGTTGTCTGTGGACATCCAAGGTATGTAAAGTACATTTTTCATGAAAGAAACTTTATATCCATAGATGCTGCTGGTCTGAAAGGTTTTTTTGGTTACAGACTGGAGTAAAATGGTAATGTCCCAGGGAGGGACTGGATCACAAACTGGGGCTCAGAGTAAAAAGGTACCTCTAAGGAAGGCTTAGGTGACTGAGGGAAGCAACAGAAGCATTGTTGAGTCCTATGTGAAAGTTTGAAATGGCTGCTACTTGATCCAGCCATAAACAGTTCTGAAAAAAGTCCAAAATTTCAGGCAGAGGTACTGAAAAACAGGTCTAATCCCCTAGAAGAGGCCCAGATAGAAAAACGCTTCCATTTACTCTTGTAAGTCTTTTTGGTTGAGTTTCTTTGACAGGAACACATATGGACTGCCGAGGATGAAAGCCTTGCATCTCTAGTAATTGTTAGAATTGGAAAACCATGTGGTCAGTTTTAGGGTCTTGAAGTAGTCTGGATGGGTGAGTGAGGAGTTCCTGAAATGGATCCAGAACCCATGGTGGGAGAACTAGATGAAACCGAAGAAAGTGGAACCACACCTCTCAAGCCTAGAAGGGTAAATGAGGATTACTCTCAGCCCTCATTAGACCAATAAGAGAGTAGTGTGCGCCATTTGTCATGTACTTGACTAGGCCCTTACAGGCTTGCACTCCACAGCTTTCTGAATGAACTTGATAATAAAGGGGAAAGGCAGGAAGGCATAAAGGAGACCTGGGGGCCAAGGATGGCTACAGCACCTCTTTGTGACTGTCCCTGTGGAGGGATTAGGAAGAAGTAACTTCTGCACTGTTGTTTAGGTATGACGCAAAAAGGTCGAAGCAAGGATGACTCCAGTGGATGAAAATCTCCACTGCCACTGATCTGTTGAGTGACAACTCATGAGGCAACATCATAGTTTGCTTCAGTCTATCTACTAGGATGCCTCAAGTACATGCATTGCTACTAGGAAGCAGTTTGAAGACATCATCCCTCCACTGTCAAACTCTCATGGTTTCTCAGCAAAATGGTATGAACAGGTGGCACCCTGTTTATTGCTGTATCACACCACTGACATCTTGTCTGAGTGAATGGCTATCACATCCTTGGGTAGGAGATCTTGGAAAGCCTGCAGCATAAGGAGGACCGCTCTTAGCACCAAGAAATTTATGTGAAATTTAGCCTCTATTGGTAATCACATTCTCAGGATTGCCTAACTACAAAATCCCACCCCAACACGAGAAGGGAGGCGTCCATGGTTACTGTAGTACAGGGTATCAGAATAGGGTATCAGAGGAAGGAAGTATATGCACTGAGTAACTGAAACAGATAAAATCCACTAAAGAATGTGGTCTCTGATGACCTGAGTCAGACGCACTCTATAGTGAAGTGGCTGTAGCTTTTGAGACCTCTGTACAGCTAGTGTCCACTGTAGAACTCTCATGTGCTATCTGGCTAAAAGAACCATGACTACAAAGGAAGCCATTATTCCTAAGAGATGTAAGATGAGTCAAGCGTGGGGTCTGGGAAGTTTTGACCCTTGTAGAACTACAGATCTTTTAGAAATGACTTGAGTTAAGGAGGGTTTTGGGATCTGAAGTACAGTGTCTACGTAGCAGCATGTGCATTCTATGGACTGAGTATGGCTAGCTTGCCCTTGTTGATTTTTATAGAAATTCCCAAGTGAGTCATTAGATATAACAGGAATGACTGATTTCTCATAAATAGATCCCTGGAGATAGCAGAAGCCAATCATTTAAATATGGAAATACCTGGATTCCTTGTAGCCTGAGATAGGCTGTCATGACCGCCATTACCTTGTTAAACACCTGGAGGGAGCTGTGGCAAGACCGAATGGCAGCACTCTGAACCGATAGTGATTGCCTTCCAAACAGAAACAGAGGAATCTCCTGGACTGCTAGTAAGGTGTCCTTCACATCAACACAGCACATCTAAATGCTGTTCCTCAGCAGAGGTAAAATGGACTGTACTGTGATCATGTCTGTTTTACATATAGGTTCATAGGAGATTACTATGCCATAGGACATGTTGTTTACACCCTAATATCTTCTTTGTGAGGAACCTCTGAGGTCGCTCCAGCTGCTGTAAGTGCCTAGTCAAGTACATGGCAAAAAGCGCACTGTACTCTGTTATTGGTCTAATGAAGGCTGAGTACAGTGGGACTACAATTTCCTTGGATGTGAATGCTGTACCTTTATAAGGTGTGCCACATAGGACTTCCTCACCACTGTGGACACCTGGCAGTCAACGTTCAGGCTACTATCTCATCTGTGTACCTAGCTCTCTCACCTATGAGTTTGCTCTTTGGGGTGTGCTATTGATGAGGGTATGTTAATCCAGTTTCTCATTTAGTTTTAGGCCATTGTTCTGACACCAATCATCTGTCTAATATACACCTGCCTGAGGAATATCTACATGGTAGGGGGAATTCAATGATTGCCCCCGGCTTGCACTCGTTGGCAAACTTTGCCATCCAGACACCTTCAACATTAGCCTTGACTTCAGAAAAGTATATTCCGAACAAGAGTGGTCCCAGTACTGAGCCCTGTGGCACAACACTTGTAACTGGCCTCTTGCTGGATTTGGATTCACCTGCATTAACTACATGTATTTGTCCATGAGCCAATTAGCTATCCACCTGGTAAAGTAGGGATTTATGCCCAGTTTTGTGAGTATTTATACTACCTGAGTGGGGAATTGTGTCAAATGCTTTGGCCAGGTCAAGGTAGGCAGTATATACTGTTTTACCCTCATACATGGCCATAGTGACTTTCTTAAAGAAATCCACCAGATTCAGTAAGCATGACCTGCCCTAAATAAAGCTGAACTGGGTCAGATCCAGTGTTTGGAGGTTTCCTATGTCATTATTTATCAGGTCAATCATGATTCTTTCTATGGCCTTACATATCAGACTAGTCAGACTTATGGGTCTGTAATTTCCTGGGCCGGTAGATGGTGCCCCTTAAGCAGAGGGATGGCTGTTGCTGTCCTGTACCCTATCAGGACAAAGCCAGTCCAGATGCTAATGGGCCTGGTAAGCCCTTATTTAAGCTAAGAGGCAGCCTGGTATACCATCAGGCCCAAGTGAAACTGCATGTTTTGCTTTATGGAGCACAGTGGCAACCTGTTCTTTGGTGATAACTGATGATGGAGTGGTGTAGGGTATTTCTTGGGGGAGAACTGGGGGTGATGGGGAGGTGAAATTTGAGCTGAATTTGAGTAGATCTGCTATATCTTCTGGCTGAGTATAGGTGATGCCATCTACAACTAATTTGCACATTGTGTGTTGTCCTTAAAAGGCTGCAGACATAACTGAAAAATATCTTTTGGTTATCCTTAGCTTTGGAAGCTATTTTTGCCTCACATTCTGCTTTCAGAGACCTGACTAGTTCCCTGATTTACTCATTTAGACTAATGGACGTTTTGTTTTGTTGTGCACATTCCCTCTTACTTCTTGACAGGATTTTCTTTCTTTAGTTGTTTGACCGGTTAATACAATAGGGTGGCTTATTTTTGCTGTTTGACCTGTGTTTATTTCGGTCTTGTACTGCTGTTTCTATGAGTTGTCTATATGGTCATACGTGGCTTTTGTGTACACCACTTCCTAGGTTTCTGTGCTTTTTGGATTTTGGCACCTTGGAAACTAGCTAGGCCATCCCTTAATAGGGGGTAACTTACCTTAGAGAAGTTCTTAAATGTTTTGTGGGTTAGGTGAGGGGGCAGGTTTTAACGTTATTTCAGGGGAGACCTCTTTGTGATCTGATCTTACCAGTGAGGACATCACACTGCTGTGGGGGTGCAGCATTCTAAGCATATTTGTAAGTACCAGATCTAGGATATTTGTTCCCTTACTGGGAGTGCAGACTAGCTGCTCCAAGGCATTTGAATTGACAAAATCAAGAAATCTTTGAGCCTAGATGTTAGTGGTCATGTATGCCTCCCAATTAATGGAGGATTAGTTAAAATCACCCATGAGTTGGTATGGGGCTGGATAGTGAGTTACTTCAGTAACTTCAGGTATGATGTATGGGTTTCCTGGTTCATGATGGGGAGCCCTAGGTAGCAAGAATATATTAATGGATTTTTCCTATGGTTAGTTGGTCACAGAGTAGGTCAAGCATGTCATATTGTTTGACCAGCCTTGAGGTGTGCTTATCCTTTATGTAGATAGGTACACCTCTGCCTTTTGTTCTTTCATGTTCAGTGGATAGTCAGAATGTATGAAAGACATTATAGCCAAGCATTGCTGAGTGCCTTCCATGGCTTTGAACCACGTTTCAGTAACTGCACAGACATCAGCATTCTCCAGGGTGAGGACAGCTTCCAGGGAGTGCAGTTTCTTATTGAGACTCCTACCATTGAACAGTAAAACCTTTAGCTTGTCCTAATAGCTTCTGTAATTCTGGAAGGTATGTATGTTTGGCAGTGCCTAATATTGCACTACAGGGGTGGATAATGTTTTATCCAATATCTGAAAACCTAGAGATGACAAGTGAAGACCATGCCTGGCAAAGCAATATGGCCTGTCAACCATGTCCTCCCAGGCTGACAACTACTGGACCCCCTGGACTGACACCAGTAGCTAACCCAATTGTTAAAGTCAATCATTTTCTACTAGTATTGTGGCATCATCCTTAGAAAGGACACAATGCTGTTCAATACTTGGCTCATACGTGCCTATGACATATTCTGAGAGCTCAATCATGTCTCTTCATATAGTCTGTCGCTCGTCTCTCTACACTTAAAAGACAAGCAGGCGGGGGGGTTCGTTTAAGATGCTTTATTATGTAGAAACACATCAGTAAATAAATGAACTAATCATCAGACAGGGCTTCCACACATACATACATCTCAACAGCTAACTACAAAATGGCAGTCAGGCTTGCACGTGCTCAGTATTTATACACTTATACAAGCCCTTGGGCAGCTTCTTAAGGAGACATACACACATTGATCTACATCCTCCCTCTTAAAAAGATTGCCCTTTATCAGAATAACATTGTAATTAGACATGCATCAATACAGACATTCAGAAACAAACACAATGCTCATGTCCAAATTGCCGTGTATCTGGAACATGGTCTGGAGATGCGACCACATCTTGTTACACAACAATCAGGACTGGCTTTACCAACAGGGACAGGTTTCAGTGGACAACTTACATCAGGAGCTTTGGAATTCATCATAGGAACGGGGATGCTCTCTGGAACGCCCACTGGAATTGGAACACTGGACAACTCACTCGGAGATACACAGTCTTTCTCACAGGCTAAATGCTGCGGTACAGGTTCGGACACCAACCAACATCAAATGCTTCTGATTCCACCAGAATTCTGCTCCTTGTGATTCCACAATGTACAATCTCGGCTTTGGACAGATGTTTTTCAGGACTCCAATCTGATCATAACGTCTGTACATTTGCATTTTTACTACTTTTCCTTCTTGCAATGGATTGAGTGGTCTGCTGGTCTTATCGTAGTAGGACTTCTGGGTTAAACGCTTCAACAGATTGACTTTCACTGACCTGTTGTTCCTGACACATGGAACCAACAGTTGATTAGTGATGGGTAATGTGGTTCTGGTTTGTCTCAACAGAAGTCTCTGAGCAGGTGAACCAAGATGTTTATTACAGGAATGTTTCTGAAATTCAAGAGATTTAGGAAAACATCAATACTGTCTCGTTTCGACTTCTCTAGTAGCTGCTTTGCACTATGAACTGCACGTTCTGCCAAACCATTTGACCAAGGATAACCTGGGCTACTTGTGACATGAGTAAAGTCCCACTCTTTTGCAAATCTTTTGAACTATTGGCTTGTAAACTGTGTGCTGTTATCAGAAATAACTTTATGAGGACCAACATGCACTGCAAAATGATGCTTCATCTTAGCAATGACTGTAGTAGATGCTAGATTGGGAAGTAGGTCAATCTTAAACCAATTGGAATAAGTTACTAATGCCAAATAATGTTGACCATTTCATTCAAAAATATCTGCGGCTACTGTCAACCAAGGTAATTCCGGAATCTGATTTAGCTGAAGTGGTTCTTTCTGTTGATATAGTTTTGTACTATTACACAGAACAAAATGAAAGTACTCTCTAAATATCTTGTGACATAGAAGGCCAAAATACTAGTTCTCTCACCCTTCTTTTGGTAGAGTCTGCTCCTGGGTGACCTCGATGTAAGACAGTATTGTACTCTTGGTGCAAAGACTTTGGAACAATAACTTTAGGACCTTTCATGGCGATACCATTGTTTGACAAAATCTCATCTCTGTATGGAAAATAAGGTTGCACTTCAGGGGGTAAACTAGATTGCTTTTGACAACCATCCTTCTTTGAGGAAGTGGTTGAGTTTCTGTAAAACTGCATCTGCTGTTGTATGATCTCCAAGCTCATCAAGATGTGTGGAAGAAAAGATTTTCAACTCCATTACTTCAAAATCAAATCAGTCAGTCTCATGCTCTTCAGTGATAATTCCAGGTGATCTGCATAACTTATCAGCAACACAAAGAAGTTTGCCTTTCTTGTAGGCAAGGATGAAATGATACTTTTGCAACCTCAACATCATAAGTTGCAACCCAGCTAGAGCTGTATGCATACGTTTTTCTCAAAACAGTGACTAGAGGTTGGTGATCTGTTTCAATCTGGATAGGTCTACATACACAATCATGGAAACTGGAACATGCAAACACAATTGCCAAAAGCTCTTTATATGAGCATACTGCACTTCAGCTTGGGTAAGAGTTCTGGATGCATAAACAACTAGATGACCTTCTCGTAGAATGACCGCACCAAGACCAAATATCGAAACATCACATGAAAGTGTAACTCGCTTGTGGACATCAGAGTATCTGAGAGTAGGTGGACTTGCAATTCTCTGTTTCAGGACATCATATTCTCTCTGGTGGTATTCTAACCAAGACCAAGATACATCTTTACATGTCAGCTCTCTGAGTGGAGCTAACCATGTCAAGAAAACATTGCAGGGCTTGAACATTGTCTACAGCTGGCATCTCGAGAATGGCTGTTTGCTTAGAAGGGTCTGGTCGTAGGCTTGAAATGGTAAATAAATGACCAACGTAAGTGACTTCTCGTAGCCTGAATTTGCATTTCTGTGGATTGAGCTTAAGACTCACTTGATGTGCACTTTCCAGAACTTGTCTGAGGTTTCTGTCATGCTCAGCTTCACCATTACCTCCTACTAGTAAGTCGTGTACTATAATAGCACAAGGATACTTAGAAAATATTTCCTCTATTGCATGTTGACAGACTTCACTTGTAGAATTTACTCCAAATGGCATTCGTAGTAATCTTTACCTTCCAGAGTACTGAAAGTTGTGAGCAATGAAGATTTCTGTACTCTTTGCATGTAAGACAGAAAAAAAAAGTGTCATTAGGCATGAGAACTGGAACTTCGACAGTGCGCATTGGATGATGAGATCTTTTCAGTGCTTTGTTCTATTCTCGTGAGTCAATACAAATTCTGATGTTGTCTGAGATTTTCTTATGAGCTACCATTATGGCCGATACTCACTCTGTCGGTTCTGTGACTGGACAAATCTCACCTTCTTGCACCATTTTGTCTAACTCGGCTTTCACTCTAGTCTGCATAGCTACTGGAACTTTTCTGGCTAGCCTGACAACTGGACTGGCATCTGGGTCTATCTTCATGGAGTACACAACTGGAAGCTTGCCTAGTTTGTTTTCTAAATGATCAGCACAGGTAGAAAAAATAGACTAGGCGAAATTAGAGCAGTGATCCTGTAAGCTAACATGGTGGACATCCTTGTTAAATGAAAGCAGTCCCACTGTCAGAGTCTCTGACGCCTAATAATGACTGGACTTGCCTCATGACAACATAAATTAATAAGTTGTAGAGTCTTCCATCAGAGTAACATGAAAACATTACTGAGCCTTCTGTATGAATTTCTTCACCCCTGTGCAACAGGCTTCGCATACTTTGTCAAATCAAGCCTTTCACCAGCACTTACTCTAGCAAATATATGGCAGACATAACACTGCACTATGAGCCAGTATCAACTTTGAGCTCTCTGGGCTTGCTGTTTAACCGAACAGTACAAAATACTTAATTCTTGGCCCTTAAATCAACTGCACTGACTGTTTCACTAAGCACTGACACACCATCAACATAAAAAAATTAGCCTCTGAGTTATGGCTGTCTAACTGATCAACTCGTTTCTTGAAATGTTCCTTTTCAGTAAAAGAATGTGTGGCCTTTGATTTAAAAAATCTTTTGAAGTGATTCCATTACATTTGTGCATTGCTGACCAAAAGCTAAGCACTTCTCTCTTTTAGATTTATGATTATTACCACAATTACAACTGTTAACAATGAAATTTGGTTGTGGCCCATGCTTTGAGTGTGCTGACTCATTCTTATGCTTCACAGAGGCTGTGCGAACTCTGGAACTTTCTAGAAAGCTCTGGGGTTTACTTGCTGGTGTGGCAGGAGCTACAATAACTGCCGTGTGCCTGGGCCCGTTTCTTTGAACCACATGCTGCATACTATCAACATGAGGATTAGAAGTTACTGTAAACATGCCTTTCTCATTTGTAGGCATATTCTGTGTGCTTTCGTGAGCTCACATATACACAACTGTAGAAGAGTGGCAATGATAATACTTATTAAAACTAATTTTATAGTTCAGGACCTGAGAGAATATAAGGACAAATAACACATTTGTTGCAAGTATACATACCAGTGGAGGTAAAAATGTCATGAGTTGGAATAATATAAAATGGAGAATCTCTGTTTTCAAGACACATACAAATAGTTTTAGTTCTTTTGTAAAAAAAACAAAGGAGTAGTACCTAGGGCAGATAACATATGATGAGAATATTTTAATAAATTCGAATTTTTAGAAATAATATCTCTAATGGCAAACATGTCCCTAGAAATAGGTAATGGGAAGCTAAGTGTCATGTTAGACTTGTCAGATATGTTATTGTGAGCTTTGGGTTTAAAACCATACCTCAATATAGGTAAGTGTGAAATTTATCTTTTTGAAGCAACTTCTGCAAAAATAGAGTTGATTAAAGATACAGGATAATTTCTAGAAAAGAACCTGTGTTTCAACAGAATAGCCTGAGCATAGAAATCATCATGCTGGCTGACTAATCTAGAAATACGAATAAACTGTCCTCGTACAAGGTTTTTCTTCATGAAATATGGATGTGAACTAGTGTAATCTAAAAAATTAATTTTATAAGTGTCTTTTCTATGTAAGGTAGAGCAAACAATTCCTGAAGAAATATAAATTCTAGTATCTAAAAAAGTAATGTTTTTACCAGAGCTGGACAAAATAAGCTTTAAAAAACCTAAACTTTTTTGCATTTCAGAAATAAAAATATCTAAGGAAGACTGATCACTGTGCCATGCGAAAAAGATATCATCAATAAATCTCCTATAAATGTGTACTGAATGAAAATTTGGTAAATGGTGAAGCATTTCCAGTTCCCATGTGCTTAATACAATATTTGCAAAAGAAGGAGCTACTATAGAGCCCATGGCTACTCCTTTTATTTGTTTGTAAATCTGATTGTTGAAAAAAAAGAAATTATTGTTTAGTACTATATCAATTAAAGTATGCAATGTATTAATTTTAGAAGAAGAGAAATTAGTGTACTTGTTTAAAAAAGTTTTAAACAGTTGTAGACCCTCAAAATGAGGTATGTTGGTTTATAAACCTTCAACGTCTAAACTTACAAAAATACAGTCAGATAAACCATCCCTCTTTACATACAAATCATTAAGAAATGCCCAAGAATCTTTCAAATAGTTAGACGTAGCTTGAACCAATGGGTTAAGAATAGAGTCTAAATATTGGGCTATTTTTTCTGTTTTCGTTTTCTTATTGGAGATAATGTGTCTGAAGGGTGGATCTATGGTATTTTTGTGAATTTTGGGTATTCCAAACAGTTTACCAAGATTAGGTGAAGGGACTGACATAAACATGTATTCATCAAATGAAATGGCATTATTAAAATGCAAGTTTTTTAATGTTTTGTCAACTATAGTGAAATGTTTGTGTACAGTTTTAATATCAACACATTCAAAGAATTCATTGTTTAGCAATGTAGATTCCATTTTATGAATGTAAGAGTCTTGCTCCATAAGAACTAAACCACTTCCCTTGTCAGCATGCATGATACGTAGGGTTTTGTCTTTAGCAAGTTCAGATAAGGAGATTCTTTCAGAATGAGTCAAATTATGCCATTTGAAAGAGTTTGTTGAATTACACAAATGTCTCAGATCCATTTCACAGACTTTCAGAAAAGAAAATATTGAATTATGTAAAGTTGGATTGTATAAACTCTTAGGTTTTAAAGTAGTAATGGTGTTGGAAACAAGGGAGTCATCCGAGGATGCATTAGAATCAGGGTCAGTAGGTTCATTAAAATTCTGATTATGTGTGACAGGGTTGGAATGAATAAGACATAAATTTAGTTTTCTTGCATAAAGTTTTAAATCTAATAATAAATCAGGTAAGTGTGCACGCTGTGCAGGTATAAAGTTAAATCCCTTATATAGTAATTGTAGTTGATGTTTAGTAAAATTACGTGTAGTTAGATTGAAAACATCAGTATACATATGTTTCAATGAATTGTAAATATTAGAGGGTAAAGAGTGTGGGGATGTATGTGTATGATCAGAAGGAAAAGCATCTGTGTGGTTATTGAAAGTAAGAGAAGGAGAGTGTGAGTATGTATGTGTTAAGTCAACTGAACAGACATTGTTTAAATGTGAATGATGAATTAACGCTGCTGGGAACTCCTGGTAACTATTTTCGAGCTGGGAGATCGAAGATGAAGAGGTCTTT